>NW_028263378.1:505000-805000 GCF_051168715.1 Poecilia mexicana
CCAGGAGGGTCCAGTCTGAGCCGCACCTGAGGTCCAGGTCCCCTTAGAGCTGAACCTGCTGCTCCTCCATCAGAACTCAGGCAGCGACTCGTTGTAGTCCATGATGCTGAGCTCGTCTCTCCGCTGGCGGATGCTGAGCTCCAGGTCTGCAGCTGGAGCAGGAGGAGGCTCCAGCTGAGGACTCCCAGTGAGGAGGGTGGCCTCCTCCACCTCCTGACCCAGAGGAGGGCTCCCTGCTGGGACCTCCTCCTCTTCCTCCTCCTCCTCCTGGCTCTGGCTGTTCGGCCCAAACAGCCGCCGCGCCTGCTGCTCCAGGAAAGATCCGACAGCCAGCGGGGAGTCGATGGGCGAGGCGGAGAGGGGCGAGGAGGAGGAGAGGGCCTCCACAGCGCCGTTTATGATTCCCACAGCAGAAGAAGAAGAGGGGCGGGGCTTGTAGCCATCCTGAGTGGAGGGGCTGTTTCTGATTGGCCAGAGAAACGGACACAGATGACATCAGCAGACCTGCAGCCGGAGCTTCATGATGGGTTCAGAGCTGAAGGCCTTACCTGCTGCCGGCATCCAGAGCCGGGTTGTGTGTGCACGTGTCACTTCCTGTGTGAGTGTCCAGGTGAACCTGGCTGTACAGGTGGAGCATCTCCGTCTGCAGCGTCTGGCTGACTCTCCTCAGGGCCACACATCGACTCTCTGAGGCCGACAGCTCCGCCCTGAAGCACAGCAGGATGAACTGCAGTTAAAATGTCCTGCTGCTTTCTACTGAAGCTCTACGGCGGCTAACAGGCTAACTCTGCAACCTAAGAAAAGGTTCTGAAGAGAAACGCTGTGAGGTTCTGCTGGGCTGTCAGCGCCAGACTCTGACCTGCTGTGGCTCTTGGTTTCCTCCAGCAGCTTCTTCAGCTCCAGGATCAGCTTGTCCTTCCTGGCCAGCTGGCTCTCCAGCTCTGCTATCCTGTGACTGGCTGCCTCCAGCTTCTGTTTCTGCAGGACGTCGCAGTCCTTCAGCCTCTGGAAGTCGTTCCCCGCGCTGCGCCGCAGCATGGCCTCCTCCTGGGAAGGCAGCAGCTTTACAGACGGTTCTCGCCGGCCAATCAGCAGAGAGCTCCGTGGACTTACGGTCCAGCTGGGGGCGGCGGCCTCGTCCAGCTGCTGGCTCAGAGCTCTGTTGGTTTCCCTCAGCAGGACGAGCTGCTGGTCCAGCAGGAAGACCTGCTGCTGCTGCTGCTCACTGCTGCACAGCTGCAGAAACACACACACACACCGCTAACCAGAGTTCTGGAAGGGATTCACTCCGGTTCTGGTTCTGCTGACCCAGCAGAACCCATCATCAGAAACCTGGATGATCTGATTAGTGTTGATCAGGAAGAACCGGGATTCCTGACACGCCGGATATTCAACGGCTCCAAACATCAGATCATTTTCACGGCTCAAGAGTCCGATGTCACTTCTGGATCTGTTTGGTACCAGAACCACTTCCTGTTACTCAACCAATCAGAGTTGCCCTCACCTTCAGGCCCAGCTGTGTCAGCTGCTGCTCAGCGTGTTTGGCCTTCCTATTGGCTCCCTGGAGCTCCGCCTCCAGCTCCCTCAGCCGGCCATGGCAGTCCTCCAGGTCGCTCTGAAACAGCCAATCACAGCACACGCTGCTGGTAGACAGCCAATAGGAGCAGAGAGCGGTGTGAGTCTGCTGCTGACCTGCAGCTGCTGGTTGTCCTGCTGGTGGCGCTGTTGCTGCAGCAGCAGCTGCTGGTTCTGTTCCAGCAGGCGGTCCGTTTGGGTCCGTCCGTCCTGCTGCAGCTGGTTGAGGCGCCGCTGCTCTTCGCTCAGACTCGACCTCAGGCTGCGGATCTCCTGGTCCTGAACGCCCAGCTGCGCCTTCTGCCTCAAACACAGGAGGGGGTTAGACAGGGAGACCCCCCGCTGTGGGACGGCCCGGTGTGGGCGGGGACTGTTACCATGGCAACCGTCTGCTCCTCCAGCGCCGTGGCGTTGATGACCCGACGCAGCAGGCGGCGGTTCCTGATGGCGTGCTGCTGCCGCTTGAAGCGCTCGTACTGAAGCTGGCTGTGGACCAGCAGCAGCTGGCTCCTCTGAAGCTCCTCCCCCTGGGGGGCGGGACCTGGCGCCACACAGAGACAGGAGGCTAACCTCTGACCTCACAGACATCACACTACTCCACCCAGCACCACAAAGAAAACTCCCACAAACACCCAAAGTAAACACACCCTGCCAGGTTGCAGTTTGAGCATCGGGTCAGCCTGACTGGTCAAACCGGTTAGTAACCAGTTACTAACAGATGGGCTGCTCGGTGCGCTACACCGCCATCTAGTGGCTGTTCAGGTGAAAGCTGTAAACTCTGCAGCACCACCTGCTGCCAGTCTGGGGATATGACGGTCCTCTGACTGAGGACAGGAAATGAATGGGCGGGTCTCTCTGGGCTTGGATTGGACAGGAAGTCCTCCAGCAGCTGGAGACAGAACCACAGTGATGAAACCCAGAAGGTTCTGGATGTCTAACCGGGTCAGAACCATTGTCACGCTGAGCTGAAACTCCTCAGAACGATAACTGGGCTGAAAAACGTCCCACTTCCTGCCAAATGTCGTCATGGAAACGGAGGAAGCGCACGTGTTTGACAGCAGCTGCAGGTGGCGCTAGCGAGCTTACTGAGGGTCAGGTACCTTTGCTTTTCATGCTCTGCTGTTTACCTCCCAGGTGACTCCGGTCCAACCTGCTCCCCGCTGACGACCTGCAGTGACATCACAGCGTGGTCACATGACCGGTGGGAAACCGGCCAGGTGAGGCCGGTTTCCCACCGGCAACCTTCCTGAAGCTTACCTCCTGCTGAGGCGTTCATGAGCGTCGCTCCCATGAACGATCATCTGCTCCAGGACCTTCAGAGGAGACATGGAGCTCCGCTCCTCCTCCACCTGTTGCTGCTGCCCTGCAGCGCTCTCCAGAGCGTCCTGCAGGACAGAATACACTCAGCACTCTGAGCAGAGCCGTACACCTGCCTTCCACCAGGTGGGCTCACCTGTGTCTTCCTCCTGATGAAAAGCATGGCTGCATGAGGCAGAGCCAGTTCAAACAGCGGCTCATAGGGAGGGGCGGGGGCAGGAAGGGAGGGGGCGGGGTCAATGTGAGAAGGGGCGGGGTCAGTGGAAGAGTCATCGCAGCTGGCAGTGGAAGTACGGAGGAGGAGCTGGGAGGAGGAAGATGGCGGTCTGATGTCTGCAGACAAAGTTTGTATTTAAGACACATTAATAGCTATTAGCTAATAACTATTAGCACCAAATGAAGACGACTGTCCACCCAGCAGTGGCTACATCCCATTAGCAAGAGGCTAAGATACTGATCTGAATAATGATTAATGCTAGGCTAACTAGCCTCAGGATGCTAGTTGTTAGCCTCTCTAAATCTAACACAGGAGAATGACCAACATGGCCACTCTGATCCGGCGCCTCCCCTAGCCAAGGTGGGAAACTTACCTGGACTGCTCAGGTCACTGCTGATGACTTGACTTAGGCTCGTCTCGTCCTGCGCTCTAATTGGCTGCTGCTTCACCTGTGAGGACAGATAGTGGCCATCTTCCAGCTGCTCCTTGACAGAGACGCCTGATCGCACCTGGAGGACGCCGGCAGGTTGGTGGCTACCTTCACTGGGCGTGGTCACAGGTACAGAGTCAGGTGAGGGACATTTCACACCTGCAAACAAAGACAGCATTAGACAGGGCTGCCACTGACACACACACACACACACACACACACACACACACACACACAGGTGAGGGCGTTCACCTGAGATGGAGGTACACCTGCTCAGCGAGGGGGCGGGGCCTGGAGATGCAGGCTCAGGAGGGGGCGTGGCCAAGCCACATTGAGAGGAAGGGCTCCATGTGACATCGTTAGCCTGAACATACAGGTGGAGTAATTTGCTGGATGTTCTGGTTCCTAACAGAACTGGGTCTTTCTGCTGGTACCAGAACCAACTGCTAGCTGACCGGTTCTGGCCCAGGTGGTATGGCTGTGCGTGAGTTACCTGGATGTGGGAGGAGCTTAGCGTCAGCTTACCCACTGAGCTTCCTGCCAACAGACAAACAGAAACAGTGTCATGGTGGGACCTCCAACCGGGCCTCCAACCGGGCCTCCAACCGGGCCTCTGTGGTTATGTTCTTCACCTGAGCTGCTGATTGGCTGCCAGTCCTGGGGGGCGGGGCTGAGGTCCAGGTGAGGCAGGGGTGCGGGGCAGCAGGCGTCCTCCAGCGGGTCCAGAGACAGCCGGCAGCACTCCATGATGATGTCATGGACCTCACAGCACCTCCACCTGGGGTCAGAGGTCAGGGGTCAGAACCAGAACATCAGTTCAGCTCTGACCCAAATGGTGAACCCGAACTGATTCAGAAACAGGAGGTCCGGTGTGGGTTCCGGTTCAGAAACAGATCCGGGTTGTTCTGGTCCCCGTGTGAATGGTTCTGGTCGGCTCACCTGGACGGGTCCAGTTCGTAGTCCTGGGTTCCGGTTACGAGTTCTGGGTGGATCCGAACATGTTCCAACATTGGCTGGAAGGGAAGCAAAGTGGAATCAGAACCGGAACCGCTTCATCTGGACTCTGGGTCAGAACCATGTAAGCATCAGAACCGGACCTCCAGTACCGACCCAGCTACTCTGGAGGGAGCTCTGGACTGGTTCTGGTTTCGTTTGGTTGACCTGGACGGGTCAGAACCGGACCGGGCTTGATGGTTAAAGCTGGTCTGATTGGAGTCTTCAGTTCAGTTCTATTCACGGTTCTGACCCAGTTCTGGCCCGGTTCTGACCTTGACCACCTCCTGGAAGGTGTCCAGGTTCTGACCCAGTTCTGGCCCGGTTCTGACCTTGACCACCTCCTGGAAGGTGTCCAGGTTCTCCTTCATGCCGTAGTGCAGCCTCAGGTAGGAGACGAAGTTGCAGGGGAACATCCCGTACAGACGGTGGAACAGCGAGTAAACGCCGGCATGGAGGTGGACCAGGTACGCTGCGCTCACCTGACCTGCGGGAGACAGCGGCGGCCAATCAGAACCCGGCGTTCCACCCAGAGCCCCGCCCCCCCGCCGGCCGGGATTACCGGGGTTCCTGTAGCTCCAGGACGCCAGGCGACCGAAGACATCAAAGAAGTCGTAGATGTGCTGCTTCCCGGCCTGAGGGATCATGGGTAACAGCGCGACGAGGACCAGAACCGCGCTGACCAGGACGACCACGTCTCCGTCCGTCTGCAACGCAAACACAAGTTCTGGGAACCGGGCCAAACCTGCTGGTTCTGGCTCTGGACAGTAGGATACCAGCTGGTGTCTATAAGGAATTGTTCAGTTTCGGGTCGGTACCTTTGGACCAGTTGGTTCTAAGGTGGTTTTGGGTCAGTACCTTTGGACCAGTTGGTTCTGCTGTGGTTTTGAGTCGGTACCTTTGGACCAGTTGGTTCTGCTGTGGTTTTGGGTCGGTACCTTTGGACCAGTTGGTTCTAAGGCGGTTTTGGGTCAGTACCTTTGGACCAGTTGGTTCTGCTGTGGTTTTGAGTCGGTACCTTTGGACCGGTTGGTTCTAAGGCGGTTTTGAGTCGGTACCTTTGGACCAGTTGGTTCTAAGGCGGTTTTGAGTCGGTACCTTTGGACCAGTTGGTTCTAAGGCGGTTTTGAGTCGGTACCTTTGGACCGGTTGGTTCTAGGGCGGTTTTGAGTCGGTACCTTTGGACCAGTTGGTTCTAAGGCGGTTTTGGGTCAGTACCTTTGGACCAGTTGGTTCTAAGGCGGTTTTGGGTCGGTACCTTTGGACCAGTTGGTTCTAAGGCACTTTTGGGTCAGTACCTTTGGACCAGTTGGTTCTGCTGTGGTTTTGAGTCGGTACCTTTGGACCGGTTGGTTCTAAGGCGGTTTTGGGTCGGTACCTCTGGACCAGATGGTTCTAAGGCGGTTTTGGGTCGGTACCTTTGGACCGGTTGGTTCTAAGGCGGTTTTGGGTCGGTACCTTTGGACCGGTTGGTTCTAAGGCGGTTTTGGGTCGGTACCTTTGGACCGGTTGGTTCTAAGGCGGTTTTGGGTCGGTACCTTTGGACCAGTTGGTTCTAAGGCACTTTTGGGTCAGTACCTTTGGACCAGTTGGTTCTAAGGCACTTTTGGGTTGGTACCTTTGGACCGGTTGGTTCTAAGGCGGTTTTGGGTTGGTACCTTTGGACCGGTTGGTTCTAAGGCGGTTTTGGGTCGGTACCTTTGGACCAGTTGGTTCTAAGGCGGTTTTGGGTCGGTACCTTTGGACCAGTTGGTTCTAAGGCACTTTTGGGTCGGTACCTTTGGACCAGTTGGTTCTGCTGTGGTTTTGAGTCGGTACCTTTGGACCGGTTGGTTCTAAGGCGGTTTTGGGTCGGTACCTTTGGACCGGTTGGTTCTAAGGCGGTTTTGGGTCGGTACCTTTGGACCAGTTGGTTCTAAGGCGGTTTTGGGTCGGTACCTTTGGACCGGTTGGTTCTAAGGCGGTTTTGGGTCGGTACCTTTGGACCAGTTGGTTCTAAGGCACTTTTGGGTCAGTACCTTTGGACCAGTTGGTTCTGCTGTGGTTTTGAGTCGGTACCTTTGGACCAGTTGGTTCTGCTGTGGTTTTGGGTCGGTACCTTTGGACCAGTTGGTTCTAAGGCGGTTTTGGGTCAGTACCTTTGGACCAGTTGGTTCTGCTGTGGTTTTGAGTCGGTACCTTTGGACCAGTTGGTTCTAAGGCGGTTTTGGGTCGGTACCTTTGGACCGGTTGGTTCTAAGGCGGTTTTGGGTCGGTACCTTTGGACCAGTTGGTTCTAAGGCTGTTTTGGGTCGGTACCTCTGGACCAGTTGGTTCTAAGGCTGTTTTGGGTCGGTACCTTTGGACCAGTTGGTTCTAAGGCGGTTTTGGGTCGGTACCTTTGGACCAGTTGGTTCTGCTGTGGTTTTGAGTCGGTACCTTTGGACCAGTTGGTTCTGCTGTGGTTTTGGGTCGGTACCTTTGGACCAGTTGGTTCTAAGGCGGTTTTGGGTCGGTACCTTTGGACCAGTTGGTTCTAAGGCGGTTTTGGGTCAGTACCTCTGGACCAGTTGGTTCTAAGGCGGTTTTGGGTCGGTACCTCTGGACCAGTTGGTTCTAAGGCGGTTTTGGGTCGGTACCTCTGGACCAGTTGGTTCTAAGGCGGTTTTGGGTCGGTACCTTTGGACCAGTTGGTTCTAAGGCGGTTTTGGGTCGGTACCTTTGGACCAGTTGGTTCTAAGGCGGTTTTGAGTCGGTACCTTTGGACCAGTTGGTTCTGCTGTGGTTTTGAGTCGGTACCTTTGGACCAGTTGGTTCTGCTGTGGTTTTGGGTCGGTACCTTTGGACCGGTTGGTTCTAAGGCTGTTTTGAGTCGGTACCTCTGGACCAGTTGGTTCTAAGGCGGTTTTGGGTCGGTACCTTTGGACCAGTTGGTTCTAAGGCGGTTTTGGGTCGGTACCTTTGGACCAGTTGGTTCTAAGGCGGTTTTGGGTCGGTACCTTTGGACCAGTTGGTTCTAAGGCACTTTTGGGTCAGTACCTTTGGACCAGTTGGTTCTGCTGTGGTTTTGAGTCGGTACCTTTGGACCAGTTGGTTCTAAGGCACTTTTGGGTCAGTACCTTTGGACCAGTTGGTTCTGCTGTGGTTTTGAGTCGGTACCTTTGGACCGGTTGGTTCTAAGGCGGTTTTGGGTCGGTACCTTTGGACCAGTTGGTTCTAAGGCGGTTTTTGGTTGGTACCTTTGGACCAGTTGGTTCTAAGGCACTTTTGGGTCAGTACCTTTGGACCAGTTGGTTCTGCTGTGGTTTTGAGTCGGTACCTTTGGACCGGTTGGTTCTAAGGCGGTTTTGAGTCGGTACCTTTGGACCGGTTGGTTCTAAGGCGGTTTTGAGTCGGTACCTTTGGACCGGTTGGTTCTAAGGCACTTTTGGGTCAGTACCTTTGGACCAGTTGGTTCTGCTGTGGTTTTGAGTCGGTACCTTTGGACCAGTTGGTTCTGCTGTGGTTTTGAGTCGGTACCTTTGGACCGGTTGGTTCTAAGGCGGTTTTGGGTCGGTACCTCTGGACCAGTTGGTTCTAAGGCGGTTTTGGGTCGGTACCTTTGGACCAGTTGGTTCTGCTGTGGTTCTGGGTCGGTACCTTTGGACTGGTTGGTTCTGCTGTCGTTCCGGGTCGGTACCTTGAGGCAGCGCAGCAGCGTCGGCAGCACCGGCGCCTGGCTGACGTGGTGGACCCAGGGCGGCTGCTTCCTGACCAGGTGACCAAGCAGGGTGATGGCCGCCACTCTGTTTCCGGGTCGGGTCAGCGCCTCGTTCAGCTTCTCCAGCAGCACCTGGGGGGTGGAGCCGACCCGTTAGCCATCTGAAAACCGCCACACGAGGTGAGGACGCGCCACTCACCTTGTGATGAGGCTCCCTGATGGAGGAGAGCAGCAGCAGCACCTGGGAGGAGGAGGAGTCCAGGTAACGCTCCACCAGGGAGGACAGCACAGCGCCCCCTCTGTCTGCAAACAGAACGACGGTCAGACGAGCCAGCAGGACCTGCGGGACCGGCCGGATGGACTCACCTGTATTCAGCTGCTGGTTGATGGCGGTTCTGACCCGCTCCAGCTCCTGCAGCTCCGAGCTCTCCAGACAGAGCAGCAGGTCCGAAACGCTCAGCGGCTCTCTGGACATCCTGCAACAGGAGGTTCTGGTCGGGGAGGAGGTTCTGGTCGGGGAGGAGGTTCTGGTCAGATTCAGGAGGTTCTGGTCGGGTTGAGCAGGTTCTGGTCAGATTCAGGAGGTTCTGGTCAGATTCAGGAGGTTCTGGTCGGGTTGAGGAGGTTCTGGTCAGATTCAGGAGGTTCTGGTCAGATTCAGGAGGTTCTGGTCGGGTTGAGCAGGTTCTGGTCAGGGAGGAGGTTCTGGTCGGATTCAGGAGGTTCTGGTCGGATTCAGGAGGTTCTGGTCGGGTTGAGCAGGTTCTGGTCAGATTCAGGAGGTTCTGGTCGGGTTGAGCAGGTTCTGGTCAGATTCAGGAGGTTCTGGTCGGGTTGAGCAGGTTCTGGTCAGGGAGGAGGTTCTGGTCGGATTCAGGAGGTTCTGGTCGGATTCAGGAGGTTCTGGTCGGGTTGAGCAGGTTCTGGTCAGGGAGGAGGTTCTGGTCGGATTCAGGAGGTTCTGGTCAGATTCAGGAGGTTCTGGTCGGGTTGAGCAGGTTCTGGTCAGGGAGGAGGTTCTGGTCGGATTCAGGAGGTTCTGGTCAGATTCAGGAGGTTCTGGTCGGGTTGAGCAGGTTCTGGTCAGGGAGGAGGTTCTGGTCGGATTCAGGAGGTTCTGGTCAGATTCAGGAGGTTCTGGTCGGGTTGAGCAGGTTCTGGTCAGGGAGGAGGTTCTGGTCAGATTCAGGAGGTTCTGGTCGGGTTGAGGAGGTTCTGGTCAGATTCAGGAGGTTCTGGTCGGATTCAGGAGGTTCTGGTCGGGTCCAGAACCAGCTGGAAACTCACTGCTGTTCAATTCAATGATTTAATAGAATAAAACCAATAAATAGTTTTTGTTTCCAGAACTTTCTCAGTTTATTCTGATACAAATTCATGTTTTACAGTGAACCTCGTGACCTTTGCCCTTTGAAGGGCTACTTTTCCATATAAACTACAACTGACAGTCGCTGTGACTAAAATGGCAGAATATCAAGAATTGTTTTCTGAAAGTTTCATGATTATTTTCTAAAAAATGTTTGAAATGAAGTATTAAAAGAAAGATTTCAGATCCGAACGGTTTCAGAACCGAGCCCAGAACCTGATCCTTTAACTGTGTGGACCTGACTGAAGTCAGCTTTATTACCAGCCTATTTAAAGGCTCCACATGACCTCCAGGATAAACCCAGAGGTCACATTTCCACTTCCGGGTAACAGCGCAGGAACATTCACTGCTTATTTAAACTAAATCCCTTAAAACTTCATTTATGTGACAAATTCAACTAATTTCTTCCAATTAATCAGTTAAAAGAACAGAAGCAAACTTCCGAGTGGCCTCTGACGTCAGCGCCGTTATTTATACTGTGTGACGTCACTCAGCGGCTTAAAAACACCTGGAAGCTAAGAGCTAAGCTAACAGGCTCGGAGCAGGCTGCCGGCGGAGCGAACAGAACCGTATTGCGGTCCGGCAGCGGCCGCGTGCCGCCAGGTGAGCAGCGATCAGAACCGGTTCCGGACCGGACGAACCCCCCAAAGCCCGGTTTAGAAGCTTCGGTACCTTTAGACCTGTTGAGCCCAGCTGACAGCGGACACGTCCAGTGACAGCAAGCCCCGCCCACTGCTGCAAGCTGGCACCTGCGGCTGCCAATCAGGGTTCAGAGTCGTTCAGGGACGCTGGCTGCGGTAGGAAAAATTATTTTCTCCGGATCAACAGGAAAACGAACGGTCTCTATCACAGACATGAACAGTAGACGCCTTATGGAGCGGGTCGGCCCGTTGCTGTGATACGTCACAGCGTCCGCCATATTGAATGTGGAATATGTGCCAGTAAGCTAATACAAGTAAATGGACCGAACTTCAGAAATTGGGGTTTGACAAAATATTTTAAATTAATTTCTGTCATTGACACATTTTCACACACATTAATATATTTGGCAATCAAAGAAATGACTGAAGAGAGTTTCTAACTTTTGATGTGATTATTTAATTGTTTTGGGGGATTTCTGAATAAAGAGCACAATGTTTTATTTGGTAGAAATGATTCTGATCATTTTTATATTAACATTGATGAACAGACACTTTTACAGTGTTTAATTAAATAACATATTTACATAATTCCATAATTTCATGTACATTTAACATTTCAAGACAAGAAACAAATAATTTTCTTGTATTTATTTTTTATACATTGAGAAATGAATTTTGACTTATAAATCAGTCATTGTCAGACAATAAACTACACATTTTTCTTACTTTTTTCCAAAGAAAAAGATATGTATTGCAGTAAGTCAACTCTGCTATTGACAGCAAAGAGTGAAAATAATTCTGAGTAAATTATTTTTATTTCATTACATAAGCTGTATTAATACACTAATACTTCAGATTGAGATATTTAAAAATACACAAAGTGAAAGAATAAACATTTATTTATTATACTGGGAACACTGGTCACAGGCTTCAGTCTGCTGGTCTCACTGGGAGAACTCAATGACTTCTGAGACGTCCTGGTTCACAGGCTGAAGCCGAGGATAAAAGAGAAATTATCCAAAAGTTAATAGAAAATACATACATGTTTCCTTGACATTCATAAAAAGACATTTTCAGCATGTTGGGCTCTGACTCGTAGCATCTTTATAGCTAAATACCGACATGGAGAAGCTGAGCTGGAAACAGACTGAAGAGCAGCAGCTCCAGCTCTGATCCTGACTGATCTTTCCTCACTAAATCCTCTGGTTTCTAATGAACTTCTCCTCTAACAGCGGTTTTTCATCACCTCTCTCATTAGAAAACAGTATGAAAACGTTAGCCGCTATGCTAACAATCAGCGGTTACTTTGGGCCAATTTAGGAAATATTTTTCGGTTGTATAGAAGTGAATTTCTGGCTGCAAAGTAATTCTGATCTTTCATCCTTACCTGGGGAAGGTGATGCCATTGAATCCAGTTTGTTTCGTAAAACGGTTGAAACACAGAGAACAGGACTGAAGGAGCTCCGATCTGCTGCCACACACAAGATGGCGGCGACGTAACGCAGCGCTCAGTGAGGCGCCTACGGATATGTCTATGGTCTCTATCGGACATGAAGCGTTCAGGAACACGAGCAGCGGTGGGGAAAACGAAAACCAGCGATCCTGCTCAGCAGCAGAAACGGATGGTTTTATCTGAGGAGACGTTCATGGCCACCAGGATTATTTAAATCTTAGTGTTTCTCAGAAGAAGCTACTGATGATGCAGAAAATAACTTTTCTTCACTTTTGCACTCCAGTTACTTTTCACCCATTTCCAGTCCTTGAATGAGGAGGAGGCAGTAAGCAGAGCTTTAACAAAACCAGCAGGATCTGTGGTCTGACCCATGTTACAGATCACTGCGGTGACCTCTGACCTCTACTGATTCAGATGGACAGAAACAAGACACGTAAAATTAGAAAGCAGAAGTTTTGGTGACTGGGGGTTTTCTGCTGAACCAGCAGATCCTGGTGCTGCCTTCAGGTGCTCCTGTAAACAGCAGCTGTGTGTTTTCCCAGCCGCCGCCGACAGCAGCCGGGCTGTTGTTTGGTTAACGATCCATCCGACCTTCAGAACCAGTGTGTGTGTGTGAGTGCACACAAACACGCACACACTGATACAACATTCATTTAATTTTAGCCTGAGAAAGAATTTAATTCAATTTTGTCTTATTCTCCCTTTTAATTATGTTTATGTGCATGTTTGTTTTTAATTTTTTGTTTTATTTATTCTTCACTCATTTTTACTTTTTACTTCATTTTTGCAAAAATTGATCAACTAATCTTTTCTCGGTTGTCATTTTTAGCCATGGACAAAAAATGGTCAAATTAATTCCTTCATCAGTAAATATGTTTTTCTATGTTGTGCAACTAAATGCATGTTGTTGTCTGAAGCCGGCAGCAGCTGGGCTGGAGGTGTTTCCAGTGGATTCCTCCCTCGTGTCGCAGACCTTTTTCCTTGTTCTTGATTTTCCAGGTAAAGCTCAGTGACTGGTTCTGAGAGATGCATGAGGTCACATGGCATCATGAAGAGTCATCCGGTGTGGAGGCGTCGTGTTTCTGAGCTGACCTGAACGCCCCACCAGGCCATATAAAGCAGGAGGTTCTGCAGGAGGAAGACACACATCATGATGATCCACCTGGTTCTGTTCGGGCTGGTTCTGAGGTCCGCTGCAGCTGCAAAGGTTGGTTTGCTTCACTCTGACTCCTTCCTCTGATCAGCAGCTCAGACGGGAAAAACACGACTTCGCCTGAATGTTTCTTATATGTGTGTGTATGGAAACAGGAGAAACTAGCAAAACCAGAGAAAACCTTCAGATTCTTTCTGCTTTATTTCTTTTTCACTTCTGGTTCTGGTTCTTTGGTTCTGGTCCACTTCAACCCATTCCAGAACCCACCTCTACATGGGCCAACATCTTGGTCATGTTCCTGTACTTCTTCACTCAGTCGTTCCTCAGCATCACACCGCCCACACCCTGCTTTAAATTAGAAAATAAGATTTAGGCAGTTTGCATAAGAAGACTCCTGACTGAACTGTGTGTGTGTGTAACCCACAAGAAAGGTTACTTTACATACCTTTAATAGTAGATGGCAAGTTAAGTTAATTTACTTTACTAACACCAACACTACAGAAGTATAAAGGAAGTTGGGCCTGATCAGGAGATTCTAAATTCGGGGGAGCCTGAGTGTGAACAACAGAGGAGAGCACACAATGTATAGAAAAAAGTAAAATTTAATATAAACAACATTTGTGGATCCACATTGTACAAATAAACAAAAGTTGCGTGCTTTTTCTAAAAACAAAATAAATAAATAATAGAAATAACCCAGTCTTTCTGATGTCTGTCAAATGTTCTTTCAAAGTTTGTTTAGTCTTTCCAATGTGTTTGTGAAATATTTTTCAATGTTTCACGGCTGGTGACCAGTCGGGTCACCATCTACCGGTTCACCCGGTCCTCTGGGCTGGGGCTGCCATCCAAGTTCTTTGTAAGGGTGATCTTGATGTCTCTGGGCACGATGCTTCAAAAGTGCACCATAAAGAAAAAAAAGCCTGAAAAACCCGCATTAGCTCCGACCTACAGAGAACAGAAAGTTCCTAAGCAATAAGAGCACCATGACATTAACAATGTCGAAATATTAAAACATGTACTAATAGAAAAATAAATAAATTTACATAGGACGAATACAACACACACAATAATAATGACATAAAGTTTACAATACAATTTTATTTTTTTTATTAAATTTTAACAGTTTTTAGGTATTTTAGCCAATTTTTAGCGAATTTACTGGGCCAACGGCTGAGCGCGTGCAATTACTCACCGATGCTTCCATGCTACACAAATACAGGGCATTTTCCGGACGGCAGCTGTTAGAACAGAAGCTTTCTGACATCTAAATAAAAAAAACAACAGATTCACTATTTTGAATTATAAATTCTGCGATACTATTTTAACATTGTCTTACCAATTTCCAGGATTCTTCGTAGAATTTAACAGAATCTTACAGGCAATTTACGGAACAACCATCAGCTCTCAAGGGAGGTGTTAGCTAAATCTCAGCGCTGCAGTTAAAGGGGCGGGACAATCAACCTGATTGGCTGATGTGAAATCAAACTGTGCCAGTTATTGGTTGTTTAATCTGTCACTAAAAGCAATCACTAAAGGGATATTTCACAGGTTTTAAAGATTTTTAGCACTTTTTTTTATCAATATTTATGAACATATTTACAAACATATTCTTTTTTTAACTTTATTACTTTTTAATCTCGTTGCAGAATAAGATATTAAATCAACATCTATTGATTTTTTACTTGTATTTTTAACACTGGGTTACGTGTGTGTGTGTGTGGGTGTGTCTGTGTGTGTGTATGTGTGTGTGTGTGTGGGTGTGTCTGTGTGTGTGTATGTGTGTGTGTGTGTATGTGTGTGTGTGTGTCTGTGTGTGTCTGTGTGTGTGTGTCTGTGTATGTGTGTGTGTGTCTCTGTGTGTGTGTGTGTGTCTGTGTGTGTGTGTCTGTGTGTGTGTGTATTTGTCTGTGTGTGTGTGTCTGTGTGTGTGTATGTGTGTGTGTATGTGTGTGTGTGTGTGTCTGTGTGTGTCTAGGTGTGTGTGTGTGTGTGTGTGTCTGTGTGTCTGTGTGTGTGTGTCTGTGTGTGTGTGTCTGTGTGTCTGTGTGTGTGCGTCTGTGTGTGTGTGTGTGTGAGCAGCTGGGTGTGTGGTCCAGTCCAAGGCCGGCGCTGTGGAGGGGCTGAACGTTGATCAGGTCTCTTCCGGACGGTGGAGGAGTTTAAAGGCGTCCCCTTCGCTGACGTTCCTGGGAAGTGGGAGAAACCTAAACCTCATCCTGGTTGGGACGGTAAGTCCATGGTCTCATTGGGCCGCTGGTTCTGGTTCTGGTTCTGGTTCTGGTTCTGCTACAGCAACTGTGGGAAACAATCAGTCACCTGATGGCCTCAGAGTCACATGTTCACTTATATTATATTCGGAAACAATAAAAAACAGGAAAATAATCCAATTAAAATATCAATTGACAGTTGATTTACAACAAGTACATGAAATAAATTTTGTGGGTGTCATATTAGGCAATAAATTTAGCTGGAAACCACAAATCAGTAAAATCTAAAATAGCCAAAAGTGTTGCTGTTCTGAGAGGAACTAGTTTCATCCTGGACTACAAATCTTTATTCTGTATAACACACTCATTGCACCACATCTAACACATTGTGTGGAAGTTTGGGGGAATAAATACAAAACAAATTTACAGCCATTATACGTCATACAAAATAAGTCAATCTGAATACATGAAGTGGGATGTTGGGACACAAACCAGGTATTTTATAATCAAATGTACTGAAACTCTGGAACCTTGTAACATTTAAAACTGTACAATTTATGTTTAAGGTCAGAAATCAGCAACTTCCACCCAATAGCTGACAGAGAGGGAGCTATAATTTAAGAGGTGAAGGATATTTTAAAAAACAATATATTAGAACAACCAGGAAGAGTTTGTGTTTATCTGAGTGTGGAGTAAATGTCTGGAATGGACTGAATGATGAGCTAAAGTAGAAATATAAACCAGCTTAAAAAACTAATTAAAACAGAGCTTATTTCAAAATATGCTATATAAGATGATTGATTAATGGTCTATAATGCTATTGATGATATGAATAGTATTTAAAACAATTGTACATAGTTAAACATCATGTAAAATGGAAACAAGTTGTTTCTTTCTGTTGTTCTGAAAGTTAATTGATTATAAATTGATAAGTATGAAAGGGCCAGGATATTATAAGATATTATATCTTCTACCTGCTCCTTTTCGAACAGAAAATATAAAATTTGCATGTCACATGGGCAGAATAATTTGTTTTACATTTTATTACTTAAGTTTGTTTTTTATTTTGTTTTTCTTTTTTTCTTGATTGTTTTTTCTGTCTGTTCGAAATAAATAAATAAATTTATCAACACGACTTTTTATCAGTTAGGCAGAAACTACCAGAATCTATCACTAAACACTAAACTTTTTGTTATTCACAATTCATAACAGCAACAATTCATGCAAACCAATGGCCGTAAATCCTGGGGGGTCAGCGGGTCTGGACCCGCCAGCCTTGGAAAAGTCCAGAACGCCCACAAAGAAATCATAAAACAAACCCTTGTATTTAAACAATATCAGCATAAAAAGGCAACAGAAACAAAGAACAAAGTAAATCTGCTTTTCATCTAAGAAAAAAATAAGAATTAATTTTTAGGTTCCCCCCAGCCAGCATGCCTAGGTGGGCCCCATGTGGGGAAAAGGAGGGCAGACCATATGGGTCCCATATGGGTTTGTCCATTTAATGCCCATATAGGGGCCCATGTAGGGCCCATGTGGGCTGTGGCCCTACATGGGCCCTACATGGGCAAACCCATGTGGGGCCATCGTGGAACCCGCGGACAAACCCATATGGGACCCATATGGTCTGCCCTCCTTTCCCCCGCATGGGGCCCACCTAGGCATGCTGGCTGGTTCAGTCCAAAGTGTAGGAGGAGCAACAGCAGCTGAACAGAACCGGCTCCGTCAGAGCCGCTGAAAGGAGCTAGCTGCTAGCTGTTAGCTGTTAGCTGTAGCTGTTAGCTGTAGCTGTTAGCTGTAGCTGTTAGCTGTAGCTGTTAGCTGTAGCTGTTAGTTGCTAGCTGTGGCTCTGCAGCACTAGCATAAAACCTTCCAGTATCCAGTAAGTAAATACTTAAAGCAAAAGACATGAAACATTTTATTTCTTTTCATGGCTCAGTAGGAAGAAACACATTCATAATAAAAATCAGACTGCAGGTTATTTCATTACTTTGGCTGAGGCTCTGTTTACAAGACAATTTCTGGTGAAAATGAAAGAGTTTTGTTGCGTTTGTAATGTACATTTAGATGAAACCACCGAATGTTTTCTCTGACAACGGCACAGATTGAAAACGGGTTCCAGAGTGCGATGTTTCTGAAACGTCCGTCGTCTTGTAAACAGAGTAAACGGATCTTTTCTGTCAGGGAATCCCCAGCTCATGCATAGTATGACGCTAAACATAGCTGCTTCCTACAATCTACAGAAGAAACTACTGACAATGATGGTGTTACTACGGTTCGTGTTTCCCCATCAGATACGGTTCCCTCGATTGATTTTTACCCAGAAAGCACAGGGGCAAAACCCGTGAGTGAAACGGTCACTGGGACTGACTAGTACATTGAGGGAAAGTAACTTTAACATATTAATTTCTCATATGTTAACATAAAGGTTCGTTTTGAAGTATAAGTTGCTACTTACAAAAGTCAAGCAGTTCCCTAAAAGTCCGACAGATGGCAGCAATGTGCCCCACAATTTACAGGACACACTTCTTGCTAAAGAGCCCCCTGGTGGTTGAAGAAAAATCCACATATAAACCGGAAAATACAATAAATGAAAAAAGATCTGAATGCTCTCTGGTATTGTTCAGGGGGCCGGACCAAATGTGGAGGCGGGCCGTAGTTTGGGGACCCCTGGTGTAAACAAAGATTGTAATTAGAATGTCTTCATGTAAATGTGTCAACAGAAACAGAACAAAAATTCCATTTTCGTTGGATCTTTGACATGTAAACAGGGCCTGAATCATGATAAACTGCCACCTTATGCATTGGAAATCAAAACTAGCTAAACTGCTACATTGCTTTCATAGACTTAGTTATTTTTTCTGTCGAAGGTGGCCAATATTTCAATTATATTTAGCTCTCCAACTCTTACTTTAATAAGAAGAGTTTGAAACTGGAGCGGCTGAGCGTTAGCATTAGCCGACAGACAGTATGGGAGCTGAGAGCAGAGGGGCGACTGCAGCTGGCAGTAAAACAAAATAAAGTATGACTTTATTTCCTATCATCTTCAATGTAAAGCTTTTAAAACCACAAAATAAGTATCCATGATACTCCCAGATATTCACCTACCAGGTTCTCAGCCACCAGGACATGAGAAAACCAAAAAAGGTTTTAAAATACAGCAAACTTAACAAGTTATAATCTAAATAAATAACACATAACTTATATTGAGGGCCACTGCAATAAATCAATATGAGGAATTTAACAGAGCCTCTTTTTTGGAGATTTTTTTGAGCGTTCTCGAAAATGACTACCCCAAAAAGAATTCCATGTACCCAGGGGAGAAAGTAAGGGGGTACGGTCGGGTACCGCGTCCCCCTAAAAGATTTAGCGGGGTTCGCAGTACCTGCAAGAGAGGAGCGGCTGTAAAAGAATCAACGGGTTCACTGTGCAGCCGTGAGTTCATCCACTAATCAGCCGTGACTGATTAGTTTTTCAAGAACAATCTAAAACATGACTTAATCAGTTAATAAATAATTTCCCCCCCATTTCATATTGTTTCTGAACTGTTCGTGCTTTGCTAGAGCAGCGGTGCAATGAGTTGATCTCAGCATCAGGTAACAAACTGAACGGCGCCAGGAAGCTCAGCAGGTCCTCCTCTGATTGGCTTAAAACGTTCAGATGATGCCAGCTGTTCATCCTGAACTCAGCCAGACGGACCAAATCCCCAAAATCACAGAGGCAGAATAAAGGTTTGCAGAGTAGTGCGGGTCTCTGCAGATTCATCTCAATTCATTAATTTATTCACTATTTCTGTTCTTTAATAAATGTTGTTTATTAAAGAACAACAAAAAAATCAACAAAACGTGTTCAAATTAATGACCCAACATTTCAACAAGGTGTTGAATATATACATATATATATGTGTATATATATATATATATATATATATATATATATATATATATATATATATATATATATAAAAAATTCCCTTCTCACCCTCCGCGGTTTCTCTCTCTCTCTCTCTCTCTCTCATCCTCTGAGCTCGGGTCCTCTACCAGAGGCCTGGGAGCTTCAGGTTCTCCTCCAGTATCTTGGCTGTGCCTAGAACTGCACATTTCTGGACTGAGATGTCTGATGTTGTTCCTGGGATCTGTTTGAGCCACTGCTCCAGTTTGGGGGTGACTGCCCCGAGGGCCCCGATGACCACAGGCACCACTGTGGTCTTCACCTTCCAGGCCTTCTCCAGTTCCTCTCTGAGGCCCTGGTATTTCTCCAGTTGCTCCTTTTTCCTGATGTTGTGGTCACTTGGTATTGCTACATCCACCACAACGGCTTTCCTCTGTTCTTTATCCACCACCACAATGTCCGGTTGGTTCGCCATTACCATCTTGTCTGTCTGGATCTGGAAGTCCCACAGGATCTTAGCTCGGTCATTCTCCACCACCTTTGGGGGTGTCCCCCACTTTGACCTCGGGGCTTCCAGTCCATATTCGGCACAGATGTTCCTGTACACTATGCCCGCCATTTGGTTATGTCGTTCCATGTATGCTTTCCCTGCCAGCATCTTGCACCCTGCTGTTATGTGCTGGACTGTCTCAGAGGCCTCCTTGCACAACCTACACCTTGGGTCTTGTCTGGTGTGGTAGATCTGAGCCTCTATTGCTCTGGTGTTTAGGGCCTGTTCCTGGGCGGCCAGGATGAGGGCCTCTGTGCTGTCCTTGAGTCCAGCTTTCTCCAGCCATTGGTAGGATTTCCTGATATCAGCCACTTCAGTTATTTGTCGGTGGTACATCCCATGTAGGGGCTTGTCCTCCCATGATGGTTCCTCCAGCACCTCTTCCTCTGTTCCCCATTGTCTGAGACATTCGCTGAGCACATCGTCCATTGAGGCTTTGTCCTTGATGTATTTATGGATCTTGGATGTTTCATCCTGGACAGTGGCTCTCACACTCACTAGTCCTCTGCCTCCTTCCTTACGGCTCGTGTACAGTCTCAGGGTGCTGGATTTGGGGTGGAACCCTCCATGCATGGTTAGTAGCTTCCGAGTCTTAACGTCTGTGGCCTTTATCTCTTCCATTGGCCAGCTAATTATTCCGGCAGGTTATCTGATTACTGGTAAGGCATAGCTGTTTATTGCACGGATCTTGTTCTTGCCATTGAGCTGGCTTCTCAGGACTTGCCTTATTCGTTGGAGGTATTTGGCTGTGGCTCCTTTCCTTGTGACCTCATCGAGGTTGCCATTTGCTTGTGGTATTCCCAGGTACTTGTAGCTGTGCTCTATGTCTGCTATTGTTCCCTCTGGGAGTGAGACCCCTTCTGTGCGGACGACCTTCCCTCTCTTTGTAACCATCCGGCCACACTTCTCTAGTCCGAATGACATCCCAATGTCAGTGCTGTAGATCCTGGTGGTGTGGATCAGTGAGTCGATGTCTCGCTCGCTCTTGGCGTACAGCTTGATGTCATCCATGTAGAGGAGGTGACTGATTGTGGCCCCATTCTTGAGTCGGTATCCGTAGACAGTCTTGTTGATGATTTGGCTAAGGGGGTTCAGGCCTATGCAGAACAGCAGTGGGGACAGAGCATCTCCTTGGTATATGCCACATTTGATGGACACTTGTGCAAGTGGTTTGCAGTTGGCTTCAAGGGTGGTTTTCCACAGCCCCATCGAGTTTGCAATGAAGGCTCTTAGAGTCCTATTGGACTTCCTCTAACATGTCGTCTTAGAGGAAGACGACATGTTGGCCTGCCTGAAGGCCTTCAACCCCATCAAGCTCACCATGGCAGGGAAAATTAACCTGCTGGATATTTTCGGGAAAGGTCTGAACACAAACACGTCTGTAGGAACCCAGCCTGTCTCCATCTGTTGAACTTTCAGTTCAGCTTTCTATTTCTGGTCTGGTTAATTTTTTGTTTGCATCAGAGTTTCTTCTCCAGTGTTGGAGTGTGGGTTAGTTTCAGGCAGGCTGCTGACTTGGCCCTGTCTGTCGAGTGTTTCCCTGCAGACAGAACAGCAGCTCTTGCTCTCTGCTCAGATCCCGTCATGGACCTGCTCCAGCTCGCACCGGTGTTGGCTGTGATTTCATCCCAGATGATCCAGGCAAGCTTTTTCACAATGCGGCTCAGTTTGACTACCTGGCAGGTGTAAACAGCATGGATGGACACATATTTGCTGGAATCAATGTTCCTTCAATCAACAACATGAAAGAAACCACGACCACGTTAGTACTTAAGCAACATCAAGTTGTTATTTGAGGATTGTCATGAAGACTCCAGACGTGTGAATTGGTCTGGTTTCCTCCTCTGAGAAAAGAAGGACATTTATTAATCACAACTGAAGACTGGGAACAGATTAATAAATTACACTGGATGACCTCAAGCTCCAATACATGGCGACTGTTCAGTTGGAAAAACTCTGTTCGATATTTTGTAACTCCAGTTCAGAAAAAACACCAGGGCAGCGGAGATACATGTTGAAGACTCTGTGGAACAAATGGAGCAAATCACCACATCTTCTGGGTGATTAAGGCCTTTTGGGAGCAAATATGTTCCCACTTAAATAACATCTTTACTGAAAGAATCCCATGTCATTGTGAATCCCTATATTTAGGAAGCATTTCATTTGATAACTGGACTCTGGACGACAAAAAACTCCTGTTAGTGCTTCTGGCAGCAAGTAAAAAGACAATCACTAGAAAATGGTTAAAGCCCGAAGCACCCACAGTGGAGGATTGGGTCAACATTGTACAGGACATTTACACTCTGGAGAAGTTATCTTTTTCTGTTCAAGGTCGGAGAGAATCCTTTTTCAGGATCTGGTCTAAATGGACAAACTATGTAAAATTGGTAAATCCTGTGAACTAAATATGTCTATTACATGCAAGTTATGTTGTGCTGTGTACTGTACCTTAGTTCAGAATTATGGCAAATTTATGCTCTTGATTGTGTTTTTTCCCCTATCAAAAGAAAAATCACACCAGACCCTTCTCTACCCCCCCACTCACTCTTCTGTTATGGATGTTTGGTTATTATATGTTTTTCCTTCTCTTCCCTCCATTGTGGTGGAAGCTGGATTGTACAAAATAATTGTATTTTGCCTTTCCAATTAAAAAAATTAAATAATAATAAAAAAGACGTTTTAGGTCATCCAGAGTTCACCACCCCCCATCTTGCTCCAAAACAAACCAAAGTGGGCTCCTTCGTTAGTGCCGTTGAAACTACCAGTGAAGTTGTTTTGAAGTTGGATGTCGGATGTTGGTACATGATATGTACATGATGTTTTGACACAAAAGATATTTTTTCCTCCACATTTTTAAAGAGGGTTGGATAATAAAAAAAGATCTAATGAATCTTTTCCTTTTTTTTACTTAAAGGAAAATCTCACGCTGCGTACAGCCGCAGGGCCCTCTGCTCACCGATTTATTGCAACTGCAAAATACGCACGATAATGTCGAAGATGGATAGATATGACAAAAATCATGACTGGTCAAATATTTGGAAGAGTAAAAACGTATAATAATAAAATAGATGTCAAATATCCTCCAGCAATACCAACTGGAGCAGCAGGACAAACTCATGGTTCCATGAGCGCAGCGCCGCGTTCTGCTCTGGGACTGAAGCCAAAAGGCGCAATTATGTTTGCTGTTCCGCTAATTGTGCGGGAAAGAGATTTCTGCGTGAGACAGATAACCAGCCGGACTGATGACAATATTTTGGCATTAAAAACAAAATGAAAAGCACCATGATTAAACTTTAATGTGCTTTTATTTAGCAGACAAAAATGAATTTCAACAGCCAACAGAGACCTGAAAACCATCAGCAGCCATCGACACATATGGCTCCTGATGGCTGATTGGCTTTTGGACGAAAAAATAAAAAAAAAAACAATAAAAAACGTTTCGGGCAATTAATTTTCGACCAAAAATGATCTGCTCTGGGTAAAGTGTGGGTGAGCATTTATGTTACGATCTGTGTTGTTGGGTATTTATTTCTTGGTTTTTCTGTGTCCTTGTCCTCCCTGCTGATTGATCCAGCTGTGTCTAGTTTTCCTGATTACCCTCCCTGTGTATTTAAGTCCGCCTGTGTCCTTTGTCTGCTGTCGCACGTCTTACGTTCTCTGCTCTCCAGTTGAACTGTACAGGCCTGGTTAGCGTTAGCTCTCGTTTTCAGTCCTCTGTGTATCAGTAGCTACCGGTATTAGCTGTGTGCTAAACTCTCTGCTGTGTTGGACCGTTTTTGAGCTTTCATCATTAAATTCATAATTTCTTCACCTTCATCTTGGGTCTGCCTGCGTCTTCTCTCACCAAACTATAAATCATGACAATTTGGTCCGGACCAGTTAACGGACATGGCCGACATCGGATGTTCTTTCCATACGGTCCGGTGGAAAGAAAACGTCGCCACATTTCTATAAATACGGCATTTGGACCAGATGTGGCACAAATACAGAATTCTAATTTCATTTTAGGAAGATTTGGTTTAGACAGGGACGTATCAGATGTCAGACCGGTTCCTGATCCCAACCTGACCTGGAGCTGCGCATGTGCGTAAACCTTTGGGTGACTGTTACGATCCTGAGCCTTTTGGTCCAGATCTCAGTGTTGGAGGTTTTATCTGTGCCTCTGTCTGCATACAGGTCCTTCTAAAAAAATTAGCATATTGTGATAAAGTTCATTATTTTCCATAATGTAATGATAAAAATTAAATTGTCATATATTTTAGATTCATTGCACACCAACTGAAATATTTCAGGTCTTTTATTCTCTTAATACTGATCATTTTGGCCTACAGCTCATGAAAACCCAAAATTCCTCTAAAAAAATTTGCATATTTCATCCAACCAATAGAAGAAAAGTGTTTTAATACCAAAAAAGTTAACAGATGGAAGCATGAAGTGCTCCAACATCTCCTGATAGCTGCTGCATTGACCTGCCCTTGATGAAACACAGTGGACCAACACCAGACCATCACTGACTGTGGGTACTGGACACTGGACTTCTGGCATTTTGGCATTTCCTTCTCCCCAGTCTTCCTCCAGACTCTGGCACCTGGATTTCCTTTGGACCACTGAGCAACAGTCCAGTGCTGCTTCTCTGTAGCCCAGGTCAGGCGCTTCTGCTGCTGTTTCTGGTTCAAAGTGGCTTGACCTTTGACCTGGGGAATGAGGGACCTGTAGCCCCTTTCCTGCACACGCCTGTGTGTAGGAAATGTTTCTACTCCAGACTCAGTCCACTGCTTCCCCCAAGGTCTGGAATAATTTGCTCGTTCAGAGAACCTTTTCATGATATGCTAATTTTTTGAGAGGAATTTTGGGTTTTCATGAGCTGTAGGCCAAAATGATCAGTATTAAGACAATAAATGACCTGAAATATTTCAGTTGGTGTGCAATGAATCTAAAACATATGACAGTTTAATTTTTATCATTACATTATGGAAAATAATGAACTTTATCACAATATGCTAATTTTTTGAGAAGGACCTGTATATGTACAGACAAAGATGTCGGTCACAGATTGTCAGAGTTGTGTGCAGCCTGTGTAAATGTCTGGTGGGACCAGTGAATGGGCAGAGCAGGGCCGTAAAGTGGGGGGGCCAATGGCCCCTGGCCCCCCCTTTTCCGTCACCCATGAACAAAAGACATCCGGATCCATCAGCAGGTAGAGCAGCGCAGCTACCAACACTCACCGGATTAGCATCACGATCAGAAAGCTAAACAAATAACCCCAACAATAATTCAAATCTTGGAGATGCAGAATGAGACCGTGGTTCTGGTTCTGCTGCCGGACCGCCGCAACTGGTGGTAATATTTCCCAGACAGAGCCACTCAGCCTCCAGACGGTGAGCTCTCACAGCGAGCAGCTGCAGCAGGAGCTGAAAACAACCAATCAGAGCCAGCATTAATCAGCGAGCCAATCAGAGCCAGCATTAATCAGCGAGCCAATCAGAGCCAGCGTTAATCAGCGAGCCAATCAGAGCCAGCGTTAGTCTTGATTCAGTAACTCATGATTGTTTATTTTGATGCTTTTGACTTTAATGATTGTTTCCTTTTCTTCTTGACATTATTTGATTTCTGTGTTGTGAGATTTATTTGGCTCCTGTATAATTTATGGCTGAGAGCCTTACTGTTAAATATTATTGTACTGATTGCAGGTTTTTCAGTCCTTTTGACTGAACAGCTGCTGTTCTTTGCCTGCAAGTGTTTTGCATGTTTTATGTCTAAATTAGGTGAATTTATTACCAGATAATTTTTCCATTTTGCCAGATCACATAGTAGCATTTATACCTGAAGTGAAAAATTAACAGCCAATCCAGGTGATCGGCAGCAAAAACCTGATGGGAGCGTTCAGCAGTAGAACCCGTTCCACACTCGTTGGAAACAAGGCATCAGTTTGTTGGAGCCGGTTATAAGTCCACCATTTTGGATCAAAGCAGTCATGGTGACACTAGACCAGCTGCAGGCCAGATAATCCTGATTCGGACCTGGTTCTGGGTCAGAATATCTCAGATTAACAGAGATGAATCAGTTTTGCTGCTCTGGTTCTTAAATGCTTGGAGTCGGTTTTCTCTGCAGGACTTATTGCAGAAAGTTTATGTTCTCCTGCAGCATATCAGCCTGTAGATTCTCAGAAAAAGGAAGTGTCAACCCACTGATCTCCTTGATTGGTGTGTCACAGCTGAAGCTCCACCTGCTGACAAACCACAGAGTCGAACTTCCTGTTAAACCGTCTGCAGCTTCCACTCTGCCACTTCGCTGCTTTATTTCCCCTCTATGTGCATCTAATGCTCCCAGTTACACATTTCAAGGCTGGTTTCTGAAACATGAGCAGGCAAAAGACATTTCAGTGTCAGTTCAGCTGCAGGAGCTTCGCTTCCTCCTCTGTCCTCCACACAACCAGCAGGGGGCGCTTCGTTTGCTTCGGTTTCAGCTGCTGCAGCCTGTAGAGCAGCAGCTGCTGAACAGTCCAAGTTCTGATGAGAACAGTCAGATCTGGGGAGTCTGCTGGAGATGAAGTGATGAGATAGAAACAGCAGGAGGAAGAGGAGAAGGAGAAGAAGAAGGAGGAGGAAGAGGAGGAGGTCCAACCAGAGGAACGGCGACTTCTGCATCAGACGTTGCAACAGACACCGACAGCAGGAAGCACACATGACACCCTGAACGTCACTCTGCTTCAGCAGCGAGACCCGTCGGACCGGAGCCACCAGAGACCGGTCAGAACCGAAACACGGGTCCAACAGAACCAGAGCAGAACCAGAAGAGCTGCAGGAGGAGGAAAGCAGAAGTTTAAAGAGGTAAAAGGAGAAGAAAGTGGAGACAGACGAAACCCGAACCTCTGACCAGAACCAGAACCAGGTTCAGGTGCAGAAAGGAGGTGCAGAAAGCCTGAGGACGGTGGAGCAGCGGGTGGAGCGCGATGGAGGAGGACATCAGGAAGCAGGGGATGCTCTTCCTCCAGCAGCAGCGTTTCGGGAAGGTAAACCCTGACAGGAACCTTGAGGGTCAACCTGATGGGTTCTGTCGGCCCGGTTCTGACTGTGTGTGTGTGTGCAGAAGTGGAAGCGGGTGTGGTGCGTCCTGTACCGGGAGAGCTCCTGCTCCATCTCCAGGATGGAGTTCTTTGAGTGTAAAGACGGAGGCAACGTGGAGAAGAACGACAAGACTCTGCGCAAGCAGCAGGAGAGCAAGAAGGTAACCGCCCTCCTCCGTTTCCATGGCGATAACACCTCCCGTTTCCACGGTGATGACCCAGCTCCCACGGCCCCCAGGTGATCCGGCTGGCAGACTGCATCCGGGTTTCGGAGGTGGAGGTGGACGGCGGGCCGCGGGACACCGGCGCCTTCCTGGTGGAAACCACGGAGAAGACCTTCGTGTTCGCCGCGGATCGGAACCAGCGGGACGACTGGACCCACCGGCTGTGTGAGGTCGCCTTCCCTGTAGGTACACCCGGTTCTGATCGGCTCGATCAGCCAGCCGTTCTCACCCACAGGCCGGTTCTGGTTCTGGTTCTGGTTCTGATCTGACAGACAAGAAAGAGAAAGAAGGTCCGAGAGCGTTTCTGAGCCGGACCCGTACTCTGAAAGTAGAACCAGCTGAGGTCAGGGGTCACAAAGGGTTCGTTCTGGTTCAGAGTGTTTGACCGTCCTCTGGCGATCAACTGGACCACGACCAGAACCTCAGCCGGTCCAAACTGATTTTCCTACCATTCTACCAGCAGAACCAGCACTGTGGTACCATACGGTTCTGCTGGAAGCTGTGGACCGATCAGAACCCATCAGAACCTGATTATTGAGGGTTTCTCTCTGAGATTATCATCTGGATTATCAGGGAAGCTGAGCAGCAGAATCTGATCTCTGCTTTTAGTTTCTGCTGCAGCGTTTTGGATCAGATGAAGGATTTTAACTGGATTATGAAGAATCATCATCATGGATCAGATTATAGATTATAGATTATCAGTTCCACTGCCGGACAGGATGTTGATCATTTCTGAAGGAAGGAAATCGGTTTAATCTGAGATTTAAATGACATCCTGGTTAAAATAACTCAGAGCTTCTTTACTTTATCAGATCAGTGATCCACTGATCAGGTTCTGTTCAGAGGTTCTGGTCCAGAAACAGTCGGGTCAGAATTTAAAGCAGGAAGTTTGGAGCCATCCAGGTATTATATTAATGTGTTGATGGTAGAAAATAAATCAGCTTCAGTTGTTTCTGTGGCGCTGCAGTCAGTCTCAGCAGGGCCGGATCTCCAGGGGGGGCGGGGGGGCCACACTTCATGTCCTTAAAGCTCTACTTATAAATATTAGCTTCCTGTTAGTCCAGATGCCTCTTATTAAAATAAAATATTAACTCATCAAAAGAAAATGTTTGTACATATAGTCTCAGGTCCCTGAAAAACGACGTCACAGGAAAATTTCTGAGCCGCCATGTTTTACGAACGTTAGGGTTAGCATTAACACTGCTCAAAGTGATGAACTGTAGCAGTTTAATGTCTGCTAGCTGCTAGCCCACAATGACTCACTGGACTCTGTGGTCGGAGCATTATTCTCCTTCCCATTAGCCTCCTTCCTATTAGCAACATTCCTAATAGCCTCCTTCCTATTAGCAACATTCCTAATAGCCTCCTTCCTATTAGCAACATTCCTAATAGCCTCCTTCCCAATAGCCTCCTTCCTATTAGCAACATTCCTAATAGCCTCCTTCCTATTAGCAACATTCCTAATAGCCTCCTTCCCAATAGCCTCCTTCCTATTAGCAACATTCCTAATAGCCTCCTTCCCAATAGCCTCCTTCCTATTAGCAACATTCCTAATAGCCTCCTTCCCGTCAGGTTTTTGCAGTTTATGAATCAATTGTTTGGACCCAGAACTTCACTGACTCTAAGATCAACATCACACCAGAACCAGATAGAAATATTACAGTAACAAAGCTGCTCTACAAAGGAGAGGTCTCACTCTAACAAAAACTGCTGGGCTGATGCGTTTTTGGACAAAATGTTTCTGTTCTTCATTCAGAAGTTCTTCACTGTGGATCCAGAAATGCAACTCAAGTAAGAGCAGCGATTCTTCATGATAAATACTCAAGTAAAGGCTAAAAGTACGGTGCAGTAAAACTACTCCTACAAGTACTTTTTTTTCCAAAAGTTGCTCAAGTAACTAAGTAAATGTAACTAGTTACTACCCCCTTTGCAGATGATGTCACTTTTAACCCAGAAAAGGATTTAGATCAGTCACTCTTTAGCTTATTTTTTTAGAAACTGTAGAGTACTCACTAGTTAGAAATGGAATTAGATACTTAGCAACTCTGAACAGGAGCAGTTAGTTTACATACTTTAGAACATTAGATTAGTTTTCTTTCCTCTTTTTTTCTTTCCTTTGGTTTATTTTGTTTGTATTTCCTTTTAACTCATGTAAAGCACTTTGAATTGCTGCTGAAAATGTGCTACATAAATAAAATTACCTTACCTTGCCTCAATCTGTACTCAGATTTTGATGAAAGCAAGTCATCAAATGTCAGAATCAGATCGAATTTCTGGGAGAAATGTTGCCTAGGAGACAGAAACGTCCTAAATAAAGTCACGAGGTCTGAGGAGCCTCAAGTCCCAGAGATACGAGAAACAGCAGAAAAGTTCTGGGATGTTGAGCTGAGATCAGGACTCAAAGTTTTCTAGGAGTTTAAAGAAAGCGACAGACTTTATTTATCAGACAAATTTAAACTTGTAGCGTTGTTTTAGAGGCGCAACGAAATAAACATCTTAATGTTTTTGTGGATATTTTATCGACATTCAGAGGATTTCCAGCATGGAAGCCGAACTGATTTACAGAAACGTTTAACAGTTTTCATTTCTCTGCTTTGCGTTCTCGGTTCATGATCCGGTTTGGGCTCAGAACCTGCAGGCGGACCGGGTCAGCAGGTTCTGGTAAAAATAGCAGGATGCTGAGAGACAGCCGGCGTCTTGACTCACATCTCGACTTCCCCTTTAAGGGAGCGCAACAGGAAGTGCAGGCAGCCAATCAGAGGAGCTCAAAGAGACGACGAAGACTGAAGAACCAAGACCAGGACCTGAACAAGAACCTGGACCTGGACCAGAACCAGAACCTGGACCAGAACAAGAACCAGAACCTGGACCAGAACCAGAACCAGAACCTGGACCAGAACCTGGACCAGAACATGCTCAGGGTTGGATCTAAGAAAAAAAAATCCTCTAAAAAAAAAAAAAAAACTAATAAAAATTCTATATATTTTAATAATAATAATAATAATAATAATGGTTCTGATGGAAGGTCCGTCAGACCTGCAGGCTCTGGGTTCTGGATCAGGTTCAGCAGTTTGTAGAAACCCGTTGAAGGAACTTATTTCCCGTAGATCTGAGTGATTGTTTGGTTCCATGCAGATGTTTCCTTGATGATAAACCGATTTCTGTCCATCAGATGAGCTGGACGGAGGGCGGAGCCAAGAGAGGCAGCCTGCAGAGAGGAAACCGGGTGGAGGACGAGGAGGGCATGGAGGACAACTCCCTGTACAGCGGCCGAGAGAAAGGTAGGACGGAGGGACGGAGTCACAGACCCTCAGTCTTCAGCTCATCCTACCTTCTGGACTTCCTGTATGCCTTCAGGACTTCCTGTTTGCCTTCAAGTCTTCCTGTATGCCTTCAGGACTTCCTGTTTGCCTGCAGGACTCCCTGTTTGCCTGCAGAAAACCTGAAGTCCTGAAGGGAAAATAAAGTCCTGTTTGCCTTCAGGACTCCCTGTTTGCCTGCAGGACATTCTGTTGACCTTTAGGACTTCCTGTTTGCATTCTAGTCTTCCTGCATGCCTTCAGGGCTTCCTGTACGCTTTCAGGACTTCCTGTTTGCCTTCAAGTCTTCCTGTATGCCTTCAGGACTTCCTGTTTGCCTTCAAGTCTTCCTCTATGCCTTCAGGACTTCCTGTTTGCCTTCAGGATTTCCTGGTTGCCTTCAGGAAACCTGAAGTCCTGAAGGGAAAATAAAGTCCTGTTTGCCTTCAGGACTCCCTGTTTGCCTGCAGGACATTCTGTTGGCCTTTAGGACTTCCTGTTTGCATTCTAGTCTTCCTGCATGCCTTCAGGACTTCCTGTTTGTCTGCAGGAAACCTGAAGTCCTGAAGGCAAAATGAAGTCCTGTTTGCCTTCAAGTCTTCCTGTATGCCTTCAGGACATCCTGTTTGCCTTCAAGTCTTCCTGTATGCCTTCAGGACTTCCTGTACGCTTCCAGGACTTCCTGTTTGCCTTCAAGTCTTCCTGTATGCCTTCAGGACTTCCTGTACGCTTCCAGGACTTCCTGTTTGCCTTCAAGTCTTCCTGTATGTCTTCAGGAGTTCCTGTTTACCTTCAAGTCTTCCTGCATTCCTTCAGGACTTTTTGTTTGCCTTCAGGATTTCCTGTATGCCTTCAGGACTTCCTGTTTGCCTTCAAGTCTTCCTGCATTCCTTCAGGACTTCCTGTTTGCCTTCAGGATTTCCTGTATGCCTTCAGGATTTCCTGTATGCCTTCAGGACTTCCTGTATTCCTTCAGGACTTCCTGTTTGCCTTCAGGATTTCCTGTATGCCTTCAGGACTTCCTGTATTCCTTCAGGACTTCCTGTTTGCCTTCAATTCTTCCTGCATTCCCTCAGGATTTCCTGTATGCCTTCAAGTCTTCCTGCATTCCTTCAGGACTTCCTGTATGCCTTCAAGTCTTCCTGTATGCCTTCAGGACTTCCTGTTTGTCTGCAGGAAACCTGAAGTCCTGAAGGCAAAATGAAGTCCTGTTTGCCTTCAAGTCTTCCTGTATGCCTTCAGGACATCCTGTTTGCCTTCAAGTCTTCCTGTATGCCTTCAGGACATCCTGTTTGCCTTCAAGTCTTCCTGTATGTCTTCAGGAGTTCCTGTTTACCTTCAAGTCTTCCAGCATTCCTTCAGGACTTTTTGTTTGCCTTCAGGATTTCCTGTATGCCTTCAGGACTTCCTGTTTGCCTTCAAGTCTTCCTGTATGCCTTCAGGACTTCCTGTTTGCCTTCAAGTCTTCCTGTATGTCTTCAGGAGTTCCTGTTTACCTTCAAGTCTTCCTGCATTCCTTCAGGACTTTTTGTTTGCCTTCAGGATTTCCTGTATGCCTTCAGGACTTCCTGTTTGCCTTCAAGTCTTCCTGCATTCCTTCAGGACTTCCTGTATGCCTTAAGAACTTACTGTTTGCCTACAGGAAACTTGAAGGCAAAATGAAGGCAAAATGAAGTCCTGTTTACCTTCAGGACTTCCTGTTTGCATTCAAGTCTTCCTGTTTTCCTTCAAGTCTTAATGTATGTCTTCAGGACTTCCGGTTTGCCTTCGGGATTTCCTGTATGCCTTCGGACTTCTTGTATGCCTTCAGGACTTCCTGTTTGCCTGCAGGACGTCCTGTTTCAGTTCAGGACTTCCTGTTTGCGGTGTAAACCAAACCTCACTTCCTGCTGCCTCGCCAGGTTGATCAATCAAAGAGACTTTTGGACCCAGCAGCACTGGGGGTCTGACCTTTCACCTCTGACGTGAGCTACTCTTGTTTCTGGATGGGTCAGCTTGCAGTCCAGAACCCAGGGTGGGTTGTACTCAGTTCTGATGGACATGCAGACGTGTCCTCAGCTTCCTGTTAGGCACGGGTCAGAACCGCATCTGATCTGTCTTCAGGAGGCAACCCGGCCCACATCATGACACCACCTTTACCAGAACCGGGCTGCAGCACCGATCCATCTGACCCAGCAGAATGTTCTGCTGACTCACAGAAAAACTTTGAACATTTCTGCTATTCTGACCAGAACCCGACCAGATCTGGACCAGAACTAGGTCCAGCTGGATCTGTCTACAGAGAACGTCTCTGTGGGGTTTGATGATCGGATCTCTGGGCCGGCGGGTTCTGGTTCCGGCCTGAGGACAGAAATAGCTCGCCGACCGGCTCAGAGTGTTGCAGTAGTTTCCACTGCGGTCGGCGCTGCAGCTCAGCATAGTGGAAACTTTCAGAGCCGGTTCCTGCTGCGGTCGCAGGCCGGCCAGCGCTGCAGCGACGCAGACACCTCAGCTTTTATCTTGGCGGGACAAACTTCCTGTTTCTCAGCAGGAAGCGCTGACATCAGCCAAGCCAGGAAGCTGATATCTTCAGTTAGTCCTGAGGACGGAACCGGACCTGAGGACGGAACTGGACCTGCAGCTCGTCTGTCACCACAAACTGACTGTTTGTGGTGACAAACAGTCAGGAAGATAATAAGTTTCAGAAGCTCAGAGTTTCCTCTAAGCACTTCTTATAAAGTGTCCAGTTCTGATCCGGTTCAGTCAGAGTGTCTGGACCAGATACTCTTAGTCAGAGCGGTTCTGGTCCTGGTTCTGATCTAGTTCTCGATGATCTTCCTCTGAACATCTGACTCAGCAGCTCAAAGCTTCAGGAAGCCACGCTTCTATTTTTAGCTGTTTGGTTCTGAGCGGTTCTGGGCGGTTCTGTTCGGATCTGAGCGGTTCTGCCACAGGTCTGAGGTCAGAACAAACGTCTCCAGAAGCTGCTGCTCCACTTCCTGCAGCACCTGCCGTCTCTGCCGCACGGTTTCCCTGAACAGGAACAGCTTCAGTTCATCTGAGACGAAGCTGCTGCCGTCGACCCAGAAGTCCCTCTGTCATGTCCAGAACCACAACCTGAGACGAGACAAGGAGGTACTCTGATCTGCAGCCTGTTCTGGACTGGCTCTCTGGGGTTCTGGACCTGAGGAAGAACCGGGGTCCAAACCAAGTCTCACTTACTAACTGAGCAGAACCAGGTCCAACTTAGTTGTTAACTTGTTGTACCTACAGGTGGCGCACCTTGATCTGTTTCAGTTTGACTGCTGGGAAAAAGTAATCAGAACCGGCTGAGGCAGCAGAACCTGCAGGTCCAGATGCTCACCAGGGGAAGTGAAGCTGCTTCAGGGATGATGGATTTATCATTTTTTCCAAGGTTTCATGGTTGAGTTGGTGACATTTAGCCATTTCCTGTACATTTGGTGCTAGCTTGGTAAAACCAGCTCCTTGTTCTTTGCTTCGTCCAGACGGCCTGGACTCTCAGCTGTGGAGAAACAACTGAACTCTGTCGAAGTTTGAAAAGATCGAGTCTGATATGACCTGCCTGCTAATGTTTGACCATGATGCAAAGGAAGCTATGCTACTGAGCTAACCGGAAATTGCATGTGCTGTAAAAAAAAAAAAAAAAAAAAAAAAACACCCCTCAGTGGAAATTCCTGTCTCTGAATGTTTACTTCCTGTCCCAAGCCGAACCACATCCTCATGGACACATCCTCTTGCACTGACTTTAATTGCTCCGTGTTTGGAAGCGTGACCAACTCGGACTGAACGAGTTGCTGCTGCCTGGATCTACAGACAAACTGATTCTAAAGCAGAAAACGGACGCCATCGCTCCTGGCTTCTGCTTCTGTTGGCCCAGTATAAACTCTCAATGGGAGAAAACCCTGATGTGGCACTGAAGGCAGATGAGAATCAAGAGGTGATACTGGTGTTGATGTCCAGATTAAACTTCTTCAGCTTCATTTTTTTCTCTGCCAATAAGTTGCCAAATTGAGTTTGTCAACCTGTCAGCTTGGCAAACAAGGCAGAAGCATTGTTGATGCTTTTGTTGTTGACGCCTGTCAGAGTTCCTCAGGGCAGCCATGGCTACTATCCAGTAGCTCTCCACATCTGCAGGTGAATGTGTGTGAATGGGTGAATGTAGCTTTGGAGTCCTCTGGCCTTGATAAAGTTCTCTACAGGTACAGGCCGTTTACCATGTGTTGGTTAGTGATTTCAGATTAGAACGTCTCCTTTCAGAGTTCGCTGACAGCTTTGGATCCACAAAGATACGAACCTTTGTAGATTTCATAGTGAGCTGGAAGTTGAGTTTTATGCCAGTTGACATAGCTTTCTTTTACTTCTCACTAGTGGAGCATTTCTCCACAGAGATTTCTTCCTGCCAGACACGATCTTCCCTTTAATCGGAAAAATTGAATCAATAGTTATGGAATAAATAATCAACGCATGTAACCAACAGAGGCCACTAAGCCTCTGTTTCGGAGGCGTCACATGCCACAAATATTTCACAAATTATTCATCAAACTGTAATCAAACGCTTTGTGTGACACAGTGCGGGACTTCAAAGTATCTGTCCGGAGGACGGATGCGTCAGATCGGTGCCGGCTGAAGGGGGACGGCGTCCTGAGAGCCGACATGGACGCACTGCACCTGATGGACAAGACGGGGGACATCCTGTACACCTGGCCATACAGGTACCTGCGGCGCTTCGGACGGGACAAGGTAACGCACACAACCACCACGAGTCTGACGTCTTCTTCAAAGCCAAGGGTAGGGCGGTAGGGTGGAGCGGGACATGGAGCGGTGCAGCTTCCCCTGGGCTGCTGAGCGGGGCCTACTGTAGGGCTGAAACGATTCCTCGAATGGTTCGAGTACCTCGATTACTAAAATTCCTCGAGGAAAATTTACCTGCCTCGAAGCTTCGTTAATTTATGTTTTATTAGTTAGCGCACCGTGTTCCGGCCGGGACTTCATTTGCGTTGCGCGGAGCTCTCACTTCCGCCTCTGAGTTGTTGACAAAAGCTAAGTCTCAGCGGCATAAAGTCCAATCTTCAAGATTGGCCCGTGGGGATTTTATTGATTGATGATAATGCCCGACTTTTTATCGTTTTTGGGGAACCAATAAGCATCCTTAAAATGACTGGGGGAATGCCTGGAGTACGGCAGCATTTCTCCTCCGGGGCTGCTGGTTGAAAGCGAACGGCGGGAAGAGCGCTGAGGTGAGCGGATAGCCTGAACAGGGCGGGCGGCTGAGTAGCTGATGCTTACCGTGTAAATGTAGCTTTACCGACGAACCGCACAATAAATTTCATATCCCGGTCTGAAGAAACGGGTGGCGGAGCGCATCGTACATGGCTGGTAGATGAGTTTCTGAGTGTGACCAGTGAAGGTGTCGTAAATATCCCGTATTGCTTCCCCCCGTGTTCGTCCCCCGGTCTAACGGTTCGTCAGTCCGCTGGTCTATTTCCTCCCCTCCACCCCATCTTACGTTCGTTCATTCGCCCTCTCCTCCCACTCCAGGCGGCATTTCCCGTATTTTCAAACCCAAAGCGTGACAGGTTAGGTGGCAAGGTGAGTTTAATTAATCTATTAAACTCACTGAAGATGAATACATAAACTAAAAGCTGGATTGTAGACATTTTTTATAAGCATATTTGTGAGCCTGCCTCTTTGTTATTAAATTCAATATAATTTCAGATTTTTCTATAACTTTTCTTCTGGTTAACTTAGAAAGTGAGCTATTATTGTTACAGGTTAGTTTTCTAAACTACAAAAAAGCAACTGTTAGGGATGCTCAAATATGAAAAATTGGACTGATATTGATATCTGATAGTAACACCGGTATTATGCCAGATTTACCAATATTTCATTTTATAATTTTTTTTATCCGATTACTCGATTAATCGTAAGAATAATCGATAGATTACTCGATTACTAAAATATTCGTTTACAACAGCCCTAGTCTACTGTCTGGGTCTCTGCTGTCCTCAGGACAGATTGGGACACAATGGCTAGGTTCATCAGCAGGGGAAGCTAGGGCAGGTTTCAGATCAGAACCACTGACCTGATGTTTCTGTTAAAGCTTGGGATTCTGGTTCTTGGAGACCAATCTGTTGAGCTCCTCATGTCTTTACGTAGATGGATACTGTCCTTTGCCATCTCATCCATCTGTCCCATCCTGCCTGTTAATGGCGTCCAGATCCACTGATGCTTCTCCTTCCAGTTTGATCTGTTTATCTTGATGTTTAAATGTTAAGGCCAACGTTGGCCACGGAGGACGGCTCTTGTCCTCTGTGGGTCCAGAATAAATGTCTTCAGGAAGATAACTGATTGTTATTTGGTTATGATTCGACACTTGCAGGTTTTGTGAGGCTGTTCTAGTCCAGGACTGCTGACCTGCAGACAGAAACGCTAACGCTAAACAGCCATTTTGTTTCCTCCAGTCCACCTTCTCCTTCGAGGCGGGTCGCAGGTGTGACTCCGGCGAGGGAAGCTTTGAGTTCGACACCAAGCAGGGAAACCTGCTGTTCCAGGCCGTGGAGGCCGCCATCAACCTGCAGAAGATCTCCCTCCCCCACAGACAGACCTCCGGAGGGGGCCCAATGCCTCCAGAGACCGGCCCCAACCACCACAACCTCACCCTGCCAGCCCCACCCGCTAACACCGCCCTGGGCCACAGCCGGACGCCTCCGCCACAGAAACAGCCCCGTGTCCAGATCCAACAGGTACAACCTGGGGCATTACTTGAGGAAAGACTTCAGAATAAAAGCACGAACTGCAGAATAAAAGCTGGCATTTCTGAACAAAAGCACTGTTTAAATGAAACATGCAGCTGTATTTATAATGTTGTGAGCAGTTTCACTTATTAATTAAAAGTTTTAAACTCAACGACGTAGCAGGAGTTTAGGATTCTTCCTGTGAAGGACGTAGTGTCTTGCTGGGAGTCTTGGCCGGGTTACAGCTGAGATCTGGCTGTTCCTGCAGGAGTCCAACCTTAGTTGTGTCTGCAGGGTGATGAAGGTGTGTACAGCATGGTGACGGAGCCTCAACATCTGCAGAAGATCCATAACAAAGACGCTGAGAGCTCCAACTCTTCACAGCAGCAGCAGCGCCCCCAGCTGGTAGGATTCAGTACATGAGTTACAGACATGAAACATCTAAATGCCCCAGGAATATTGTTGATGTTTAAGAATGACCTTTGAACCGGCCGGTCCCTTCTGTCTTCAGGCCCGTCTGGAGCCTCCGGTGGATAAAATGCTGACCGGCGTGAAGAGTTTGACCCTGGACACCCGCGGTCTCCCCGTCCCCAGGAAGAGCCAGGTGAAGATGATCTCCAGCTGCCCGTTGCCCAACGCCAGCCCTGAATCGGGCGCCGGCCAGCTGCCTGGCCCCGCCTCCAGCCCCGCCCCCGGCGCCCGTCTCAGCCCCAAACTTGGCTCCAACCCCAACCTGGAGCAGACCTACTCCCAGATCAGCATGGCGGACGTCGCTGGGCGCGCCACCAAGAAGGACAAGAAGGGTGGTGGCGCTGCGGTGATGGGTAGAGATCCGGACTACTCGCTGCCCTTCGACACCCTCGCCTCTAACATCATGTCCGACATCCTGGCGGCGGATCAGGGTGGTCTGGGTGCTGACCCGCTCTACGACAGCATAGATGAGCTGAAGGTCCGGAACATCTTCCGGAGTGAAGCCAGGACAACAGACAGCACATACGGGAAGGTGGACCACATCTACGACGAGCCTGAAGGCTGTGCGGCGGCCACAGGGCCGCCGGCCACACCCCACCCCTCGGTCTACGATGACCCAGAGGAGATGAGAGGAGATGCCTGGAGGATCATGGGTACCTCTGTCGACCCCAAAGGCCACGAGTATCCCTACAACCCCCGCGTGGACGACTACGCCGTGCCCAGGAGGCCCAAGAGGGCATTTGCTTCCCAGAAGAGCATCGCTAGTGAAGAAGAGGAGGAGCAGAAACAGGAGGAGCCGCAGGAAGAGGAGGTGGAGGGCGACAAAGAGGAGGAGCTGAAGGAGAAACAGTTTTCACCGTATGACAACCTGGTCGTTAAAATGGCCTAAAGGAGACAGAGCAGCTGTTTCATCCACCTATGGCCTGGATGGATGGAGGAACTCCTGACTGAAACTTAGCACGCTTTATTAAGCAGCTTCCACGTTGAAGGAGCTGCAGCTGCCTGTAGCTCCATAGACCCGTAGCTACAAAAATCTGAAGCTACCTGTAGCCCAGCAGAATGGAAACCATCTGAAAAACTGTAGTTTGAGGTAAAGATGAAGCCACTGCTGTAATGTGGCTGCTAACCTCTGCAGCTAACCAGCTATGCTAACGTAAATATTTCCTGTGTTCGTCTAATTTTGACCCGTTTCATTTTACGTGAGGTCTTCATGCTGTAGTTCGTGTTTTGATGTCATTAAACAAAACTGATGAAGCTTCAAGTCAGACATGTTGGATGTTTTTATCTCTTCAGTGAGATGTTAGAATGCTAACATTAGCTTTGTTAGGTACATCACTGCTAAGGTTCCCCCATGCTTCATCTGAAGGGTCAAAACCTGGACGGTTCTAGGTTTCTAGAGGACTCCAGAAGGTTCTTTAAAGTTCTGGACCTGGTTGGACCCTCTGCTTCCAGTTACTGGGTCCACCAGCAGAGGAACCTGCTGCGGTTCTGGTTCTGGACGTGTTTCTGCAGGTTTCTCTGTGAAGCCTCCATGCTGGAGCAGCCAGTGGCTCATCTCCGTCTGGGCGGTTCCAATCGGGTCGCCGTGTCTGAATGTGTCTCTTCTCGCCTCGGGCCACCGGCACTCTGATGCCTCTTCCTGTTAAAAAGGCAGCTCTCTGAGCACCGTCACTCTCAGGTCAGAGGTCAGCTCTGGCTGATGCGGCGACACAGGAAGTGACTTTAACTAGGCCCCAGGTTGGGTGAGATGTGATGTTTTTTCTCTGAGACTCGTTTTATCTCTTGTAAAGCTGCTACGTGGAATATTTCAAGTCGTTCTCCTGTCCTGATCTGAACCATGAAAAAGTTTCTGCAGCTGCTGGGAATAAATAATCTAAAACATTCACAAATTAGAAACTAAAGGATGAATTATGAAAGGTTTCCAAAAATCACGATGACATTAAATGACGTCAAAACTTAATAAAATCAGTGAAAACAGGCTGAAGTTTTCTGATCGATCTTTTGTTATGGAGCTGAGGTGTGCAGTGAGCGACCTCCGCCAGCAGGGGGCAGCAGAAGCTAGCAGCTGTTGGTCTGAGCTTCTTCCAAAAGTCTGAATAAATATCAGAACCAGGCAGTTTGGCTCAGGAAATGGGAATAATCTGGTTCCTTCTGCTTCCACATCTGGACATGCTGCGTTTCCTTCAGGAAAGGCTGCTGCATCTGGAGCGGCCATGGTGTGTTTCTAAAACATTTGCTCTGTATCAGGGCTGGCCCAAAACTCCATGGGGCCCTGAGCAACATCTGGTTTTGGGGCCCTCTATTCCTGCTAATAATGTGGATTTCTGCAGTCACCAGTCAGACGATCAGATCCTTCACACACCTGCTAGTCACTGCACCTCTGACACCTCTTTACATCATATACTATATCCAGGATACAGGATAGATTTATCAACCAGCTGATTTATCGGCCGATACTTCTATGTGAAGCCGATCTTCTCCACCTTTTAAAAATCAGCTGCTGTCCTCTTCTGCTGCAGTGTGAGGCTTGACTGACCAGCCCACCAGCTCATGTCTGCACATTTGCAGTTAACAATAGCCAATCCACTGTTAAAAGATGAGCGAATTTCCTTTCATGCTATATTTAACAACATTTCAGATAAAAAGAAATTGGCATCAACCAAAATCAGAATCAGCAGGTCAGGCTAATAAAGATCGGTAATCAACCAGTCGGTGCAGTCCTACTTAAGATGGAATATATACACACATATTCATGACATTCCTTGATCAAATTAAATTCTCTTAGGTCTAATTACAGCATCTAAAAATGTAATTTATACCAGGTGAGTCTTTCTCCCCTGAGGATGTGGACCGGTACCGGTACCGGGCTGATTATGACCCTTGAATAATTTTAATTGGACAAGTTTCACATAACTTAGAAGTTGGTGTAAAAATAATGTTTGTTTCAGACACATAAATTATCAGCAGCAAACAACATGTCGCCAACTGCAGCTTAGAGCCGCTCAGATATATTAACGGAGCAGCCATGTAGCCTGATGGAAAAACTTTTATGTCAAGCATTGAGAAGTTTTAATTATTGTTATCAACGTTAAGCAACGTTTTGAAGCCAAAAACTCAGAAACATTTCGGGCCGACCAGGAGAATCAACTCATTTGAAGTTAAAACTCAGTTTCACACAAACACAAAGACGCTAGCTTAAATGTCTGGCTGCTGAACCGGACCGTTCAAGTTTCTGTTAGCATCTTTCTATTTTCTACTTGCTAAACAATGTAATGTTTAGCAAATCTGTTTGCTAAACATTACATTACCGAGAGAAAACAAACCTTTATCTTGTCTTTTTTCTATTCTTCCTCTTTCTTTTCTCTCTCCCTGAAGGATAAATCATTTTTTGCTGCGTTGATTGGCGAACTCATCTCCCTCAGCTCTGAATGCTCTGCAGCTCATATTACCGACCACCAGGGGGAACCCAAGAACAGTGTATTTTTTTATTTTTCCCTGTATAAAGAATGGTTTCTACATGATCAAATACATATTATCGTAAAAAAAACACACAACTTTATAATGAAATTGTGTGTTTTTGTTAATTACGTAGAAATTACTAAATTGTTCCTCTTCCCAAATGGAAAAAATACCTTAGTATATTTCAAACATACTTACATTTGTGTAAGTACATTTTAAGTACAGTAAGTATTAAGTGTACTACCTATAAATATATACAAAGTATACTAAAAGCATGCTTGCACCAATTTTGACAATTGTACCAAAATACACTTTTAAGAAATATATGAAATAAAAGTATACTTTAAGAGAACAAAACATGTATTTGCTCAAGTGTACCAATTAGGGCTGTTGTAAACGAATATTTTAGTAATCGAGTAATCTATCGATTATTCTTACGATTAATTGAGTAATCGGATAAAAAAAATTATAAAATGAAATATTGGTAAATCTGGCATAATACCGGTGTTACTATCAGATATCAATATCAGTCCAATGTTTCATATTTGAGCATCCCTAACAGTTGCTTTTTTGTAGTTTAGAAAACTAACCTGTAACAATAATAGCTCACTTTCTAAGTTAACCAGAAGAAAAGTTATAGAAAAATCTGAAATTATATTGAATTTAATAACAAAGAGGCAGGCTCACAAATATGCTTATAAAAAATGTCTACAATCCAGCTTTTAGTTTATGTATTCATCTTCAGTGAGTTTAATAGATTAATTAAACTCACCTTGCCACCTAACCTGTCACGCTTTGGGTTTGAAAATACGGGAAATGCCGCCTGGAGTGGGAGGAGAGGGCGAATGAACGAACATGGGGTGGAGGGGAGGAAATAGACCAGCGGACTGACGAACCGTTAGACCGGGGGACGAACACGGGGGGAAGCAATACGGGATATTTACGACACCTTCACTGGTCACACTCAGAAACTCATCTACCAGCCATGTACGATGCGCTCCGCCACCCGTTTCTTCAGACCGGGATATGAATATGGATGAATGAATGATGAATATGATATGTATTGATATTACTAAATAATGTATTAAATAAATTATGAACGGCTGTGTGCTTTGTAATATGGTCTTCATACATCGATATCAGAATATTCCATTCCTATTCTATTGTTATAGCCACTAAGCATATTTAAATATGATGAACTGTGTATTAAAAACATACTTAAAAAATACAATTGCTTTGATAGATGTTTGAATATGGTTTACAATAACAAAAAGTGTGTTATGATCGATTAAATCCGCTGATACGTCATTGTGCTGCTAAACACATAACGCTGAGTGGAGCGGTTGACCGCTCCAAGATGGCCGCCCTAAATCTCGTCAGCGACAATAGGCGAGAGCGGTCCATGAGGGTCTATCCTTATATTATGTCTATGGTTATTACCATAGACATAATATAAGAGTAGACCCCGCATTGGCCACTCCGACGCAGGAAATATGGCGGCCATCTTGGAGCGGTCATCCCTCCTATTTTGCTCAACCAAAACCAAGTAAACCTCGCTGCAGCCAACAGAAAGGCGCGGGGACAGACCACTGTCAGTCTCTTACCTTATTCGGAAATGGGACCATTGCACTCTGGAAGTGAAGGGGGCGCTATTTCCTATATTATCCGCGTTCTCCCGTTTAAATTTTCTTTTGAAATCTGTGATATAGCTTCAACTGTAGGAAGGAGTTTCTCTCTCAGCATGTATTTGAACTTCTCTTTTATTCACTTCTCGCATCGGATTTTGGACTCAGTCTCAGTTGCTGAATCTCTCTGAAGCTAGAACTCGTCGGCTGAAAAACATATACATATATCTATATATATGTATGTATATACATGTATACATTTATATGTATGTATGTATACATACATATAAACATGTATCCAATATATATTATTCAGTATTAATTATTAATTTGTGTCATTAATCATTGTTTATTAGTGTTTGTATAGTTATAGAAGTATATATTGATATTACTAAATAATGTATTAAATAAATTATGAACGGCTGTGTGCTTTGTAATATGCTCTTCATACATCGATATCAGAATATTCCATTCCTATTCTATTGTTATAGCCACTAAGCATATTTAAATATGATGAACTATGTATTAAAAACATACTTAGAAAATACAATTGTTTATAAATGTTGCTTTGATAGATGTTTGAATATGGTTTACAGTAACAAAAAGTGTGTTATGATCGATTAAATGCGCTGATACGTCATTGTGCTGCTAAACACATAACGCTGAGTGGAGTGGTGGACCGCTCCAAGATGGCCGCCCTAAATCTCGTCAGCGACAATAGGCGAGAGGGGTCCATGAGGGTCTATCCTTATATTATGTCTATGGCTGTCACGGTTGCCTAGAGACGAACACTACGCAGCCGCGGTGAGCTGCCATCAACCCGTGTTTTCTTAAAACGTCTTCGACCTGACTCTCCACCGTCCTTAGAAGTAAAACCTCTTGTAAAGATACAGACGTGAGGGAAGATGCAAATCCTAGGCTGAATAATGTTAGTAAGAATGAATAAAGACAATTTAAAAAAATGTGTCCATCGTGGCGCAGTTTGCTGTATGTCATACAGAGTGGATCAGGAGAGGAACTGCAGACCCATCAGAACCTTATGAACCAGAAATCAGCATCTCTTCATCCCTCAATCATCTCCTGAGGCTGATATGGTAACATTTTGCTATGATTAAGTTTTTATTGTGCTTTTAGTCGACTATATTGGTTTGATCATTTGCTTATTTAATGTATAATAATATCAGCCAAAATAATACAAATTGTCATTTCAAGAACAAATCATACAGTAAATACATAAATATTTCCTACTTTAAAAGGTTTCTTAGGGTTTTCTGTATGTTTTATTGTGAAATGTTTATATATTGTATGAATTCATTGTTCAGTGGTCATTAATGCACCAGACCCAGACCTGCAGCCCAGGGGCGGATCTAGATGGGGGCCAACGGGGAACCCAAGAAGTTATACTAAATAAATGTCTTATGTTAATACTCAGTGGTGGATTTTTTTAACCTTCACAATTTTACTTTAACAATGAATTAAATATTACAGTGCATTTTAGCTGCTGTATAGGATCAGACTTTCTATCTGCCAGGGATCTGCAGCCTGGATCTCTGGAGACACAAGTGGCTCTTTGGCTCACTTAATATATCCAATGATGAAATATTGCTCAGTATGTTTTTTGTTTTGTTTCAAAAAACACCGACTACTCCGGCCCTCATGGTGAATCTGGTCTAGAACCAGCCTCCAAACCCAACTCCTTATTTATATAAATATTTTAGTAATACTCTTTACAGTACCAGAATGTTCACATAACTTTTATACTTTTGGCTGAGGACACATTTTGAATATTAAATCAGGTGTTATGATCAGTACTTGAGTAGTTTACCAAATATGTTTTACACTTGCTTACTTAAATGTGTTTAAGGTATGCTACTCTGATTGGAGTACAATTTTGGAGTACTTAATGTATGAACAATTGCTCTATGAATCACTTTTTAAAGACAAAAACCACCTCCATAAAATCTTGTCTATCACTGCAGCGGACGTCCCACCACATGAGGGCGAAGCGCCTCGGTGACCGTCCCTTATTTTGATTAATGAAAGGCGGCAACCCTAAGACAGGGCCTTGATAATAGTTTGTAGTTTTGGTAAATTCAAGCTGGTGACGTCCTAGTCCGAGTTAGACGACAACACAACTGGACAAGAACCGGATGGAAATGAAATCTGGGTCACGAAAGGAACCGAAGGGACGAAGGCTGCTAACGTGCTGCTAGCTGGTGGTAAGTTTGCTTAAAAATGCTAATTATCTTTGTTTAATTATAAACGGTGCAGTAAAGATATAAACAAACTTACGTTGGTTTCATAAATAATTGATCAATTTTATTGTGACTTGTATGATTATTACTATAGGAATCATTCAGCTTCATGTTATAACTGCATAAAGGCTGTTTGTTGCAACTAAATATAGTTTTCTTCATAAACTGGTTTTAATTGAGCTCAGTTTGCCAAAGAGACTTTGATATTGTGAGGCTGCTGTTATAACTCGTTCATCATTGTTTTTATCTTTAACATATTTTTGCAGTAAGCAAATTAATATGAAAGAGGAATTAGAAACCTAAAGACTTTCTGTCTCAGCAGCAGCTCTGCTCCACCAGATCACCAACCAGCTCTGAGGATGAACCTCCACATCGTCTTCATGATGGAAGTTTGTTTTTTCAATGAGCAGCTAGCTACATTTTCAACAGCAAAAACTGCTGTTACCAACACCAAGGGCTTAATAAACATGATTTGATTTAAAGATAACTGGGCAGAATTTTTCTCTTCTTGTTAATCTAACGTTTCTCTGTCATACATTTTATTCATTGTTGGCTTTCAGGGCCCTGTGATGGACTGGTGACCTGTCCATGGTGAACCCTGCCTCTCATCTGATGGCTGCTGGAGATGGGCACCACCAGCCCCCCTCACCACCCTGCAGGGATCAGCCTGTTCAGATCATGGATGGAAAGATTTTAAGGTAGTTTGTCTCCTTTAGTCCACACTTGAAACAGCTTCATAGTTATTGCCAACATCAGCTGATTCTATGACTTTGCTGACTGTTTTTTTCTACTTCTAACATAAACGGGCAAAGAAGAAACCCAGAAATGTTTTTCCTCCCCAGGCATCCGGTCCCAATCATCATCAGTTCTGATGTCACATACATGGCGAGTCCACAACGTTTTGAAATTGTACGTATTTTTTTATTTGCCATTTTTCTGTTCTCTTTAAATACAAATGCTTTCTCTGTTTAATTGCTCTGTTGTTCTTTTTTGCAGGTTTCTGTAGGTGCAGTGAACAGGAAAGTTCTGTCGTTGATCCTCACTGTTCTTAGGAAGGAGAAATATTACTGCAGTAAAACTGGGATACTGTATTAAAACAATACTCTGTCATCTAACTTTTAAAGCAACTTCTCATTAAAAGTGTCACTATTTACAGAATTACACTTAATGACAACAGTTAGACATTCATAAACACTCCTTCACGTTTATGCCAGTGTCATGTCAGTCTTATTATGCACACCCCATCAAATAAAGTGTTACGAAAATGGTAATATATTGAAATGTAATTAGTTTCACCAGTAAAGTGTGTTGTAATGGATCCTTCTGTGTTCCGGTACCTGATGTGTTTCCAGTACTGTAGAGTGTATGAAGCATGTAATGTACAAAGAGACAAAGCAGAATAATAAAGACATTAAGTAACTAAAAAGTGTACTTCTGTGGTGCACCTAAAAATGCCACCGCAGTATTTTTTTTATGATTCTGAAATATTTTCATGTATGATTTATTCTATTTTCTAAAACAATTAAATTACATTTTATTTGCAGTTTGTTATGTTTATCTGCCTGTATTTATCATTTCTGACTTTTGTTTATTTACTCTTCAGTTTGTGTGTCATCACTGTTACAGCAGTCCTGATATGGCAAGCCGTTTTAACATAAATTTGGTTTTATCTGACTATCCGTAATTACATTCCAGATATCCAAAAATGCATTTTGACCAGACAAAACTACATTTTGACTATCCGGAATTGTAATTTAAGATATGTGTATTTACATTCTGACTAGTAAGAATAATAGTTCAAGATATTTTCAATTACATTTTGACTAGTCAAAATGCCTTTCAAGATATCTCAAATCACGTCACTGGATCTGTCATTTGACGGGACACATATCCGTAATTACGATTTAAGATATCTTCAACGCAATTATGACTAGTCAAAATTACAATTTAAGAATGACGTGGAAGCCCCTTTGTGGTGTCTAAACAGTTGCCTGCAGAATTTCATGTTTCCTGCACAAAATTGGCAGTAAATGCCACAAATTAGAAAGAGGTCGACAATGTTGGAAATGCGGAGATAGCAAAACTTCATAAACTATAAGACTGCTTCTGATATCGGCAAAGAATTTCCGGTATCACTTTATTTGAAGGGGTGTGCATAAGACTGACATGACACCGTCATAAACATGACATAACACCTGTCATGAACATTATGCCTTGGGCCGGCCCTGTGTTTGTGTGTGATGCTGTCAGACTCTTTCAGACCAGGTGAAGTGTTGTGAACGTGTTGCCATGGTGATGCAGCTGCTCTGGTGTTTTAATGAAGCTCAGATCCTGAAGGCCTCCATGTCTCCTAAAGAGAGCGACCTCCAGGGACGGACACGTCCCAGCATGCATCTCTGTGTCCGCTGGGAGCAGAGTGTGTGTGTGTGTGTGTGTGTGTGTGTGTGTGTGTGTGTGTGTGTGTGTGTGTGTGTGTGTGTGCGTGCGTGTGTGTGTGTGCGTGTGTGTGTGCTCACTGGCCTGGAAGCTGAAGGGAAGCCTCCTCAGGAGGTCATATGTGTCCTACTTCAAGATCACAGCTGAGATCAGGCTCTGAGGACCTGCTGGTGACGTAATCAGCGGGGGGTTGGGGGGTGGGAGGCGATGACACACACACACACACACACACACACACACACACACACACACACACACACACACACACTGTCAGGCCAGTAAGAAAACGCCATCAGCTGCTTGGTTTTCTTCACTGTCAAACCTCGATTGTGAGGACTCCATTACCCATAAGCCTCGGGGTCTGGCTGTCCAGCTCACCTGACCCTTCAGAAGACACCTGCAGGTGGTCACATGACCACACAGTGTGTGTGCTAGTCCTCAGGAATGCTAATGAGGGTGAGATGCTCGTTTCTGTGGCAACCAAATTCAGAGGAGGCAGGAGCTGCATCCCTGTTGCCACGGAAACCTGTGCTGATTCTGGCAGCTGAGGAGCCGAAGAGCAGGCGGGTCTGATTACTGCTGCTTCTTCTGCGTCTCACACTGCGCTTCATTCCCAGATCAATGGTCCGGAACATTCCCCACTTCCTGTTCCGGAAGGTACCCCACTTCCTGTTCCGGAACGTTCCTCACTTCCTGTTACGGAACGTTCCTCACTTCCTGTTACGGAACGTTCCTCACTTCCTGTTACGGAACGTTCCTCACTTCCTGTTACGGAACGTTCCCCACTTCCTGTTCTGGAACGTTCCCAACTTCCTGTTCCGGAACGTTCTTCACTTCTGGTTCCGGAACGTTCTTCACTTCCTGTTCTGGAACGTTCCTCACTTCCTGTTACGGAACGTTCCTCACTTCCTGTTACGGAAGGTTCCCCACTTCCTGTTCTGGAAGGTTCCCCACTTCCTGTTCTGGAAGGTTCCCCACTTCCTGTTCCGGAACGTTCTTCACTTCCTGTTCCAGAATGTTCCTCACTTCCTGTTCCGGAACGTTCCTCACTTCCGGTTACGGAACACTCCTCACTTCCTATTCTGGAACGTTCCCCACTTCCTGTTCCGGGTTCCAAACTAAATATTTAATTCACAAGGTAAATGTTTAGCTTACGAACTACTTAGCTTTCAAATTAAATATTTACTTACAAGCTAAGTACATATTTAGCTAGCAACCTAAATATGTACTGGTAGTTGGAATTGCTAAATATTTAGATCAAAGTTAAAAATGTCTTTTGTTAGCCAAATATTTTGTTCTAAGCTCATTATTTAATTTGCTAACTATCTAGGTTGCTAACTGTGAATTTTACTGTGTAAAATTATGCTGCTAGCTAAATAGCTTGCAAGTAAATAGTTTGTAAACTAAACATTTAGCTTGTGAATTAAATATTTAGTTTGGGACCCTGACATTTATAAAACTATGAATAACATGGTAAAAATATGACTTTGACATATGAACTCCCGCATTTTTCCTCTGACAGGATAAATAAAACAAAATATAACTGTTCATTTTTTACTGTGTAACTTTACAAACCCAAAAAAGGAAATAAATTCTAAGCATTGGTGAATAAATAAACGCTAAATAAAAATATCAGTGGCCCAAATGTTCCACCCTTGAGATTGAACTCCTGGTTCTGGATCGGTCCAGTCTGTTACCAGAACCAGACGGTTCGGGTACAGTACCCAGAATTATCTCTGGTTTCCCAAATCAAGACGCGCGAACAACGACGTCGCGCGCAAGCTCTCTTCCGTTCGGGAGCGCGCCTGGCTCGTCTCGGGAGCGCGCGCCGCAGATCCAAGGACAGAGCGGCGGGCGCGCGAGCATCAGGTCACCTGAAAGTCCTCCGTCATCACGAGCCCGAACAGAACCGGGAGAACCGGAGCCGAACCGGGTTCGGAGCCGATGGATCGGCGCTGAAGCAACAGGACTAGGCGGAACCTAGTCCGCGGGTCCGGTTCTGAACGCGGACTGACACAAAACCCAACCCAGTCATCTTTGCTGTCACCGAACCGACCGGCACCAGAACCTCTGAGCCGGAACCGAGCCGGAGGGTGACCCGTCCAATCCAGGCCGGGAGGAGAACCGAGCCGACGGTGTTCCAACAGGAGAGCGACGGAACCAGAACCAGAACCGCGACCTGGACCTGTAGCTGCAGCTGGATCAGTGAGTGTCTCGCTTTCTGTTCAGGGGTTCTGGTTCTGCTCAGCAGCAGTGATGTGGTACCGGTTCTGATCAGGTCCAGAGGTCCCGCTGGGTCTGAGGGTCCCGGACCCGCCGGGGCCCTGCGGGCTCACGGTTCGGACCGGTCGGGCTTCATCTTCTGTTTGGATCTGGATCACATGTGTTCCGGTTCTGATGGGTTTATTTCTGATATTTGCTTGAAATATTTGAAATAAAAATCTTTTACTTCAGATTTCTGTGAATTAAATGAATGAGGATGATCATTTTCAGAGTCAGAAGTTTTAAGGATCTTTTTATATTTATATTAAAATATTAAAGTCTAGAAAAATGTGAAAACAAAGTTGTGCAGAAATGTTGAAATGATTTATAAACTTTAGTAAAATATGAAGCAGATTTGGAAAAATCCTAATTTATCTGTCATCAAACTTGAGGCTGAAGTTTTAAAAGTTTTTCATAATTTTCTTCAAATTTAAAGTTTTAAAACTTCAGAAGGAATTTTGTCATTAAAACTGGACGTGAATTTAGAGCAGAAATAAAATATTTTTATGATTAAAAACTTAAAATAATCCAAAGAACATGTTCAGATTATTCATTAATCAAACAACAAACATGGGGAATTAATATAATCTGATTAAAACTGTTGGTGAAAATCATAAAATAATCATTTTAGTTCAGATTGGTTCCTGATTTAAACACATTTAAAGGGTTTTAAAGCGGTTCTGGTTCTGGAGGGATTAAATGTTCATAAACATGAAGAGTTGCAGCCAGTTTTTATAAGCAGCAGTTGAAATATTAGTTACTTAGAAAGACAAGCATTCATATGTAAGGTAAGATATATTATCTTTATGCCTTAGTGTGGTTGTCCTCAGAGTGCTAATGTTGTTAGCAGCTAGCTCAGTGCCGAGTCACAGATAGACAATATAACGTTTATTCAGTGGGACTTTCATGCATACAGTCACCGTGAGCTGTTACTGTTCCCCCTCATGCTTCGTGTCCAGACACGAACAGACACGAACTCGGGGTTTCTGTAGATCGGAGCGAATCGTTGATCTACATTGGACCCGAATCCAGCAGCGACTCAACATTAACGTACAACTCCAGCATGAATTTGGGTTTACAGAAGCTAAATAAATTATTTACCAGGAGATTCAAGCTCATAGAAATAACATGGCTAGCTCGTTGTTAGCGATAGCATCGTTATCATCTAATTACTTAAAATAGCACAACTCGCTACTCACCGGCAGAAACAAGTCGACAGCCATCTAATGCTTCTTTTGAGCCGAAATGCTTGACTTAACCTGAAACTAAATGATTGATTCTCCAGGCTTTTGAAAGCTTTCTTCTGGCTAATAGTATAACATGAGGTCTGCAGCTCCAGGTAGTTAGTTACGTGGATCGCCTCGATGCAGGTAAATCCTCAAGATTATAAGAGAAATATTTTTTTACCGAGATAATATGGATCATATCCTAAATATATGCATATTTTTTCTAGATGCATTGGCTGTTCCAGCCCATTTAGGGCATTAGCTACTCGTTGTGATCAACTTTGCTTTGTTTTGAACTGGAGAAATCCCCTTCCGGACCTCCATTTGAATTTCGCGCGTCATCCGGGTCACGTGACTGAAACCCAGCAATTGGTTACCTCAAGAGGTGCTGCTCATCCCACATAGTCGGCGGGATAAAACCGAGAGACAGCAGGCGCAAATCGTGACACCGCACCCACTAATGGCACTTCCGGTGGCAGGTGTCATTAGGCGCCACAAGGGCCACTGTTTTCGGGGCTAGCGGTCAGTGTTGTCACTGACTTCGGCACCTTCCAGAGTTGCCGCGACCTCATACTGGCACCTCCCACGCCTCACGGACCGCTCTCACCTATTTTCGCTGACGAGATTTAGGGCGGCCATCTTGGAGCGGTCGACCGCTCCACTCAGCGTTATACGTTTGACAGGCACAATGACGTATTTGCGCAGTTAATCTTTCATAACATGCTGTTTCGTTACTGGAAACCTTATACAAACAGCTGCATTTATAAACAATTGTATTTTTTAAAGTATTATAAATTGTATTATACATAGGTCAGCATATTTAAATATGCTTTGTGGGGAAAACAATAGAATAGGAATAGAATATTCTTTGGTGACAGCTTCTGTGTCAGATTTAATATGAATGAATTTATAATTAATGAAAACACTGGTGGATCTGGCACAATGTATTGCATTTCCTCTTAAGTGTTGTGTTCCCTCAGAAAAGCAAATACGCCCTGGTCTATTTTGGATACAGTCTCAAATTTCAGTTTCCAATAAAGATCCTCAGTGAAAACATGTTGACAGCTGCTGTAAGATGCCACTTGTGCCACGGGCTTCCGGGGAAGGAGGCACAAGTGGCACAAGTAAGGTGGCACAAGTGGCCACTTTACTACCGGGTAAGGTGGCCATGGGTGCCACGGGCTGCTAACCTCATTCTATCTGTTTCAGACAGAATGTAGCATATGAATAACTTGAGTTCAAACAAATAGAAATAAAATATATCTTAATTAAAACATAATTCTCATACATATTTAAATATACAGCCGGTGTTCAGACTTAACAGAGAAAGACAACTCCTGCACTGAATCCATGTCAGATGGGACCTCTTCTTATAGCTGCCACTAGGTGTCACTACAACTGACACTCGGTCGCCATGGTATGTCAGTGCTGACAAGCTCCTGTCAGTTCCGGATTATAATTATTTTCATACAATGACCTTAATATAATGCTATTGATTATTAAACCGGGTAAGTTCACTAATATTGACTTATTAGTTAATATTGGTGACAGTGGCAACATGAGATATTGACAATTCCAGAGTGACATTATGTTCAGCCTGGTTCCATGACAGTGCACAGGATGTCATAAGTTATAGTGGGTGCCTGGTCTATTACCTAATAGACCAGGCAGCCACTGTAACTTTCAGTGTTTTATTTAAGATAATGCAATTTTAAAAAAAAACATGTTATCATAATTTTCCAAAAATGCCTGTTAACCAGTTTTAAAGAGTTATTACTTATTATTTAATAAATTTAATCTTCTATTTTTCATTAATTGTGAAGTTCATTCCAGATTTGTGTGGCATACATGAAGGTTGCTTCTCTGTGTTTGTTTCTGGTTCTGTTCATTGTCTTCAAAGTTTCTTATTCAAAGATGAGAGAATGACTAAAATCTGAGCTACAAAATGCATTTCAACAGCATTTTCTAGGCAGCAGGAGGACTTTCACTTTCTAGTTAAACCACCTTCAAGTTTTTACACTAATATTGAATATTGATAAGTCAAAACACAAAGTATGTACACCTCAAAAACTTTGACAATGTGTGAATCCTAAGCAGCATTAAGAACAAGATTGTTACATAATTTTAGAAATAAAAATTACTTTAGTTTATACTTAAGATGCAAATGTTTTTTTCAAAGAAAATTGTGCTGTTTACATATTATTTTATTTGGCAGATATGTTTCAACATGTTTTAAAGTTTATGTCACAAAGTATATGCATAGTAATTGATTTGTCAATATTTATTAGCCATTGCATGTAAATACTTTAAACAGCAATAACATATGATTTAAGTTTTCAGTAGCCAAGAACTAAAATATTTGTGTATTATAAAATCCCTCTGAAATCATTTGAAGTCTTCTGTAAAATTCATGTTTAGTCAACGTGTGAATTTACTACATCAGGATCAAATAACTTATTATTCCTCCATGAGAAATTATAATTCATTAAACTTTATTAATTTCTACAATATACGTTTTACACAACTACTACGTATTTCCATCTTGGCCAAAGCCCAATCTGGCAACCCAACGGGGTTCAACAGGTTCCACTGTAATAGTGACACTTAGTGGTAGATTCAGTTACTTTGGCCATCTTCCTTCAGTTAAATTAAGTCAAAATATTCAAGGTGTTAAACGGATAATTAACCAATACAATTACCATTGAAATAAAAATGTATAAACAGCCAATATAAGTAACACGTTTTCCAAAAACTGTCATTGCCATCCCCCAGAACATCGGCACCAGTTGTGACAGCTCTGAAACATCCTGGACACCAAACGGCAGCTCTAGTGGAGGCCAGACTCAGCTGTTACTAAGGTGCTGAAACCAATGGCATCCCTGATACCTGCTGTGTATTTGATTAATACAAAGACGGAAGGAATCGGCTGGATTATTCAGATGAACTTTAGTGAATAAATAGGATGAACGGATCATACATGATATACGAAAAGTGTAGGAATTCAGCTAACGTAGGTCTTTCTGCGAAAAAAACCCTGAAAAATTCTTTCTTCTTCGTCTGTCTTCAAGTTCTTCTTCTACTAGTAATAAAGCATCATGGGATATGTAGTCCGTTTGCCGAAGTCAGTGGCAACCATGGTGGCAACACTGGCAGCTAGCCCCGAAAACAGTGGCACTTGTGGCGCGTAATGACACCTGCCACCGGAAGTGCCATTAGTAGGTGCGGTGTCACGATTTGCGCTCGGCCCTGCTGATAAAACCCCGCCCACTTAGAAAACCCCGCCCATATATTAAGCCCCACCCATCATTGAGCCCCACCCTGCAGATGTTAAGTGTTGCTAAGTAAACAGGAAGTGCTGCGTCCAGCCCACTTCCTGTCTGTTGATAACCGTGGTTCCCCTCCACTCCCCAGTGGCGGCCCGTGGCGTGCTGCTGCTGGCCGTGCTGCACTGCTGCTCGGTGGCGCTGTGCGGCTGCGAGCCGCGCCTGGTGAACGTGGGCGCCGTGCTGAGCCAGAAGCGCTATGAGCAGGTGTTCAAGGACGCCGTGACGCAGGCCAACGACCTCTACGGCAAGGACAAGTTCAAGATGAACGCCATCTCCGTCACGCACAAGCCCAACGCCATCCAGATGGCGCTGTCCGTCTGCGAGGACCTCATCTCCAACCAGGTGAGCTGCCGCCGGATCGGTTACCATGACAACGGCTACCTGGCCGTGTTTTAGCTGGGAAACAATATTGCTGATTCTTCACAAGGGTTGATGCTCTAGTAAGATTAGCTAAGATAAGATTAGCTAAAGTGATGCTGTTAGCATGTGGGCTATCGCTAGCATGTTGACTGACATGGAGGCTCCCTGACAGGTTCACACCTCCAGCAGGTTTGTGTTAAACATGCACCCAAAGTGAAACAGGATCATTATAATGAGATCTAAGCGATCTGCCTCTCCATGTTTCTTTGACCTCTGTCACTGAAACAAGGAGACATTTTGGCTTTAACCAGACAAATATCATTATAATGAGTTTCATGTCTTATTAAATGACATGAAAAAACCTGCTGATAAAACCCCGCCCACTTAGAAAACCCCGCCCATATACTAAGGGGCGGGCAATCATAATAGCTCCTTATGATTGCTATTGTTTCTGCAGATTTGTCTCCTTCCTTTACACCCAGTTTATTCGGTTTCCTTTCTCTGTATCCGATCCTGATTTTAAATGATTTCCATAAACCTGGCAGATAGAAACATTAACAGTGGATGTTGTAATATTAAGCTCTCCGTTTTGTGCTGGTTATTTATTTCCACTGTGTCTCTTTAAAGGCAGCGTGTTAAACGGCTGGCTGTGTGACAGTCTCAGTCTGGGTTTGTTCAGGGACTCAGAGATGTTTGCTGAAACATTAATACTTCATGAATATGATTAGAATAACATGAGGAACAGAAGCAGAAGTGACAGAATGAGTTCACACGAAGCGTTTCCTTCATATTTCACCTGTTCTGAAACCTGCGAGCGGCCGTCAGTCTGAGAGGAAGCGGCCCGCTGGGAGCCAGGCAGCGCGCCGCATGAAAGACGCGCCGCATGCATCAAGAGACGGAGAGCGGCTCCAGGCGGGAAATCAGAGCTGCTCTAAATATAACCGCACAAACAGACGCTCTACAAAAGACAAATAAAGGTTCTGAAAGAGCCTGCAGAGAACTGAGCTGCTGCTGGAAACCTGAACAGAACCGGGTCAGGGGCTGGACCAGGCGGCTCTTCATCAGAGGAGGAGGAACATGGAGGAACATGGAGGAGGAACATGGAGGAACATGGAGGAGGAACATGGAGGAGGAACATGGAAGAACATGGAGGAGGAACATGGAGGAGGAACATGGAAGAGGAACATGGAGGAGGAACATGGAGGAGGAACATGGAAGAGGAACATGGAAGAACATGGAGGAGGAACATGGAGGAGGAACATGGAAGAACATGGAGGAGGAACATGGAGGAACATGGAGGAACATGGAGGAACATGGAGGAGGAACATGGAGGAGGAACATGGAAGAACATGGAGGAGGAACATGGAGGAGGAACATGGAAGAGGAACATGGAAGAACATGGAGGAGGAACATGGAGGAGGAACATGGAAGAACATGGAGGAACATGGAGGAGGAACATGGAGGAGGAACATGGAGGAGGAACATGGAGGAGGAACATGGAGGAGGAACATGGAGGAGGAACATGGAGGAGGAACATGGAAGAACATGGAGGAGGAACATGGAGGAGGAACATGGAAGAACATGGAGGAGGAACATGGAGGAAATAGGCCAACATGGCGGCGTGTCAGCCAGAGAGACGGCTGTCAGATTAACTTGCTCTCTCCGCCTGGCTCTCATGTAATCTGCCGTTCTCCCAGAGCGGCCATGGAGGGATTATCCAGACACTTTTAATCCAACAGTCTCTCATTCCCAGAATGCCACAGGTCTGACTTTCCTCATCCTGAGCCGGGAATCCTCCGGGAATCAGCATCAGCTTGGCTGGAAGTCTCAGGGAACAGATAATCCAGTATCTTACCACCAAAGGGCAGTCAGGAGTGAGCCGTCATGCACCAGCGCCCCCTGCTGGTGAAGCAAAGGTGAAGCATCTTGCCCAAGGACACAACGACAGAGGCGGAGGGAGGGGCCCACCTATTGCAGGAGGAGCAGCAGGAGATCCGGCTTGGAAAGAGTCACATCTCATTTTAAAAAGTTCAGACTCTGTAGTAGAACTGCTGCCTTGCTGCAGAACGGTCCTGGGTTTGGATCCCAACCTGTAGTCCTTTACATGGACCGGTGAGGCTCTGACTGATCAAAATCATAAGACCCCCTGCATATTATTGTTCACATACGGACACTTAGCGCATGCGGACAACATTGAAGGGCAGAAAGATATACCTTCACATGCCATCCATAGCCACCTGCCATGGTAGAATAACTCTGTTAACTCAATCAAACTTGGAAATACAGATATTATTATTTCTTTTTCTTGCTCTCTGTATCGGCCAAGCTGCACGTAGAGTCGTTGCATGTAGCTTCACTTATTTACTGTATCGCTAGCTTGCTGTCTCTTACTCTGCAGACACGGAGTCACAATGTGTGGGATCATGAGCCCCCCCTGCCATGAGGCCAGACAACTGCCTGCTTCACCTCGAGTCTGATCTCTGCCGTTTCTGATCGCTCCTCAGCACACGAACCACGTTACACACACAGCTGGTGACAAAAACACTGTACATTATATACATAAGCTAAATTATGGGAAATCAGTTCATAAACTAGAAAGTGTTCATTTCCTATGAAAATGTAAGTGTGAATGCTTTTGGTGAAAATGGCAAAAGCGTCTGAAGTCACCTGCTTAAGACTTGCAGAAATGCAAGAAACAATGTAAAAAAAAAAACAGGTAAAAATTAGTTAAAAATCTAAAACTAGCTAAAATACTAATGATAGCATCTAGGCTACCACTAGCATGCTGGTTACAGTAATATATTCCTTGCAATGTAAAAAGAAACAAAACTCATGTAACCCTAAAATGTGAAAATGACAGAAACATTCCCCTGTTCCTTCTAAAAACAACGGTGGGTGAATAAAATCCAAACCTTTTATGGTTCCTGAGATATCAACATTTGTTTGGAGGCATCGTTTAGCACGGTGACTACAAAAAACATGCAACATGCAGGGAGAAAACATATCAAATTATTCCCAGCTGTTAAACAGCATGAAAGCTGTTAAACTGCCCAACTTCAAAATGGCCGCTGCCTTACTTCCTCCGACACGGCCCTGAAACTGGATGATTATTTGCCATTAATAGGCAGGACCTAAAATATCAGCTGTGAAACACAACAGACATTTTATATTGTAATTCTCAATTCTGCCACAGGATGGAGCAGTTTCCCCCATGGGGAGAAAATTTCATAAAAAGGTGAATATTATAAAATGTATGAAGGTTATGAATACCAAGAGATAAAGCCGGCATTAGGAGAGCAAAAGGAATAGTATAAAAGTTGGATGGTGAAAATTTCACAAAGTATACAGGAGAAGAAGCGCGGCGAAGTTTACGGAGCAACCAGAAAAATGGAACTCATTAGTGTGAATGCTGCAGGCATTCACACTAATTAAATGTTTTTAACCATTTTATTGGCGACAAACAGACAGGAGGAGCATGCTCCCATCGAATGGCAGCCAGCGCAGTTAGAGGTTGATCAGTCCCAGGTGAGGCTCAGCTTCCTGTTGCCTCACCTGCTGAGCTTCAGAGCATTTGAATGGGAAAATGCGAACATTCAGCGATTTTCAAGTAAAAAATAATCAGAATTGGTTAAGCTAAATGAAAAATAGGTACTTTATAGTACAAGCCACAGGGTGAAAATAGCAAAAGAAATTATTTTATCATTATATTATTCTGAGGCTTTGCCTCACCTGCCTCCCCTGACCACATGTCACTGACATGGAGCTAGCATAGCTTGACATGGAGCTAACTTGGAGCTAGCATAGCTTAACATGGAGCTAACATGTAGCTAGAATAGCTTAACATGGAGCTAGAATAGAGCTAACATGGAGCTAGCATAGCTTAACATGGAGCTAACATGGAGCTAGAATAGAGCTAACATGGAGCTAGCATAGCTTAACATGGAGCTAACATGGAGCTAGCATAGCTTAACATGGAGCTAACATGGAGCTAGCATAGCTTAACATGGAGCTAGAATAGAGCTAACATGGAGCTAGCATAGCTTAACATGGAGCTAACATGGAGCTAGCATAGCTTAACATGGAGCTAACATGGAGCTGGCATAGCTTAACATGGAGCTAGAATAGAGCTAACATGGAGCTAGCATAGCTTAACATGGAGCTAACATGGAGCTAGCATAGCTTAACATGGAGCTAGCATGGAGCTAACATGGAGCTAGCATGCTGTCTCTAGTGGCAGTTCTAGATCTCGTCTATCAGAGGGGGTGCAGTGATTATTCAGCAAAATGAAAGTAAATAAAATCAAAACAGCAATATTTCATGGTTTCATAGCCACTTGTGGCTCCACAGCTGCATTTCCAGGTTTCACCAACTCAACCTTAAGACTTTTTAAGACAATTGTGCATGAAATCAGAAAAACATGTTTGCTAAAGTCGGAGACCGCGTTAATGGAATATTTTCCGGATTTGACTGGTTGTTTTTTTTAAATGATGGGAAAATTTGAAGCCCATCAGCCATTTGACAGGTTATAATAAACACCCCTGACTGGTGCACAAGCGCAGACATTATAGACTTTACAAAGAGTTCATCGTAGAGGCAACTAAAATCAACCCATAAAAAAAACCTCACTGAATCTAAATCTTATGGACTCTGAACTAAATGCGTCTGACCGGGAGCCGACAGCGTGTTGAAGAGTTACGGACTGGACGCCTTGGAGCAGGCCGTCAAACTCCAGCCCTCCGCTGTCCTGCAGTTTTAAGATGTGCCACAGCTACAAAACACTGGAATGAAACGGCTTCATTACCTACTCCTGGTGTAGATCAGTTCTCCAGAGCCTTGCTAACGACCTAATTATTCTGTTCAGGTGGTGCAGCAGAGGCACATCTAAAAGTTGCAGGGCAGCGGCTCTGCAGGACTGGAGTTTGACACCTGTACCTTGGAGCGTCTGGTTCAGAAGCCATTCCAAACCTTTGGTCATGGTGTGGCGGGGGACCCAAACGCAGCCGGCAGCGGTCGTAGAAATAAGTGGATGTTTAATTAAGAAAATCAACCAACAAAAAAATCCAAAATCCAGGGGTACAAGAAAATCCAAATCCAAAGCAAACTGGAAACCTGAGGGAACATGAGGTGATCCAGGGAGCGAAACACAGGTAACGCTCAGGGTGACGAGACGGACCGGCGAGTTGTGGCTGGGACAGAGGAGCTTAAATACTGTTAGCGGATCATTCGGCCGCTGCTGCCGCCTGTCTGGACCCGGTGCTGGTCCCGTTGCTTGGTTCATTCAGCCGTCAGCTGAATGAACCACCAGGACTGGAAATAAAACGTTGCACAGCCAACCAGAGAAAAATGTTCACTCAGCCATGACAGACTAAAAAAAGCTAGCTAGCTAGCTAGCTACCTGGCTAGTTAGCAGTAGCCTCAGCCGCCTTGAGTCAGATGTCTGCGGGCAACTCGGACTTTGCCTGACAGCAAAGTTGAAAAAAGACAAACATTAAGTAGGTTAAATAGGCAAAATTTAAGACCACCCTGCCAGCATGCCTAGGTGGGCCCCATGTGGGGAAAAGGAGGGCAGGCCATATGGGTCCCATATGGGTTTGTCCATTTAGGGCCACAGCCCACATGGGGGCCCATGTAGGACCCATGTGGGCTGTGGCCCTATATGGGCCCTATATGGTGGTGGCCCACATGGGTTTGTCCATATAGGGCCCATGTAGGGCCCATGTGGGCTGTGGCCCTACATGGGCAAACCCATGTGGGACCATCGTGGAACCTGCGGACAAACCCATATGGGACCCATATATCAGCCCTCCTTTCCCCCACATGGGGCCCACCTAGGCATGCTGGCTGGGCTGTGATGAATGATTTCAAGGCTAGGATTCATTTTACAAATATTATTGATTTTGAGCCCAAAGATACGGTTCTGGTTCCGACATTCGGTTCTCTTGCTCCCAGGTTTCCCAGTAGATCCCGAGTTTCCCCCCAGTAGATTCTGTCTTAAAACAAACCTTCTTCTTCTTCTTCTTCTTATTCTGCAGGTGTACGCCATCCTGGTCAGCCATCCTCCGCAGTCCAACGATCACCTGACTCCAACGCCCGTCTCCTACACGGCCGGGTTCTACCGGATCCCGGTGGTCGGCCTGACGACTCGCATGTCCATCTACTCTGACAAGGTCAGCCGCGTCCGCCTGCTGCGGCATCACTCTCACGTTTCACCGGCTGAGTCCCGGTGTCCCTCAGAGCAGATACTGTGTGTTGGGAGGGACTGGAACATATCAGAAAAGCTTAGGTTGGTTTAACCAAGAAGAGCAAACTGGACTCTGAGTCTTTCTCAGATTTATGAATCTGTTGATGGTGAGATCAGGTCAGAGCATCCCAGTAGTCCCATCACTCCCAGTACTCCCAGTCCTCTCCCGTTTGTGGCTCAGGATTCAGAGAAGTGAGTTCTTAGTGTTCCGCTGTGGGTTCTTCCTCCTCCCCGCTGCAGAGCATCCACCTGTCCTTCCTGCGGACGGTGCCGCCGTACTCCCACCAGGCCCAGGTGTGGTTTGACCTGATGAGGGAGTTCAGGTGGAACCACATCATCCTGATCGTCAGCGACGACCACGAGGGCCGAGCCGCCCAGAAGAAGCTGGAGACGCTGCTGGAGGAGCGGGAGACCAAGGTGAGCAAAGTGCTGGGCGTCTTCCTGGCAACCGGTCGCCATCGTCACGGCTTCACCTGCAGGCTCCATGTGGCACATCTGTTGACAGAGGCCATGTGCAGATTACCCACCTGGATGCGCATGTGGAGGTACATGTGAAGCTGCAGCGCCTGCAAAACGTTTTCACTTCCTTCCATGTTCTGCAAATCAGTCCTGATCAGCAAAGTTTGGCCGTTTGGACCAAAGAAAGTAAGAAAATAATTTCTGCCAAATAGGAGCTTAAAGTAAATGACTGCATAAATATTCACTGAGCCAACTCCTAAATGTGCAGCTATCCAGAGATCATCAGTATCACTCGGTGTTTGAAAAAATGTAAAAGTCAGACCCGACTTTGTGCGACTTTTCGGTCTTTTCTTCGCTGTTCACGAAGAAGTCAGACTGGGAGAACGATCTGTTTCTTGTTCTTTTGATTCTGCATAACAGACTTAGTGAAAGCAGATTTTTATCAATATTTGCTGTGAATTTAGCTGTTTTTTAACAGTGACGGTGCGCATGGGGTCAAATCAGGGTCAGCATGGGGTCAAATCAGGGTCAGCATGGGGTCAAATCAGGGTCAGCATGGGGTCAAATCAGGGTCAGCATGGGGTCAAATCAGGGTCAGCATGGGGTCAAATCAGGGTCAGCATGGGGTCAAATCAGGGTCAGCAAGGGGTCAAATCAGGGTCCGCATGGGGTCAAATCAGGGTCAGCAAGGGGTCAAATCAGGGTCAGCATGGGGTCAAATCAGGGTCAGCATGGGGTCAAATCAGGGTCAGCATGGGGTCAAATCAGGGTCAGCATGGGGTCAAATCAGGGTTAGCAGCCTGATTGGTTGTAAGGCTGAACTCCAGGCTGTACTGTTGGCCTTGTGAGTCTTATCGCCACCTGGTGGTAACTGTAGACATTACAACCAGCTGGTGGCTCTACCAGTGAAGCTCATCTCCTGTTGTAGCTTTGTGTTTCACATGTACCTTGGAGTTCACATGTGAATGTACACATTAAGACGTGTAAATCTGCACATGTTTCTGTCAACATGAAGGTATGCGTTGGGAGCAAAGTTAGCGGTGGTGGGCCCCGTTTCGCTAATCTGCTAATACCAGAACTAATTATTAGCTTAGCATTTTAGCACCTTGGCTAACTGTCTAAACACTCAGCTTCCCTCTATTTAATTTTTCTAGAAAAATAAAGCTGTTTTGTAAACTTTCAGCTGAATAAAGTTTGATATCTGTGTTTTGGTTATCAGCTGTTCTCCAAGTAGCAAGATGTTTATATTCATACTTTTAGTTTGAAGGGGGTGAAGACTGTTTACTCAGTTTTGTTTCCTGTCCCCGCCTTTCTGTGTTTTTTTCCAAGTATATAACAAATGAACGAAGGAGGCACAGACAACAAACCACCAGATGTGTTAGCTAAACAAATACATGCAAAAGCTCAGTTATGATTTGTTCTCCACATGCTAATATCCTCAGCTCCACCATGGCTGATCAGGCTAACAGAGTTAGCAAAACTCAACAGCTATAAAACTGAAACCACAAGTGAAAGGTCTGATTCACAGAATCACTTCCTGAAGGTAGGAGTGTAATGACAGAGGAAACCTTGATGAGGCGCTATGCTCGGTTGTAGCACATGATGCGTCTTGGACACATGGGGGTATCAACATGGATGGATTCAGCACTTCTGCTTCTGCTAATTATCATGTTATTATAGCACTTTAGTGTCAGCTTCTGCTAATTATCATGTTATTATAGCACTTTAGTGTCAGCTTCTGCTAATTATCATGTAAGGTTGTCAGTGACGGTAATTATCATTATGGCGCTTTAGCATAGCTCATGTTTCTGATTGGTGCTTTAGGGTTAGCACAGCTAGCTTTAGCTGACCGTGCCCACCACTGAAATAATCGTGTTTACTCACGGAGCATGGAAACGTGATGTGTGAAGTTTCCACTGCATGGCTGAGTGAGGCCTTCATCAAACCCAAAGGTTTTCTTTCATTCCTCCATCTCTGCCTCAACCCGTCTATCATCCATGGATCTATATCTCATCTTCCCTTGTTCTTCACCGCTCCTTCATCCATCCATCTTCTTCCTGACTTCCTGCTGGACGCGTCATCTCAGCTTCTCCATCATCAGCTTCCTGTTCATTCAGGATGATTCTGTTGATCTCCACCAAGGTTGTTTACCTGACTGTTTGTTTCCATGGATCAGGGAGACTGAGCGAGTCGGACAGCGCCGCGGTCCGGTTGCTTTCATAAGGCTCGGCTGTTATTCCGAGAGAGAACTGCTACAGGAAGTGACACCAGCCTTCTTCCTGGTTTCTGAAGTTCTGATCCATTCTGAGATCCAGACCCGGAGAAACGTGTCATGATGCATGTTCAGATTAAATGTTCGTGGAGCAGTGTTTTTCCTGTCAGTATTTATTGTTTCTCTTATAAAACAATATTTGGTTGTAAATTTTTATGTTCGAAACATGTTCTATGGATTTGACAATTTGGATCCAACCCGTCTCATTCTGGTTTAGACTACCTGTTGGTAATCACTCTGGACTTCAGGCTACCTGTGAACCGGAACCAACTGGACCTTCCTTTGAAAGGGCCGCTGGTTCTTCTGTCCCGGCTGGCCTGGTGTTGATGGCGGACTCTGGACCTGCCGGTGTTAACCCGTTGGTTCTCACTCTGAACATCAGACTTTTCTTTTTGATTTGTTGATGTTAGCTGGTATAGAATGGCTTTGGTTCTGGACGTGCAGACCTGGACGCTGGTCTTGATTCTGGGTCTATTGGTTTTGATTGAGACATTCTAGGGTTGAGTCTGGAGCGTTTGCTCTGATCTGATGATCTGAACTTTGGCCTTTATGGCAGAAAGTCCAGATCTGTTGATCTTGTCCAGGATTCCCTTGTTCTGACTCTAGATGATCCCCGTGTTGTCTTTAAAGCTGTTGGTTCTGACTTATAACATCTGTAGGTCCAATAGGAAAGCAAATAGCCTTTCCTATCGGACTTGCCCAGCTCTTGATTTTGAGTCTGGCAGTCTTGACAGAAACTGGTGTTGATCTTGGACCAGCTGATTTTGAGATCTTGTGGAGAGTTGCTGACTCTTGTCCTGATTAAAGTTATTCTGATTCTTGATTGATGGTCTTGACCAGAACCCACCGGTTTAAACGGTTAGCTGGCAGTACTTATCTCTGGACCTCTCCAACTCGTTACTGATGTCTGGCTGCCACTGGTTTGGACTCGGAAGACCTTCGGTCCTGCAGGCTTTGACTGGAACCTCTGCTCTAAGCGAAGCTAAGATGTCAGATGTGATGGGGTGTCTTTACTTCTAGTGGTTTCAGCTCTCAGGTTGGTGTCTAGGTTCCTCCAGGACTTTTAGAGTTTCTTTAATGAATTTGCATCTTATTGGTTTAACAGATGTAGATTACTGACAGGTTCTGGTCTTGGTCCAGGTGGCTCACCTCATGGGTTTATACCGTCTCTAAGGGACACGCCGGTCTTGTCTCTGGACTTACTGGTACTGTCTTCTTTTAGACTTCAAGTTTGTCTGTTCTGGAACACGCTGATCCAAATCAAGACCAGTTTGTCTAAAGACTGGACTTGGTGGTTTGTCCCGGACCAGTGGGTCCAGGTAGAGCGCGGACCTGCTAGTCTTGGTGGAGGTTTGACTCTTTGTTTCATCTTCTTTGAGTTGAGCTGGTTTCTTCTTCTCTCTGTGGACTCATGGCATGGTTTCAGTCCTTCAGCTCCATCTGCTGTCTGGTTTCTCATCACCTCGACTCTGACGGAGATCAGAGCCGCAAACACACCTCAGCTGCTTCCGGCTGTCCGTCACGCCTGCTTTGTGTCGCCACTGACGACAGGAAGTACGACAGGAAGAGGTCAGCGACCCGCTGAGCGCAGACTAACTGATCTGACCTCCAGTTACGGTAGACGTTGAGTCGGCAGTGCAGAGGGCGCTGCTGGACTGAGAGGTTAAAGGTCAGGAGGTCAGAGGGGATGAATATTCCGGCTGATGTTGGTGAGCAACACGGACACATCCGCTCAGGGGAAAAAGGGACCCGGATATGGCACGGATGACCTTTGACCCAGATCACAGTGGCCGGACGGTCCGGTCCGTCTGAAGGTACCGGCTCGGTTCTGGACGCTCTCTGTTAGGATGGGCTTTTATTTTGAAACCCCTCAGAATAAAAGCAAAGAATAATTGCACTTCATGTTAATGAAGGAAACTGTGTGTGAATCTGCACCATCAGGCAGAACATTATGACCACTGGAAGGTGAATAGAAGCGTTTAGCTACGGAAAAATCAGGAGCAGAACAGAAACCCGTTACGATGATTCGCAGAGTCTTCACGGCTCTGTGATAGCAAGATAAAAAAAATCATGAAAACAAGAAAGTTTCTCATTTTAACAACCTGCCGTTAGCTCCCAGTCATGAGCATCCGAGCCATTCGCTAAAAGCCGTTAGCATCCGAGCCGTTAGCTCCCAGCCATGAGCATCCGAGCCATTAGCTAAAAGCCGTTAGCATCCGAGCTGTTAGCTAAAAGCCGTTACCATCCCACACTTAGCTCCCAGCCATGAGCATCCGAGCCATTAGCTCCCAGCCATGAGCATTCGAACCATTAGCTAAAAGCCGTTAGCATCCGAGCCATTAGCTCCCAGCCATGAGCATCCAAGCCACTAGCTAAAAGCCGTTAGCATCCGAGCTGTTATCTAAAAGTTGTTAGCATCCCACATTTCGCTCCCAGCCATGAGCATCCGAGGTGTTAGCTCCCAGCCTTGAGCATCCGAGCCATTAGCTAAAAGCTGTTAGCATCTGAGCTGTTAGCTGAAATCCATTAGCATCCCACACTTGGCTCCCAGCCATGAGCATCCGAGCCGTTAGCTAAAAGCTGTTAGCATCCGAGCTGTTAGCTGAAAGCCATTAGCATCCCACACTTAGCTCCCAACCATGACCATCTGAGCCATTAGCTAAAAGCTGTTAGCATCTGAGCCGTTAGCATCCCAGCCATGAGCATCTCACACTTAATGTCCCAGCCGTTAGCATCCCACCCTTACCTTAGCATCCCACACTTAGCTCCAAGCCATGAGCATCCGTGCTATTAGCTAAAAGCCGTTAGCATCCCGAGTTGGAGGCGCGGGAAGCGCTGCAGGAATGTCTGGGTGGCGCGCAGCGTGGCGTGTGGATTCATGTTTAATGAGTTGAACATTTGGGGCGGACTGAGCGCAGTGCTAAAGCGCCGCTGCCCTGCCACAGCACATTAGCATCACAGGGCTGGAAGTCGGAGCTTGTTAACAGGACGGATCTGAGTTTTCCTGCTGAGATCTGTTTGGACCGACTCATCGCTTCTGAAGGTTTTCATTATAAATCAGTCCGACTGGTGAGCCCATCTAAAAATATTCCTGCTGTCTGTACACCTGCAGCCAGAACCCAGAGGGAGATTTACACCTGAGAGCGAACAGGAGAGCCGCGGATCATCCTGCAGATCCAGCAGCTGTAAACTCAGCTCCGCTCGGATTGGACTGCCGGATGCCCCCAGGATGTTTAAAATGATCTCTTCATGCAGAACAAATACAGCAACAGTGACCTCATGTTGTGTTACTGTGGGGCGTAAATTATGAATAATGTGGTGGAGGCCTGGCTCAGATTTCCTAACTGATGTTCTGTGAAGTATTTATGAGCTGTCAGTACCTTACCAGCAGCTATGCAGGTTTTATGGAGTGGTCAGTCAGACTTTTCCTCAGCTTCAGCAGATATCGGAAACAACTTGAGCTTCCGGTGAGGTGGAGATGAAACCGTTACTTGGGCTCCGATTGGACCTGAAATGTCCATGAGACCAAACCTCCAGTGAAAACACTGCTGACCCTCCAGGACAGGCTCCTGCTAGCCCGCTAACAGCAGAGCTAATTTTTCACTTGGTGCTTTAGCATTTTTGCTAGCTTTGAAAATGTTTAGCACACTTAGCTTACCCGAAATGAATTTTCCAGATCCGAATTTTCAAAGAAGAAATTAGAATTCTTCCAGCAGTGAAATGTTTATATTAATGCTTTTATTTTGAAGTCGGTCTACGCCAGTGTTTCCCAGCCCTGGTGCTCAAGGCTCACTGCCCTGCATGTTTTAGGTCAGTGGTTCTTAACCTTTTTTGAGGTACTGAACCCCCCAGTTTCATATACGCATTCACCGAACCCATCTTATTTCTCCCCCCTCCCCTTCCCCCCCTTGCCGACACAAAAAAATACTTTGCGGTATTCTGATTTAGTAATGTAATTATATTAGCTGCGTTACCACCCCACGCCACTAGAGGCAGTAGCAACCCCGAAAAGATGCCACTAAGGAGCAGATTTAGACTATAGAATTTGGTAAAAACGGTGAGTTTTGCTGAAGTAATTAAAGACACAAGTTCAAATCCCTGCTGAGTGGAGCTCCTCCAATCATGGCTCCTCCACGGCTCTGATTGGCTCAGCAATGTAACGTGATCCTCTGCAGCAAGTGATGGCAAAGCGGGGCGTCATCTCGACTTTACACAGTGTGTCTTTACCTCTGCGGCAGAGGCTCCGCCGAACCCCTGAGACCGACTCACCGAACCCCTGGGGTTCAATTGAACCCAGGTTAAGAACCACTGTTTTAGGTATTTCCTTGCTTCAGCCCAGCTGATTTCAATCAATGACTGATTAACAGGCGTTTCCTGAACCGCATTCAGATCAGTCAGGCACATTAAATCAGGGAAACCTCTAAAACATGTAGGACAGTGTGCCTTGAGGACCAGGGTTGGGAAACACTGGTCTACGCGACAAGTCCATTTCCCTCTTCTTTGTTTTTTAATTAAACTTTACATATAAGTATGCAAAAAAGAATAGAAAAAAACAAGCAAATGCAGAAGAATACAAACAAATACAGGCAAAGATATGACAAGTATTGAGAGCCGGATTCTCCTTAACATAGACATTAGCTCTTTACGACGTTAGCATTAGCTTCCACCCATTACTATGTAGAAATGGCTCTTCAGACTCAACAGAGATAATGTTTATGATTAGCGCTCTAGCATTAGTGCAGCTAGCTGTTCTGTTAGCGGTGTCCACCACTGCCTGCTGGAACTGTGGTCTGTAAATGATGTGCTGCAGGTGAGAAACTAAACTATCTGAGCTATTCCTTTAACTCGGCCAGAACTTGGTTTGGTCCGGTTCGGAACCAGAACCAGAAAACTACCAGTATGAACCTCGTTGAAGCAGAACAGCAGAGAAAACGTGACGATAAAGATGAACCTGATCAACAATGAACGTTTATTTCTGATTTTAAATCGATATGGTGATCATATCGCCATGGAAACATCAGGGTTGGTTGACTAATGTATTTCAAGTGTAATGATTTTGTTGACGTCACCCAAAAGGTTAAAGGTCACAGCTGAGAGACAGAGGAAAGAAGGAAATAGGCAGATATTACAGCTGATATGGCACTGATTGCCGATGTTGTCGCCATGGCGACAGTGTGGCGAGCCTTCGGCCGGGCAGCGGAGGCTCTGCGGTGTGTTTGCCTCTGACTCCGTCGTGAAGCAGAAGAAGAATCATTGTTGATGCTTTGCTGTCTATAATCTCTGTCTGCATATTTTCTCTGCACATCACCGTCAGACTAAAAACAGGAACTATGAAAACCTCGACCAACAGAACTTTGACTTCAGGAGAACACCCAAGGTATAAACTTGCATGGTGAAACGATGCACGCCGCCCAACCAATCTCTGAGCTCGCCCAGTAGCCGACACCAGTTAGCCCCGCCCACCCGCCCAGACCCAACCCGGCTCCAGAGACAGACTCCTGTCCCGGTGGCACGTCTTCTCTCCACATCTCTTTTCATTTGGTTTTTCATGACTCCTGCACACAGAATGGGTTCGCACTGCCAGGAGAGACGCCCTTCCTCTTCCTCCCTCCCCCCTCCCTCCTCTTCCTCGTGAAGGGTTGCATGCAGCCAGGCTGATGCTTGGCTGACGACCTCTGCCCTCCAGGATCCCTTCACTCCTCCTTTTCTGTTGAGAAATGAACCACTCTGTCCTCCTCCCTGCTCCTCCTTCTCTCCACTCCAGCCTTTTTTTAAGTTGCAGTTGCATCAGCGCGCTCTAACATGCACGTCCCTGATTGGTTGGTTGGTTGGAGTCAGTTTGCATGTGCCACCACGCCCTCCCTTATTTTGATTCAGGCTTTGCCTTTGAGTTTCCTTTCAGTTCAGCAGATCTTTGACTCGTTCTGCCTCCATCTGTTTGCTCCGTCCTCCTCCCGTGGCAGCATGGTCGCTGCTGGGGGTCGGGTTGGTCATGAGGGAGGCGGATCCGGGAGCTAATGATTCCTGTCCTATGATGTGTTGTGTGGTGTTGTTCTGCCGTGTCTCTCCCTGTCCCTCGCTGGCCCCGGTCCGTCGGCGCCGCCGTCCTCCAGGCGGAGAAGGTGCTGCTGTTCAGCCAGGACACCAACCTGACGGCGCTGCTGCTGGAGGCCAAGGACCTGGAGGCCCGAGTCATCATCCTGTCGGCCAGGTGAGCGCCACCCTGAGGCTGAGGCCGGTAGGAGCTGCTGCTCGTCAGGAATCATAAATCAATCAGCATCTTAGCTGATTGAACTCATTTTAAGAGTTTATTGAAAATCAAACCAACACTTTGCTAAAAATGGGAACACTGACAATGGCTGATGAGAAATAAAATCAAAATTCAAATTTAATTTCTAACCAAAAGAGTCGGTTAACAAAAGCAAAGAAATGGAGCAAAGCAAATGCTACTTGGAGGATAGAAATTTTCAGAAGAAATTTAAAATGTGTTTGTGGTTTCAGGTTCTGTCAGTCAGGGCTCAGGTCACTAGGAACTAAAGACTTGTGGTTTACTTTTGCCACATCATAAAAATTCCCCAAAAAACGAGAGTTCATGTTTAGAAGGATGCTAATGTTAAGATGCTAAGGTTAGCTTATGGAGCAATTGATGGGCTGGAGAGCTTCTTCTAACAGCTGGATGGTTTCCTCCACATCAGGGAAACTCTACAAAATCACAAAACATCAGTTTCTCTACTTCCTGTTTGTCTTTGTTTACTTCCTGTCTGTGTTGGTTAACTTCCTGTCTGTGTTGGTTAACTTCCTGTCCGTCTCTGTGTGCTTGCAGTGAGGATGAAGCCATGGCCGTGTACAAAGCGGCCCGGCAGCTCAACATGACCGGTTCTGGCTACGTCTGGCTGGTCGGAGAGCGGGAGATGAGCGGGAAAGCTCTGAGCGAAGCTCCTGATGGTAATGCCTTCCTCGTCTTCCTCCTCTTCATCTCTTTCTCTGTCTTCAGCTCTGCTTCCATCCAACGCTGAAACTGAAGCTTTGACCCGCAGCTGGACCGGACCGGTCGGAACAGCTCAGGTTAGACCTGGTTTGGTCAAGCCCAGTCAGGGTCCTGCAGGTCCTAAACGTGTTCCAGGTCCGACTCGCCTCAGGCTGAATTACCGCCTCAAGGCTCCCCAGAGTCCTGCTAACAAGCTGAGCGTTTGACTCGGGTGTGTTGAACCAGAGACCCAGCTAAGCGCTGCAGGACACCGACCCCTGGAGGACAGCCCCAGTCCTCCAGGGTCAGGCGGTTCTCCAGGATTAGAACTGAACGAGGTTGTGCAGAAGCTGGGCGCCGTACCTGCTGAGGAAGGAGATGACGGAGTCAGGACAGGTGTGGACGTCTTAGGAGCTTCCTTTAAAGGGCCAGTCGCTTTCTAAACTCCGGGCAGGATGTCAGAGCTTTGGCTCAACTCCAAACGTTTTCTCCTGATATCAGGGGGTTGCTGGTTCACCTCTGGGTGTTTCCTGCTGAGCTGCTCCAGGGTTGGATGGAAACACAGCTGCTCTCTCTCTCTGCTGAGGATCTCTGATGAAGGAAGCCAGTCCTCCTCCTCTTCCTCTCTGTCACTGAGCTTCTTGGTGTCTCTGGTTCTTCTGACTGCTGGTTGAACGTTTAAACATCCGGCGGCGGTGGAGACGTGTTTAAAGGTTCCCAACCACTCGTTCTCCGTTGTTTCTGTGGCTTTCAATGTGTCTAACATCTTTCTGTTTCATTTCTATAGTGTGTGTCGTCCGCCCACCCGTCTGCCCGTTCTCACAGTACACGAGCCAATCACAGGGGCCGATTCATGGGAGGGGTGGGGGGTTGATGTTCAGGTGTGTGGGGGGGGGTTGTTGCTGAGGTTACCGTGACGCGTGTCCAATCGAACATGGGTAAGATGCCTCTGCTGCTTCCTGTTTTCTGCCTGATGCTTGGAGTCAATGAAGGCCCCGCCCACCTCTGCAACATGGTGGCTGGGGGCGGGGCTTATTGAGTCAGCTGATTACTCAGAGAACCAGAAGAACAAAGTTCCCTTCAGACAGGATGGAAGCATCCCCTAAGTTTTGTTGATTTCATCCTACAAAACAGACAAAACGGTGTCTGGTAACCCATTGCACTGATACATGATACCCCTTGATACCCTCATACTCTGATACCCCGATACATGATACCCTGATACATGATACCCCTTGATACCCTCATACTCTGACACCCCGATACATTATACCCCTTGATACCCCGATTCTCTGATACCCCGATACATGATACCCCTCGATACCCCGATACTCTGAGACCCTGACACCGTGAGCCTAAGACATCCTGGTGTCCTGAACCTTTGACCTCCTGATTCCGGGACATTTTGACATCCTGACCTGGATCTCTGAGTAATGGGCCTCTGCTCTCCTGCTGTGGTTTGAGTTGCTCTAGAGAACATCCTTGCCAACCGGCTGCTGCACTCAGAGAAGTGAAGTGATGTTTTCTTCACATTGTCAATGTGATGAGAAAGATCCTTCATAGTTTCTCTCAAAGTGCTGCTGATCTGCACTCAGTGCCATTTGTCTCTGCTTCAGCAGGTTGGAGGTTTCTCTGCAGGGATGTGTTTCAGATGATCCAGTAGATCAAAATCTGTAGTTGCTCATCTTGTTCTGGTTCTGAAGAGCCTGAACATCCTGGTACTTTCTTTATTAGAGTTACCTTTCTTTCCTTCATGGTATAAAACCAAGTCTTTGAGATGTTGGGGCTTTTCAATTGGGACGTAAACTCATCTGGTCATCAGCAGTGCTGAATATGTACCTCAGATGAACAAAAGCACAGAAGATATCACATGGAACTCATACCTTTCAATTGGTCAAGCAACTAAGACAACCTCTTCCATCGTTGGTGGAACCTCCTCCATCGTTGGTGGAACCTCCTCCATCGTTGGTGGAACCTCCTCCATCGTTTGGTGGGACCTCCTCCATCGTTTGGTGGGACCTCCTCCATCGTTGGTGGGACCTCCTCCACCGTTTGGTGGAACCTCCTCCACCGTTTAGTGGGACCTCCTCCATCGTTGGTGGGACCTCCTCCACCGTTTGGTGGAACCTCCTCTATCGTTGGTGGAACCTCCTCCATCGTTGGTGGAACCTCCTCCACCGTTTGGTGGGACCTCCTCCACCGTTTGGTGGGACCTCCTCCATTAGTTTGGTGGGACCTCCTCCACCGTTTGGTGGGACCTCCTCCATCGTTGGTGGGACCTCCTCCACCGTTTGGTGGAACCTCCTCCACCGTTTAGTGGGACCTCCTCCATTAGTTTGGTGGGACCTCCTCCACCGTTTGGTGGAACCTCCTCCATCGTTGGTGGAACCTCCTCCACCGTTTGGTGGGACCTCCTCCACCGTTTGGTGGGACCTCCTCCATCGTTGGTGGGACCTCCTCCACCGTTTGGTGGAACCTCCTCCACCGTTTAGTGGGACCTCCTCCATTAGTTTGGTGGAACCTCCTCCACCGTTTGGTGGAACCTCCTCCATCGTTGGTGGAACCTCCTCCATCGTTGGTGGAACCTCCTCCATCGTTGGTGGAACCTCCTCCACCGTTTGGTGGAACCTCCTCCACCGTTTGGTGGAACCTCCTCCATCGTTGGTGGAACCTCCTCCATCGTTGGTGGAACCTCCTCCACCGTTTGGTGGAACCTCCTCCATCGTTGGTGGAACCTCCTCCACCGTTTGGTGGGACCTCCTCCACCGTTTGGTGGGACCTCCTCCACCGTTTGGTGGGACCTCCTCCATTAGTTTGGTGGGACCTCCACCGTTTGGTGGGACCTCCTCCACCGTTTGGTGGGACCTCCTCCATTAGTTTGGTGGGACCTCCACCGTTTGGTGGGACCTCCTCCACCGTTTGGTGGAACCTCCTCCATCGTTGGTGGGACCTCCTCCATCGTTGGTGGGACCTCCTCCATCGTTGGTGGAACCTCCTCCATCGTTGGTGGAACCTCCTCCACCGTTTGGTGGGACCTCCTCCACCGTTTGGTGGAACCTCCTCCACCGTTTGGTGGGACCTCCTCCACCGTTTGGTGGGACCTCCTCCATCGTTGGTGGGACCTCCTCCACCGTTTGGTGGGACCTCCTCCACCGTTTGGTGGGACCTCCTCCATCGTTGGTGGGACCTCCTCCATCGTTGGTGGGACCTCCTCCACCGTTTGGTGGAACCTCAGTGTAACCGCAAGGTGACCCGGTCTTGTGGCTGCAGAACAGCCATCGACTCTCTGTCACCGGTCTGGACTATGTGGTGTTGTGGTACTACAGGTTACTTTAAGTAAATGATGCCATGGTGTAATATGTACTGTGTCATCCAAGCTCATTCATAGACTTGCTGAAAACCAAATTTTTTAGTCATAAATTGTTTTCTGGTTGGTAGAAAACTGAAAGATGGTGAACCTACTTGTTTCTGACACTGAAGGTTGCAGTACTTAAAGGACAGGACGGGGCAATGCTGTCGGCTGTAATAAAGCCAGGATGATGTCTTCAGCCTCCTCATCCTCACAGAGATCACCGTCTCGAACTGGTTTCATTCCCAATTTCTGTTAGATTCGGACATTAATTCCTCCTGGCTCTGAAACAGTTTCCTGAAAAGAAACCCACCAGGCTGAACTGTGACATTTTGGATTTTGCTGCTGCTGTTCTTCAACAGACTCGTTTGACATTATGAAAGAAAAAGGCCTGCATTTGCTGCATCAGCTAAGTTAGCAACGTCCCGCTAGCAGTGTTAGCATTGGTCACTGTTTTTACAGTCAGTTTTTACAACGAGTTCCAGTTTGTTGGACTGGTAAAACCTACATCAGCCTATTGTAGAAGAAAAATATATCCTGTCTGAGCTTTAGCTAGTTGTTTAGCTAGGTGTTACTAAATGCTAGCATACTAGCATGATGGGCTTGTCCCATTTTATTCTCTACCAGAAAGTGTCCATATAGTTTAATTGGTTTTACTAAATACATATGTTAATTAATTGTGTCTCTAAAAATGTCTTGGTAGTTGCTTATAGGCTAACTTTGTGTTGGGGAATGCTAGCACCAGTGTTGCGTTCAAGACCACCTAACCCGAGACCAAGACAAGACCAAGACCAGAGTGTATCGAGACCGAGACAAGACCAAGACTTTTGGGGTCCGAGACCAAGTCAAGACCAAGACCGAGGGGAGTCGAGACCGAGTCAAGACCAAGACCAGCTACAGCTACATAACACAATAAAATGTAAAATATGATCGAAATTGCTTCTCAAAATAATCCGAAAGATCCATATTCCCATAAAAACACCTAGATATTAAATACTTAACACATTTTACCAATATTAAATATTCATTTTCTGTGCTAAAATGTGTGATGGTCTGGTGCCATCCCTAAAAACATAACACCCTGGGCATTTGCCCATATTGCTCATATAAGAAACCACCACTGTTGCACCATTAAACATAGCAATTGAGGCAATGCCCTGACGGTAAATAACACTCAACCATGAACACTGACCAAGGAGCAACAAGCAAGAAGTAACCAAGCAGAAGGCGCTCATCGTGACTGTTTTCACTCTCTATCCCAGTACATGAAGCCAGGTAGTCTGACACCATGGCAGACATTACAGCTGCCACTTTGAACAAAAACAAAGAGCAATGTGCATGCTCTGCGTGCTCTTTCGTTCTTGTGTTTTAGTTATTTGTTAATTTAAATATCAACGTACATAATTAAATAATGATGCAGTGTACACAGAGCATTACTAGAACAAAGAACGGGTGTTCTGTCAGGTCAGATCGTCATACGCTTAGCACAAACTCACGGTGTTCTGTCAGATCAGCATACGTTGTCAGATAGTCGTACGCTTAGCTCAGACATGCATACGCTGTCATTACCATATGATTTTATTTAATCAGCAACATAGAATCATAACGTAGATCATTATTAACAGTTATTAACAGTTGTATGGCATCCAGCTGCAGCCAGACCTGCTTTAAATACACTTTGAAACCACGACAACGCATCTATATCTATCTAGTTATCATATTATGTCATATTATAAACAATTTAATAACTTATTTTCGTCATAACTTGTTGCATATGCTGAACTGACAACTCCACTGACGGTCGGACTTCTTAATGCGCATGCACAGGCATGGTACTCACTGCATGTATGCTATTCTGACAGCATATGTTAATCTGATAGAACACCGGCTATATCTGTCAGACACGTCATTACGATAAGATTTCATTTAATCAGCAACACAGAATCATGACGTAGATCGTCATACACTTTGTTATTAACAGTTGTATGGCATCCTGACTTAGCGTTTAAGTGAGTTTTACACGGGCATGTGTTGTAGCTGACCCCAGCTGCAGCCAGACCTGCTTTAAATACACTTTGAAACCATGACAACACATGTATATCTATATAGTTATCATTGAAAACAATTTAATTACTTATTTTCGTCATAACTTGCTGCGTATGGTGAACTGACAACTCCTCTGACGGTCGGACTTCTTAATGCGCAGGCATGGTACTCTGCACGTATGCTATTCTGACAGTGTATGGTAATCTGATAGAACAACGGCTCTCAGTGACACTCCAGTCCTATCTAATAAATAAAGAGCCGTGGAGAAGAATCGACTGTTTCTGAATGTCACATCACTATATTGCAGACTTTTGGACACAGCGTTGTCCCATATATGCGACAAGTCAGTCAACACCTCCGCACAATAACTCAGACAGTGAGTGATAACATTTTTCATCACAATGCTTATGTGTCTCTGTACAGCTAGCTTTGCTAACATCACGTTAACGGATCTTACCTTCTTTGAGCTACTTTTCTAAGTGACGAAAAAAGTTAGACGTTGTCTCCACCGTCTGTGAAAGCGAAGCGATGTTGAGTTAGCTGTGGCCATCGGATTTCTTATGATTTATGCAGTGATATTCCATTACTGACAATTAGACAAACATTTTCTGCCGCTGAGAGAAAACCACTGCGCATGTCTCAGAGCACCATGCGCGAGTGAAAGGTGGGGAGGGGAGGGGAGGGGGAGAAACACGTAGTTGCTTGGATTTTAATCGGTGCGTTTTGCATCCACTGAAAACAAAGATGTTAACAAATAAACTGGACAGTATGCTGCACGTTTAGTGGTATTTTCACAGTTGCGGTCTCGACTGGTCTTGAAATAAAATGCCAAGTCCTCCGAGACCGAGACCATCAAAAAATGGTCTTAAGACTGGTCTCGAGACCAAGACCGACTTCGAGTACCACAACACTGGCTAGCACTGGTTCTCTCTGTTCTCAAGACAAATGCATATGCTTCTACGTGAAGTCTGATAGGTTTAACTGTAAGAAGGTCGGGTTAAATTCAAGGCAAAAATTTGTTGTGGGGTTAGTCCAGTGGATAAGCTAGCTGTGAATTAATTTATTTGAAAAATGTAAGCATGTTAGCATGTCCAGCTGTTTATAGATCCCCACAAATAGTTATGGTTGAATCTTTACTGGTCTCAATGGGAACAAATCATATTCCAGTTTGTCCTTTCCCTTTTTATTATGTTTAGGAGAGTTCTAGTGTGAAACAGCTGCTCAGAGATTCAGGGATGTCACAAAAATTACCCTCTGGAAATCTTGAAGAACAAATACCAAACACCAAAATAAATCCAGGAAATAAGAGGGAATCCGACGCTAACCTGATATGAAATGAGGAGGAGTCCTCCCAGTCACTCATCACTGAGCGAGAACCGTAAATAAAATCTGTTTTTTGCTCCAGTACCAGTGTTGGGTTGTTGATCTGGATGTCCTCCAGAACGGCGGACAGGAAGTTGGCTGTCGTAAATTAGCTCTGATGATGCTAACAGTGTTAGCTGGTGGCTGAGGCTCAGCTGGAGGACAGATGTGACGAGTCTGCTGAAGGAAATCACCAGCCACGCTTCAGAATGTCTCAGTGGGACTTTTCTACCCTGAGACAAATGGTGGTGATTGTGAGCGTGAACTCCCAGCATGCAGTTTGGTGTTACTGAACACTGACCTGACGCCTGAAGCCCCGAGAGTGTGTCTGAATTACACAGAGTTAATTACCTCAGATTAAAGTGCGTCTCAGAGCGTGTGTGAATGAGGACAGCGTTCAGAGTGAATCCAGTCTAACTTCCTGTGGTGTGTGTGTGTGTGTGTGCTGTGTGTGTGTGTGGCTGTGGGTGTGTGTGTGTGTGTGTGTGTGCTGTGTGTGTGTGTGGCTGTGGGTGTGTGTGTGTGTGTGTGTGTGCTGTGTGTGTGTGTGGCTGTGGGTGTGTGTGTGTGTGTGCTGTGTGTGTGTGTGGCTGTGGGTGTGTGTGTGTGTGTGTGTGTGCTGTGTGTGTGTGTGGGTGTGTGTGGCTGTGGGTGTGTGTGTGTGTGTGTGTGTGCGTGTGTGTGTGTGTGTGCTGTGTGTGTGTGTGGCTGTGGGTGTGTGTGTGTGTGTGTGTGTGCTGTGTGTGTGTGTGGCTGTGGGTGTGTGTGTGTGTGTGCTGTGTGTGTGTGTGGCTGTGGGTGTGTGTGTGTGTGTGTGTGCTGTGTGTGTGTGTGGCTGTGGGTGTGTGTGTGTGTGTGTGTGTGTGTGTGTGTGTGGGTGTGTGTGGCTGTGGGTGTGTGTGTGTGTGTGTGTGTGCGTGTGTGTGTGTGTGTGTGTGCACGCTGCAGGCCTGCTGGGCCTCCAGCTGATCAACGGGAAGAACGAGTCGGCTCACATCACGGACGCCGTGGCGGTGGTGGCTCAGTCCCTGCAGGAACTGTTTGAGAAGGAGAACATCACGGAGCCGCCGCGGGGCTGCGTGGGGAACACCAACATCTGGCGGACCGGGCCGCTCTTCAAACGGTTGGTACCGCTCACTCGCTCCATGTCTGATGGAAATCTAACCTCGAGCTTTTGGGTCTGATGATTTTGTTTTACAGTTTGATTTAAGAAGAACGTTTAAAACTGAAACCTCCTTATTTAGCCGAGACGTGACGGTTGGGCCCGACATTTAAGATGTTTCCCTCCTAATGGCCCAGTAGACCCGGTTCTACTGGAACCAGAACTTCAACATGTGATACACCAAGAACCACAGAACATTCTTGAACGACAAAAATCTCTGAAGAGTGCAACTTCCTTCTTCATCAAATGGAAACAAAATGGGGGCGACAGAGTTTAGCATCTTTGGCTAAAGACCAGGAGCCGTTTCTGCTGCTAGCACTAGGCTAGCATGCCAGCTTTGGTGTATTTACCCAGAATGCCCTGTGCTGTAGTTCACTTCCTGCTTTTGGAGCGGTCTGCGGTCTGCTTGCCATTCATATTCAAACCGAACCAGACTGAAGTCTGGAGGACCAGAGGTCAGAGGTCAGAGGTCGATTAGCATTCACACCTCACCAACCGAACCGGACTTTGACTAGACAAATGGACTGGAGTCGGATTAAAGTGGCTAAACTGGGCTGGTGTGAACGCAGCCTGAGAGGTTCTGATCCAAATCTTCCCTGAATGAAGTCAACCTGAAGGCCTTTCTGGGATTAACTGGATCTCCTTCAGCATCACTTAATAATCTGTGATTGATGACTATTGATTTTAGTTTTTGTTTACCAAGTTCTGGTTCTGAAATGGTCCAGAACTTTTATCTCTTCAGCAGCTTTGGCAGCAGCACTGAAACACGACCTCTGAGCTCACAACACACCGGAGAGGACGAAGGAGACGGCAGGAGGACGACGTGTCCTCCGTCCTCCGCACTGCAAGTAAACTGATACTGCAGCCAGGCGGAGCAGAGCGACGGGCCGGTCCGGTCCAAACGGCGGTTCTGTTCAGGCCAACCCTTACTGCAGTCAGTTGGGTTAGCGGGCTGCAGGGCAGGAAGGCTCGGTCCGCTGGTAGCCGAGTGTCGGACGCTCGCTGCCGTCCCCTGAAGGCCTCGCCGTGTCACGTTTAATGAACGGCTCCATGGTGGGATTTCTGATCGCTGTAATCTCAGAGCCGCTCGTCTCGGTTCGCTGGTCCGATGGCGGTTCAGAACCGGGTCATAAACGCTCCTGTCGCCCTTCATCCTCTTCCTCACAGGCCTCCAAACGCATCGCCGTTATTCAGCTTCACTGACCTGAAGAACGCGCGGTTCTGCTCTCTGATTGGCTCGTTAGGGTGCTGATGGCATCGAAGTACCCGGACGGCCTGACGGGACGAATCGAGTTTAACGACGACGGCGACCGCCGCTTCGCCACCTACAGCATCCTGAACCACCAGAAGGCGGGGCGCGTCATCCAGGTGGGCGTGTTCAACGGGACGCAGGTACAGTTCACCTGGAGGCCAGACGCTCTGTGTCGCAGTGAGACGGGCCGCTCTTCCTCCTCCTCCTCTTCCTCGCTCTGCAGGTGGTGATGAATCCTCAGAGGAAGATCATCTGGCCTGGAGGAGAGACGGAGAAACCAGTGGGATACCAGATGTCCACCAGGCTGAAGGTGCTGCACACACACACACACACACACACACACACACACACACACACACACACACAGTCGTGTTTTCATCCCTTGTAGAGACTTCACAATGACTTCCATTAATTTCTACAGCCTAACCTTTTCCCTCACATGCCTGACCCTGACCTTAACCTTTTCCCTAACCCTCAGGTAAAGGTTTACGTTAACCTAAACCTAGGTTAACCACTAACCCAAAAACAACCATTTCCCTCATGGGGACCAAGAAAATGTCTCCACAAGGAGCAATGGCCCCTATGACCCCACATTGTAGACAGCAATAGGTTCCCATAAGAATATGAAAGCTCTGGTCCTCCATCCTGGTTCTGACCCGGTTTGGGTCGCTGTGTGCAGATCGTGACGATCCACCAGGAGCCGTTTGTTTACGTGAAGCCGACGCAGAGCGACGGGACGTGCCAGCAGGAGCACACGGTGAACGGAGTTGTGATCAAGAAGGTGATCTGTACCGGACCCAACGGAACCATCCCAGGTACAAACACACCTGGAGCCAGAACCTCCCGACGGGTTCTGCTGGCAGCCTCCAGGCGGTTCTGGTGGTGATGTGGTTCTGGTTCCGCAGGTCAGCCCATCGTTCCTCAGTGTTGCTACGGTTTCTGCATCGACCTGCTCATCAAGCTGGCCATGAGCATGAACTTCACCTACGAGGTTCACCTGGTGGCCGACGGCAAGTTTGGCACGCAGGAACGGGTGAGGCTCCTCCCATGACCGGACCGGACCGGTATCAGACCGGTATCAGACCGGTATCAGGCTGGTATCAGGCTGGTATCAGGCTGGTATCAGGCCGGTATCAGACCAGTATCAGACCAGTATCAGACCAGTAACGGACCGGACCAGTATCAGGCCAGTATCAGGCCGGTATCAGGCCGGTATCAGACCAGTATCAGACCAGTATCAGACCAGTATCAGACCAGTAACGGACCGGACCAGTATCAGGCCAGTATCAGGCCAGTATCAGGCCGGTATCAGGCCGGTATCAGACCGGTATCAGACCAGTATCAGACCAGTAACGGACCGGACCAGTATCAGGCCAGTATCAGGCCGGTATCAGACCAGTAACGGACCGGACCGGTATCAGACCAGTATCAGACCAGTATCAGACCAGTAACGGACCGGACCAGTATCAGGCCGGTATCAGGCCGGTATCAGACCAGTATCAGGCTGGTATCGGACCAGTATCGGACCGGACCAGTATCAGGCCAGTATCAGGCCGGTATCAGGCCGGTATCAGACCAGTATCAGACCAGTATCAGACCAGTAACGGACCGGACCAGTATCAGGCCAGTATCAGGCCGGTATCAGACCAGTAACGGACCGGACCGGTATCAGACCAGTATCAGGCCGGTATCAGACCAGTAACGGACCGGACCGGTATCAGACCAGTATCAGACCAGTAACGGACCGGACCGGTATCAGACCAGTATCAGACCAGTAACGGACCGGACCGGTATCAGGCCAGTATCAGGCCGGTATCAGACCAGTATCAGACCAGTAACGGACCAGACCGGTATCAGACCAGTAACGGACCGGACCGGTATCAGGCCGGTATCAGACCAGTATCAGGCTGGTATCGGACCAGTATCGGACCGGACCGGTATCAGACCAGTATCAGGCCGGTATCAGACCAGTATCAGGCTGGTATCGGACCAGTATCGGACCGGACCGGTATCAGACCAGTATCAGACCAGTAACGGACCGGACCGGTATCAGACCAGTATCAGACCAGTAACGGACCGGACCGGTATCAGACCGGTATCAGACCAGTAACGGACCGGACCGGTATCAGGCCGGTATCAGACCAGTATCAGGCTGGTATCGGACCAGTATCGGACCGGACCGGTATCAGACCAGTATCAGGCCAGTATCAGGCCGGTATCAGACCAGTAACGGACCGGACCGGTATCAGACCAGTATCAGACCAGTAACGGACCGGACCGGTATCAGGCCAGTATCAGGCCGGTATCAGACCAGTAACGGACCGGACCGGTATCAGACCAGTATCAGGCCAGTATCAGGCCGGTATCAGACCAGTATCGGACCGGACCGGTATCAGACCGGTATCGGACCGGACCTGCAGTTGACTTGCTCTGAGGCCTGTTGCCATGGTAACCGCCACTCTGACCCTGATGCCTCACAAAGGCGTGGTTTCCTCTTCCTACTCCTCTTCTGACCCGGTTGTTGCCGTCTGTCTGACTGGACCTGTGGGAAGAGACAGAACCGGATGACCCATTTGACCCGGTTGACCCGGTTCTCCCTCGTCCTGCAGGTGAACAACAGCAACAAGAAGGAGTGGAACGGCATGATGGGAGAGCTGCTGGGCGGCCTGGCCGACATGATCGTGGCGCCGCTCACCATCAACAACGAGCGCGCTCAGTACATCGAGTTCTCCAAGCCCTTCAAGTACCAGGGCCTGACCATCCTGGTCAAGAAGGTGAGCCGGAGCCACAGACCGGTTCCGATCCGGGTTCTGATACCGACCCTGCTCTGCTTCCAGAAGTGTTTCCAGTCCTTCTCCAGGTTTCTGCTGAGGTCCGGTTCTGATCCGGAGCTGCAGCGTGTGAAAGAGCTCCGGATCAGAACCGCTTCAGGGACGATCGATCGTTTCCGTCTCCAGCTGCTGTCACCGGGTTAACGGAGCAGAGATGGATGACACACACACACACACACAGAGAGACACACACACACACACACACACACACACACACACACACAGACACACACAGAGACACACACACAGAGACACACACACAGAGACACACACACACACACACAGACACAGAGAGACACACACACAGAGACACACACACAGAGACACACACACAGAGACACACACACACACACACACACACAGAGAGACACACACACACACACACACACACAGACACACACAGAGACACACACACACACACACAGACACACACAGAGACAACACACACAGAGACACACAGAGACACACACAGAGACACACACACAGACACACACACAGACACACACACAGAGACACACACACAGACACACACAGACACACACACAGAGACACACACACAGAGACACACACACACACACACACACAGACACACCCCGACACAGAGACACACACACACACACACACACACAGACACACACACAGACACACACACACAGAGACACAGAGACACACACACAGAGACACACACAGAGACACACACACAGACACACACACAGACACACACACAGAGACACACAGAGACACACACAGAGACACACACACAGACACACACAGAGACACACACAGAGACACACACAGAGACACACACACAGACACACACACAGAGACACACACACAGAGACACACACACAGACACACACAGAGACACACACAGAGACACACACAGAGACACACACACAGACACACACACAGAGACACACACACAGACACACACAGACACACACACAGAGACACACACACAGAGACACACACACACACACACACACAGACACACCCCGACACAGAGACACACACACACACACACACACACAGACACACACACAGACACACACACACAGAGACACAGAGACACACACACAGAGACACACACACACACACACACAGACACACATAGACACATAGACACACACACACACACACACACACAGAGACACACACAGAGACACAGAGACACACACACACACACAGAGACACACACATACACAGACACACACACAGAGACACACACACACACACATACACAGACACACACACACACACAGACAGACAGAGACACACACACAGAGACAGACACAGAGACACACACACACAGACACACAGAGACACACACAGAGACACAGAGACACACACACAGAGACACACACACACACACACACACAGACAGACACAGAGACACACACACAGAGACAGACACAGAGACACACACACAGAGACACACACACAGAGACACACACAGAGACACACACACAGAGACACACACAGAGACACACACACAGAGACAGACACAGAGACACACACACAGAGACACACACAGAGACACACACAGAGACACAGAGACACACACACAGAGACACACACACAGAGACACACACACAGAGACACAGAGACACACACACAGAGACACAGAGACACACACACAGAGACACAGAGACACACACACAGAGACACACACACAGAGACACAGAGACACACAGAGACACACACACAGAGACACAGAGACACACAGAGACACACACACAGAGACACAGAGACACACAGAGACACACACACAGAGACACAGAGACACACACACAGAGACACACACACAGAGACACACACACAGAGACACACAGAGACACACACACAGAGACACAGAGACACACACAGAGACACAGAGACACACACACAGAGACACACACAGACACACACACACACAGAGACAGACACAGAGACACACACACAGAGACACACACACAGAGACACACACAGAGACACAGAGACACACACACAGAGACACACACACACACACACACACACCCTAACCAACCAAAACTCAATTCATACCTTAGCCCTAACTCTGACCCCTGACCCAAAAACAGGGTTTCCCCTCGTGGGGACCAGGCTCCGGTCCCCACAACGTAGTATATGTCAGGAAAATCGTCCCCACAAGGTATTACAAACAAACGCACACACACAGAGACACACAGAGACACACAGTTCATCAGGAGGCTGAATCCTGTCCATCTGCTGTCGGTCTGGATCAGAACCAGGATGGATCCATGTATGAAATGTTTTCTTGCACTGTGTTAACATGTCTCTGTGTCTCTGTCTGTCTCTGTGTCTCTCTGTCTCTCTGTGTCTCTCAGGAAATCCCCCGCAGCACTCTGGACTCCTTCATGCAGCCGTTCCAGAGCACTCTGTGGCTGTTAGTCGGTCTGTCGGTCCATGTGGTGGCAGTGATGCTCTACCTACTAGACCGGTTCAGGTAAACACCTCACCTGAGGCTGGCCGGGTCCAGAACCTCCACTTGACCAGCATAAAGCTGCGTGTGCACAAAAAAAGTGCGGTCCCATATTTTACGCAAAAGTCAGCATGTATAAAAATGAACGTTGTGTCAAAGTTAGCGTAAATATACACAGACTTTTTCGCTGGGTGAAAATGTGCAGCAGCCACACAAACTTTTACTGTGGACAATATCAAACCACAAAGCGTCAAAACTCACCTAAAATCACTGAAGTCTGACTACATTCAGTTATTTAGACCAAGAAGCACCAAACCGATGTTTTTTTCATGATTTTAACATTTTATTGTTTAAACGATGAAACTGAACCCATTCATCCTCAGACAATAAGCTAACACGAACACAAAATAAAGAAAATAAGAGCATGTGAAAACCTCGCTCTAATGTAAATGGCACTTTTCCTCAGTTTGTGTCTCAGAGATGTAACACATTGATCTGTGAGCCGAAATGCATCTATGGGGTCATTTCATTCTCACTGAAAACAGGAAACAGGCTCAGCAGATTAACTCCAACCTGCCGAGTAAAACTAATCAACAGGTTTGATTATTTAAGGTGATCCAGGTGTGTCTGCACCTTTTAAATAAAATATATAATTATTGTTAGAAATCCTCATACTTCTACAAACCAGGCCGTTGCCATGGTTACTGCCTCACGTGGCGGCAGACTTCCGGGTATTTATTTACATTCATATGTATTTATGGAGGCGACAGGCAAATTAGGATTAATAAAGGAAAGGTGCGCGGCCACCTGCGGCTTTATGCATCCCTTTTTTTTGTGCGCCGCACTTTTCTAAATTTTTCCGTTTGCCAAGTTTTAGTGTGAAAACTGCACAGTCTTTTATGCATGAGGCCCGTGGTCTGGTCCGCTCTGTTGCTGCTTAACTTCTTAATTTACCCCAGAGTTTCTGGTCCGGTCCGGTTACATCAGCAGAACCTCACACCAGAATCCGTAAACCTCGCATCACTTTTTCTTTCTGTTTGGAGTTGTAAAAACGGCAAATAGAACTTAAACTTTAAAAGTTTAAATAAAAAATTGTAAAAAATTAATCCACATAAATGCTAATAATTTCTAACAGACTTTAAATCCCGGACAAGCCCCCAATCTGGAGCTATACAGCTGTCATATTACCACACAGTGATCTATTCTGTTCTACTAAAACAGCCAAACGGAGGGATGGAGACGACACAAAGGTAAAATGTAATAAATCAGAGACGGCACAACTGGGGCAAATTTACCACGTAAAGAAATACTGAATGGTGTTGAAGATGATGTTAAAAATTTACATCCTCAGATGAAGAAATAAGCAGGATAATTTAAAATAGTACAGACAGTGCCTGTATAAATGAATAAAAAACAGAAGTTTGACAAATCAAAGTGTTGCCAGGCACACAGTCTCAGTTGGTCCTTCAGTTTTCTTATGTTTCTGTGCATTTTTGTGTGAATTGGTTTAATTCTGCAGTGTTTGGCCTGAACCTGGCTCACTGCTGCCCTCTTTCCACTGAAGTGTGTAAAAACAAATAAAGTCGTTGAATCTCTCGCTGGTGGATTTTTTAAGTCTGTTTGAAAACACGCTGGCAGCAGACTGCGCTCGTCCCCACACCTGGCCCCGCCCCTCAGTGTACTAGGCTCCGTTTGACCCTGTTTGACCTGCTGTGTGTCTGCAGCCCGTTTGGAAGGTTTAAGGTGAACAGCGAAGAAGAAGAAGAAGACGCCCTGACCCTGTCCTCCGCCATGTGGTTCTCCTGGGGAGTTCTGCTGAACTCTGGGATCGGAGAAGGTAGCGACGCTCGCGTTTCTGCTCGCCTGTGGCGCCCGCGGCGCTGACAGCGTGTCACTGCTCCCCCTGCAGGTGCCCCACGGAGCTTCTCCGCCAGGATCCTGGGCATGGTGTGGGCGGGGTTTGCTATGATCATCGTGGCGTCGTACACCGCCAACCTGGCAGCCTTCCTGGTGCTGGACCGGCCTGAGGAGCGCATCACTGGCATCAACGACCCCAGGGTGAGCGCCCGCCTTCCGTTCGCCGGTTGGGGCAATGATGTCGTCATGCGGTAACAGCTGATGTGCTTCCAGCTGCGTAACCCATCGGATAAGTTCATCTACGCCACGGTGAAGCAGAGCTCGGTGGACATCTACTTCCGGCGGCAGGTGGAGCTGAGCACCATGTACCGCCACATGGAGAAGCACAACTACGAGAGCGCCGCCGAGGCCATCCAGGCAGTCCGAGACAAGTAGGCGGAGCCTCGCCGGCAACCTTCACACTGCGGCCCGGAGGGACGCCAGTCCCTCAGTTTTGCCTCAATGCGACCTGTAGCTGATGTTTCCATGACAACACAGATCAGCTTCTTATAATCCGATGTTTTCTGTTCGTTCAGCTCGGATGAATGCGACCAGAACGTCATCAATGCACAACAAACGTCACTATTCTGATACGGAGAAAAGCAACCATGGAAACCATGGCAACCACCAGCGGACGATAACGAGGATTTAGTTCTTAATGTTTTGGCTCTAAACACCTCAAATAAGCTGGTGTAACAACTACTGATCCAGTAATCTATCAATTGTTCTGATGATTAATCAAATAAAAATTATAAAATGAGATAAATGCTGCCATAACAGCAGTGTTACTATTGGATATCAACATCGGCCCATTTCTCATATTTCAGCTTCCTTATTGCTTTTCTGTAGTCTAGAAAATTAATCTGCAACAATAAAAGCTCACTTTAAGTTAACCTGGACAAAAGTTCTAGAAAAATCTGAAATTATATTCAACTTAATAAAGAGGCAGGCTCACCAAGCATTGGTAGATAAAAATGTCCAAACTGCAGCTTCATCTATGTGTTCATCTCCAGTCAGCTTAAACTCTGACCTTGCCCAGACGTTTTTAGCTTTGTGTTCATGTTAGCAGGATTCGACTCCTTCGTTCGTCACAGAAACTCGTCTACCAGCTGCGCTCCGCCACACATCTGTTGAGACCAGGACGATATGAAACGCATTTTCTGGTTCGTCCATAGAGCTACAGCGCAGCCGCCTGCAGGGTCAGTCCACCCGCTCACCTGTAGAAACACACCTGGCACCACCAGGCTAACGGCTGCTGGACTCCAGGTGTGACCGTGGTGCAGCTCTTATGTCTGGAGATCCTTGGATCCTCTTTACAGACCGTCACACAGATAAGTTTGTTAGAATCAACAGAGGTGCTGCTTGCAAATTAGATACATTTTATTTGGTTGAGATGCTCGATGGTGGAAATGGTCACAATTTATTTTATTATACAAAAATAACCACATTAAAACGCAGGAGTCTCTGCTGGCCCTGGGAACCTTACAGCTGAAAAATAATTAAATAAAATGATTGGGGAGGAAATAAGGAAACCCAAATATAACTAGACACTCCCAGCTGCTCCCCAACAAAACACTCACACTGAAATCCCTGGTGAAAACCACAAAGGCACAAACTCCCTTCCTTCAGCCTAAATGAAACAGCAGGTCCCTTTGAAATGAGCCGGAGGGCCGGGGCCCCAGAAACCCAAACCATACTTCATCAGTCAGACCAACCAAGGGGAAACCATTCTGATCTGAAACCGAAACAGGATGTTTCCTTCAGAAATCAAGTGGAGGAATCAGAAACCCAAGATCAATGTTAGGATCACTCCTCTGCCAGCTGGGATCTGGTCTCGGTGATCTACCTGCTGTCCTGATTACCTGCCTCCATAACGAGTCAGCGGCGCTGTCAGCGTCGTCCATATTTGGGCAACAGGAAGAGCGCGGAGCGGCATACTTCCGGGCCGGGTACACTGGCGTCGCTCCAGCTAATTCAAGGATGCTTAACGGTCCCCCCAAAAACGATAAAACCCCGGACATTATGATAAACCAATTAAATCCCCAGAACAAACTTAAAAATGGGACGTTATGCTGCTAGCAATAGCAACAACTCAGAGGAAGTGAAAGCGCTGAGCCGGAACACGGTGCGCTAATAACAAAACCTCGAGGAATTTAATAATGGCGGTTCTGAGGTCATCTGACGAATCTTTACAACCCTAAACACAAGATAAGCTTTTTCATTAGCATCCATGTTTACTTCCACTGAGCATCCTCGGTAGTTGTCCTCTGCTGCGCATGCGGGAAACTTTCTGCTTGTTTTCAGTTCACAGGACTCGCGTGCAGGTCGCATGCGATGCAAAGCGGTTTTACAGTAAATGTGACCGTGAAGGCCTGCAGCGTCCTGATGCGCCGTGTGCTCCTCCCGCAGCAAGCTCCACGCCTTCATCTGGGACAGCGCCGTGCTGGAGTTCGAGGCGTCGCAGAAATGCGACCTGGTGACGACGGGGGAGCTGTTCTTCCGCTCCGGCTTCGGCATCGGCATGAGGAAGGACAGTCCCTGGAAGCAGAACGTCTCTCTGGCTATTCTCAGGTACCGAACGCCACACCGCAGCAGCTCCACAAGCCCCGCCCACTCACGCTTCGCCCACTTCCTCCACAGCTCGCATGAGAACGGCTTCATGGAGGATCTGGACAAGACGTGGGTTCGCTACCAGGAGTGCGACTCCAGGAGCAATGCCCCCGCCACACTCACCTTCGAGAACATGGCAGGTAGGACGCAGGCCCCGCCCTCTCCGCCGCCGCCAGGCAGGTGAACCGTAAGCTGCATCTCCCCCCGCTCCAGGTGTGTTCATGCTGGTGGCCGGCGGCATCGTCGCTGGGATCTTCCTCATCTTCATCGAGATCGCCTACAAGCGACACAAAGATGCGCGCAGGAAACAGATGCAGCTGGCCTTCGCCGCCGTCAACGTGTGGAGGAAGAACCTGCAGGTAGGCGGAGTTACCTGGTGGTGGCGGTGTGTTTTACCTGTCTCTCCTGAACGTCACGGTTTACTTCCAGAAAGCCAGTCTGTCACATGACCTGTGTGTTGTGTTGTTGTCATGGTAACACACCATGAGTGACTATATCGGGTTGAATTGGTGAGGATGATCCTCCTCCTCCAAACGGCCTACTCAAAGCCCAGATTGACCCATTTGTTCCAGAGTTGAAAATCATCAGGAAGTTGCTGGGCTTCAGGAAGTGACCTCACAGGTCCAGCAGGTCAGAATCCAACATGGCTGCTGCAGCAGAGACCAGCACTTCCTGCTGCTGGGCCCAGTACGCTCTGATTGGCCAGCTTCTGTGACGTCACAAAGCCCCGCCCACGTCAAACTTTACTGAGCAGACCAAACACATCTGGAGCTTTTATTCTGAAAATCCAACACATCACCTGGTTCTGGTTAGAACTGGACCACAGGTTCAGAGCGGGAGAGTTCTGATCCAAGTTTTCCTACGGTTCCTCCCTGATGGGCCCCTCGGTCCAGTCCAGTTCTGCCGGATGGTGGATCCGAACCAGAACCGGGTTGAGCTGCAAACCGTTTCTCTTTTTGTCTCTTTATCAACAAACCTCAACCAGCTAGCTTTTAGCATGGGGTTACCATGACGACACAGAAATCCATGACAGGCTGCAGGGTCAGAGGTCACCATCAGAGGTCGGGTCTTGTTGCTCATGGGGTTCACTGACCATCAGGGAAAGGTCAAAGGTTAAACTCATGATGATGATGATGATGTCAGACACCTTGTAACCATCACCCCCCCAAGGAGAGACGACATTATTCCAGCTGAGTGTTGGTATAATGAGCCCATGTGATGTCACTTCCTGCTTCTTTGTCCCAAACAGGAAGTGCTGCCTTTGTTTCCTGTTGTGTTTGACCCTCATGTCGTTGTTCACCTGCTGCTGTGTTTGTAGGACGTTTTACCCCTCATCTGGGCACACACACACACGCAGACACGCACACACACGCAGACACACACACACACGCACACGCAGACACACACACACACGCAGATACACACACACACACACACACGCAGATACACACACGCAGACACACACACAGATGCAGACACACACACACAGACGCAGACACACACACAGATGCAGACACACACACACAGACGCAGACACACACACACAGACGCAGACACACACGCAGACGCACACACACGCACGCACACACACACAGACGTACACACACGCAGACACACACACACACAGACGCACACAGACGCAGACACACACACACGCACACAGACGCACACACACACACACGCACACACACACAGACGTACACACACGCAGAAGCACACACACGCAGAAGCACACACACGCAGACGCACACACACGCACACACACACAGACGCACACAGACGCACACACACACGCACACACACACAGACGCACACAGACGCAGACGCACAGCTGACTTTCCTGATGAATGAATTATTGATTATTAGCTTTTTGTTTAAAACCTCGTCTGTTAAGGTGATTTAAAGGCTCTGATGATAAAGACTGAGATTCTCTGCTGGCTTTAGTTTTGCTACTCAGCAGATTATTAAAGATTAGAGATTATTCAATCAATCAATCAATCAATCAAATTGTATCTGTACAGCTCATTTCAGCAGCAGGCATTTCAAAGAGCTTCACAAAGTCATGCAGCAGAGAAGCAACAATCAAAACGTCACATTAAGTCGACGCCGTCGTTAAATTCATAACTGATTATGTTTCAAATAAACTAACCAGGAGGGTTTTAGTCTGGATTTAAAGACACTCAGTGTTTCAGCTGTTTTACAGTTTTCTGGAAGTTTGTTCCAGATCTGTGGTGCATAGAAGCTGAATGCTGCTTCTCCTTGTTTGGTTCTGGTTCTGGATGCAGAGCAGAACCAGAACCAGAACCAGAACCTGAGGGGTCTGGAAGGTTGATACAACAACAGCAGATCTGTAATGTGTTGTGGTGCTAAACCGTCCAGTGATTTATAAACTAACAGTATTTTACAGTCTGTTCTCTGAGCTACAGGGAGCCGATGTAGTTATTATTAAACACACAGAGGCAACGGAACAGACTGAAGGCTGCAGGCGGCCAGGAAACCTGCTGCTGCTGAGCAGATGGACACAAAGTACACACACACACACACACACACAGTGTGACCTGGTCCTGGTCAGCCTCCAGTGTCTGTAGGTTTGGACCTCAGCGGTTCTGTTCAGCTGATTCTGTCCTACAAACAGATCAGAATGTTTTATCTATATATAATACAAAATTACATTTTATAAATAGTTATGCTTCATTAATTATGTTATGTAAATACATAATTATTGTATCGTAGCTAAATTAGCTGAATAAATCCAGCAGGCGCTCGCTGGCCGCCCTGTTCTCCCTGACCTGCTGGATGAAGCTTCCTGTCAGGACGGAGCGCGCTCAGTAGGACCTGTCAGGACGGAGCGCGCTCAGTAGGACCTGTCAGGACGGAGCGCGCTCAGTAGGACCTGTCAGGACGGAGCGCGCTCAGTAGGACCTGTCAGGACGGAGCGCGCTCAGTAGGACCTGTCAGGACGGAGCGCGCTCAGTAGGACCTGTCAGGACGGAGCGCGCTCAGTAGGACCTGTCAGGACGGAGCGCGCTCAGTAGGACCTGTCAGGACGGAGCGCGCTCAGTAGGACCTGTCAGGACGGAGCGCGCTCAGTAGGACCTGCGGGACGGAGCGCGCTCAGTAGGACCTGTCAGGACGGAGCGCGCTCAGTAGGACCTGCAGAGGTTCATTTTGCTCTTTGTGACAGTGAATTGACAGGAAACCAGGTAACGAGAGAAGGGAAGACATGTGGCAAAGGTCACCAGGCCGGGAATCGAACCTGCGCATCAGAGTTAGAGTCCTGATGCAGCAGCAGAACCGGACCAGAACCGGGTCAGTCTGTGGTTCCACAGTGAATCCAGGACGAGGTTCTGATGACAGAACCTGGCCAGATGCAGTCAGCCAATGTTGGAGGTTTTCCCTGAGGAGATTCGGCCGTTCATCCAGCAGCCAGAAGAACCGCTCTCTGTCCACTCCAACGTCAAGCGGCCGTCATCTTGTGAGTGGCGTTGGCCCTCCTGCTGTCCGCCATCTTGTGAGAAAATATAAAGAAAAAAAGAAGCACAAAACTACTGCGTGAAATCCATATAAATGTATATCTAGAGTTCTGATTTATCACAGAGATGTTTCAGATCTTCAGATAAATATTAATGTTCGACATATTAGAGTAAGAAACTCAAACATGAAGGCGTTTAAATGAAAGTTGTGTTGCTGAATGAGAGTTTCATGCTAACATGCTAACAGCTCCATTCTGGGCCACAGAGCTCCACAGTAACATCCTGGATGACATCATCAGTTGTTAGCTAGCTCTGCTAATCCTTCTCCTTTGCTTTTGCCGCTCCTCTTTAACTCTCCGTCAGGCCGTACAGTTAGAGAGACGTTGGAGTCGAGGGAGAGACGGTTTGAACTTCATCCTCTCTCTGATTTCACGGAGTCCTTTTCAGCTCCTCTGGGATGTGAGGTCAGAGTTCAGGTGTTTGAGCTTATGAGATGCTGATCAGCTGCTCCCGGTTTAGGAACAATACTCCGTTGCCATGGCTACGCATCACAATTTCTGTTTGACAGTAAAACAGAAGAAGCAAAGGGAACCAGGAAATGATGAAGTCAGAAAAACAACCAATCAGAACCAGCGTAGCAGAGCTGCTGCCCCTCCCAACATGGCGGCCGAGCTGACGTTTGGTTGCTCCTCTCTGGTTCCTTGTCCTTCACTCTGTGTCCTCCGGTGTCCAGACGCTGCCCATCACCCGCCGCCCGCCCCTCTCCCCTGTCGCCCCCTGCTGGCCTTAGTGTTAGCTGCAGTGTCTCTGCCGCCTGTTAATGTGTGTGTGCGCCTATCGTATGATCTATTGTAGGATAGGAAAAGTGGTAGAGCAGAGCCAGAGTCCCAAACCTCTTTTAGGTCCATCACTTCGACCTCCGACCTCAAACGCCGTTTGGCCCCCGGGGACGCCACGGTAAGGACACGAAGACCACCTGTCCTGTCTTCCATCGCTTCCTGTCCGTCCCCTCCTCTTCCTCACTCCTTTATTTTCCTCCTTCTTTGTCCCTCCCATCAGCTCGGTCCTCTCCTGACCTCTCTGTCCCCATCACATCTGTCCCACCGTGAGACAGAGAGACAGGCGGCGTGTTGGACGCCTGCAGGCAGTCAGGTCCAGCTGTAGTCCCACACTGATAGCGTCGTCTTCTTGCAAAGGAGAAGGGAAGAGGGTCAGCCTGTGTGGTGTCCCTTGTCTGTCTCGTCTGTCTCTTCCTGTCCTGTCCCTCTCTGTCTCCTCCACTAACGTCCAGCCTCTCGTCCTCAGGTCGCCCGGCGGAGACGTGTCTCTGTCCTCTAACCCGTCTCTGTTTCAGACTCTGGCACCGGCTCTCCTCTGTCCTTTCTGGTGTCCTCCTGTCCTCAGTTGCATGTGAAGACAGAGACAGCTGTCCTTTCAGGGACGGATGCGGCTGCTGGACCGACTCATTTCTCTTTACTTCCTATATGAGTGTTTTTCTCTCAGTGGGTTTAAATGGTGTCCAGACTGCAAACACACACTCTGCCTCTGTCCTCCTCTGCAAGCACGACCGACTATAGCCTCACACACACACACACACACACACACACACACACTTCCTGTTTGAGCAGACAGACTCCAGGTTAGAGCGAACGGCTTCATCAGCGGTGGTGGAGAAACCTGCTCTACTGGCTGAGGAAGACTCCAGCCGGGAGGAAGAGGAATCTGCTTCCTTTGATCCGGTTACAGACCGGATCCGCTGCCGTATTATGGAATGGATGGTTTCAGCTCCTAATGTTGCAGGCCAGAGAACCGGGCCGGGTCAGAAACCGATGGATCAGTAACAACAGGGCCTGTTGCTATTCCTGTCAAGTCTCATGTTTTTCCGGGAAACTTCAGCTTCCCTTCTGAAGCTGCTGCTCCCGCGACCCGACAAGTTGACCAGCAGTTGGCTGGAAGATCTGCTGCGCTATGAACAAACCGTCCATCTCAGCAGCAGCAGCAGCAGATTTTCCCTTTGAGGACACACTGCCCCCTACAGCCCTGTGCTGGTACTGCAGGTCACAAAACATTAGCTGCTTCATGGAGGCGAGACGTTCAACAGGTTGGATCTGGAGGAACCTGGACATGAGGCTGATGGACATCAGTGAAGCTGCTGCAGGACATCTGGCTTCTTCCACCACTGCTGATAGCCGTTCAGTAGAGAAGCTCTGGATCAGAACCGACCCAGAAAGAGTGAGCTCAGGCAGAACCTGCGGCTGGGTCTGCGTCCATTTCACATCTGTTTTTCTGTCTCTCCCTGTTTTTGTCCCTCTGCTGTAGCCGTACCCGACGGACATCACTGGCCAGCTCAACCTATCGGATCCCTCCGTCAGCACGGTGGTCTGAGAGAGAGAGGCGCAGAGGGCGAGCAAGCTGCACTGCTGCTGCTGAGCCACACACACATACACACACACACACCCCTTACGTCTTTATATCTTCACGAGGACTTTGCATTGACTTCCATTAATTTCTCATGCATTTCTGTAGCCTGACCCAAACCTTAAGACAGCACTGCTCTTCATGGGGCCCTGGGCTTTGGGCCCCATGAGGAGCAGTGGGTCCTCACAATGTAGGGAAAATGGTCCTTATAAGGTGAGAAATCCTGAAACACACACACACATACGCTCACACATGTTGGTGTGGGGACATTTCTCAAAATGTCCCCACACCAACATGTGTCCTCATAAGGACAGGTTACCCTACGGTCCTCACAGTCATAGCAATGCACACACATGCTCACACACACACACACACACACACACACACGCATTGCTCCACTTGTAGCCACCAGCTTCCTGCAACCAATCTTTTATTTTGAAAGACGTTGTATAGTTCTGTTCCCGTTTCCTCTCACACACATATCAAACGTCCCAACCAGTTCCAGAAGCAGCTTAAACTGGTTTTTATGGTTGTAGCTCATAAATCCATCAATGCTGTTTCCTTTAAATATCAACAAGCACTTCCCTGCTGTGACCAATCAAATCCCTGGGCTTTGCTAAGTGGGTGGAGCCTCTGGAGAAGGAAGGAAGCAGCTGTTTCCTCTCCAGTCAGCCTGCAGCGCCACCTACTGGTCTGGGAGCGCATTGCTCAGCATTCAGAAATAATTCATCTTTAGATGAAACTTTAATAACCAAACAGAAAAATTATTTCCTGTATCGCGACTAGAAAGTTTCACTTGCAGATTTTGCCTCCAGCTGTTTCCTCATTTTGTTTTCAAATAATTTTTCAGCATCTTATTTTATTAGACATAATTAATTTTATTATATAAATATTGAAGTTTTTATCCAGAGTTTTTAGCTCACAGTTTTATTTCTTGGCAATGTTATTGACTCAAATCCCCAATTAGTAATTCTGAATTCCCCTGTAGCAGCAGCGCCCTCTGCTGGCTGGTGTCCAAACAGACGCCTGAAGATAAACGGCAGAGCTGCAGGAGTTTATTCACTTAAACTCTGCTCAGGTTATTATTTTAGATAACTATTAACAGTTTCATGATTAATCAGATACGTTTTAACTTTAGAAAATAATTTAATAAATTTGTGTATTTAGCATCTCGTTTCTAAGGACTAAATTCCCAGAAAGTCAGGATAACTTTGTGTTTTTTCAGTTTTTTGACTCATAATAATGGAATTTAAACAAAGATGCTGATTTATTGCCATCTTGTGGTTCTGATCTTTATTAAATCCAAACAAAAAAAAGATAATTTTGCTGCTTTTGACCTGAAATCATAAGAATCTCTGGAGTCCTCCCTGAATGGAAACTTCCAACCCAACATGGCCGCCTGCTTTCTTTCTCATTTCTGTCTCATTAAATCCGTCCCACACACCAGCCGAGAATTCAATCAGAACTGAGCCCAGCAGAACCGGGTCGGGTTGGACCCAATGCCAATGCAGATCCCATTCAATTTAAAATGAAGGCTTTAGCCTGAAACAAGCTAACCTTCAAGCAAACCTGAGGCTCCGCCCACTTCCGGCTGCCGTGGCTCTGCTGAAGCCAGGGACGGTCCGCCTCCTGCTGGACGTTCACTGGTTTCCAGTCTGGAGGTCGCCTGGGCCGGCGTTTCTTGGATCAGGTTCCTGGAGGTTTGAATCAGCCTGCAGACGCATTGGACTGTGATTGGACTGGGCCACTATCTGTTATTGTTATTAATAAGTTTAATAAAGCTACATTTTTCCAACTGAAACCGTTTTAACCTGCAGCTCAGAGACAAAAGAAACCAGTCTGGAAATGATCAACGTGACCTAAACTAGGATTTTTTTCTGAGGTCAGTATGGCTCCTATAAAAACGTCCCCCCTGGGGTGTTTTTCCCTTTTTATTGAGTTTATAAATCAGCTGTGATCACCAACATTTGGCTTTTCTGACCAAAGAAAAGAAGCCTTGTTTTGAAGGGTTTGTTGTTAGTCGCAGTTAATTGACAGACACCAAGTAAGCGACATTTTAAATTCTAAACCCGTTTTTTGCTACACGTTTAGCATTGAGATGCAACTTTAGGCTAACATAGCTTTCCTGACAGGCTAACTCCTGTTAGCACAACTTGAACACACCACCAGTCTTTTCCGATCAGATCGCGCCTTCCTGCTGCTGTTAGTGGATGTAGCTGTGTGTCAGATTTATCAGTGTATCAGAAACACAATTCAAAGGTTCTGGCCAGAACTTTGGTATGGAATTAATTGAATTACAATTTTTAACTCTTTAAAAGCTGTAATTGATTAAGTCCTGGCCGTACAAAAAAATTCCACAGTGAAAATCTACAGTTAATGTTACAATCCCTGCAGGTGTGTAGCGCTGACGTCACTACCGGTGGTAAATGAAGAAATATGATGGACTCTTTGGCTCTTTGCACGTCAGCTTCCACATTCGGGGAAAAGCGGTTCGGTCGTTTCCCGTCTATTGAAAATGTAATTTTACACTCGGAGCTGCAGGGCTTGGCCAAGGTAACAGATAATGATGAACATTGATCTGAAGCCCCAACAAGTCAGCTGGAGAAAGGTTTTAAGATGTTCACCTCGTTATACATTCATGGATATGTAGGTGAGTTTTACTTTCTTTAAACTTTGTGGCTAACATTAACCTTAGCTTATGCTAGTAGGCAATATTCTCTGACATTTTTCTTGTAAAAATGTACTATTTAGGTATTTGAACATTTTAGTCCATTCTAACAGACAAATGTTTCTACCTTATTTTGTACTTATTTTCAAGTATATTATGTGTTTCTTGTCGTTAGTGTCAAACAGACCAAGTAACGGGGAGGTTCCGGTTCGGGCCTTTTGCTTCAGAACCATGAGGAAACACAACAAACCCCATAGCTTCACCGCAGAGCAGCTCTGGAGTCAGAGTTCGAGTTCAGCTGGCTGTTCGGGTTCAAAGTTGTTGCTTTGAGAAAAATATGGCCGTGTTCCTTAATGTCTCCGTGTTATGTAGTTTATTACCTTTGCATGTTTCTTGTTCAGAGCTCAGATAGGACGGTGTTTACTGCAGTGTGTTCAGGCGGATCAGTCGCTCTGCTCTCTGGTTCCCATAAACTCTTTCAGGCTGAATACAGAAGTGACTCCATGGAAATAACTCAGGGAGGCTCCTTTATTTACCTCCTTCTTTAGGCTGAAGAAGCTGATCCGGAGTGAAGTGAAGGCTGCAAACTTTGTGTTGTGCAGCGTTAGTTTTAACTGGTAGCGACGAATATTTACAAGCCACCATCTTCTTAATTCAGGATCGCTTGGAAATCCATGAAAACTTAAAAGCCCCTTGTATATGAAAGACAACAATGTTCATATTATTGCTTTTATTGCGTCTGGAATACGACTTAGTCTTTTCTAGCTGTCATGGTAACTCAAAGCGGATGTGACGTCAACGCCGTAAGTGCAAAGAGCCCATTTGTTGCTGCTTTTTCGCCGTTCATCTCGTTGCGGGTTTCCTTTAGACATGGAAGAAAAGTTTTTAACCAGATAATCCCAAACGATCCGTGGGGATTTTCCTTTCTTACTGAAGGAGATCAGGTCCGAAGTTTAAGGAGAGCTTTTTAAAACTGACTGTAAAGATTGGAAAACGTTATTTTTGTTAAAGCAGAACTGTCTTTTTTCAGCGCCATTCTGAGGCGAAACATGTTTCGGTTGTAGATCTGCAAACTGATGCTTCGGTTCTTAAGGTTAAAAACTGATCAAATATATTCTGAAATCAGGATCGTTTCCGCCTGGAAGCGGAAGCTCCGCCCACGGCACAGCGTGGTGCAGCAAAACCTCCAGAGTCTCCATCCGGACCGAACCGAACCGTCTGCAGGCTCATTCAGCCAGTCGGATGTTTTCCCGGTGAGTCCCAGCCGGCCCGGAGCGCTCGGAACCGGGTCGGTTCCGGTGCTTCACCGATCCGAAACAGAGAACCAAAATATATTCTGAATAATTCATTTAACCACAACATCAGTTATTGGATATTATCACGACAATCTTCTGAAGGGAAGTAAAACTATTCAATCAAATGGTTCCGTTCAACTGTTGCACTTTTTAAATGTATCTTATGATTCATATTTGATTTGACATTTTTTTGTATTTTTTTTTTCTGATGAAATATTTCCGAATTTCACTTGAATAGTTTTTTTTTAATATAATGCACTAAAAATTCAGCCAATATATTTACTTTGTTTGTTTTGTAAAACTTTATAAAATGTTTATTTAAATTTTCGTACCAGGATTATAAAACTACCTTATTAATGTGATTACAGTATTATGATTAAATGGAGCAGACATTTTATGACCGCAATTTTTAATTCTCCTTGATTAAAATTATTGTCATTTAATTTTCTAATGTAAATTATATAATATGCTATGTATTCCTATAGATATACTGATTGTATATTTATTTGTATTCAAATTATCATTTGATTTTCATAGTTTAAATTTGACTAAGTATTTAAAACTTGAACAAACTGTAAGCATCTAAAATGTTGAAAGTCAAGAGATCTCCTGAAATTATATATTTCTTATTGAATTCTGTATTTGAAGTTATTTTCACTTTGGTTGCGTCATTCTGGCTAAAGTTGGTAAAAACAGTTTAACTGTTTAAAGGATTTTTAAATTGGATCCTAAAATCTGAGTCTGAACGTCGAATTACTGAATAATCTGATCGATTTTCTACTGTTTCAGTTGCACTGAAGTAAATACAGGAGCTGAGAAGCAGCTCGTTCCGATGGATATATTCTGATGTCACTCTGTGATGTCACTTTGTGATGTCACTCTGCGACGTCATGTGTTTTTGTAACCAATCTAGAATCAGCTGATCTGAGGTCAGTTTGTGACTGTAGAAGAAGTTATTTCCTGTCTGTAGTTTTCCGTAGATGATCCGTCACGACGCTCTGTGATTGGCTGGTCCTGTGGTCACATGACTCGCTGTAATCACAGAAACCTCATTAATGGCACTTCAGTGTTTGTTGTTCCTGAGCTTGATGTTGATCCTGTTCAGCTGTGAGTCTGCATAAAGAGTTTACAGTAATAAATATTTATTTCAGTTTAAACGGCTCAGCTTCCTTTTTGTGTGGATGGAGGAATAAAAACACAGGAAATGTTTCATTTTATGCTTTATGAAATTCTGTCAAATACAAATTTCTCCTGCTTATTTTTTCAAAAATATATTCTGTTAACATTTTCCCATTTCATTCATCTTCACATCGGTACATATTTAGGTGTTTAAAAGTTTAATCAGATGAATTGATTATTGAAATAATTGTCAGCTAATTCGGTAGCTGATTGATGTTTAACTGGATCACAGACTGGAAACAGAAATGAAACCAAATCTGTACAAAATGTAGAAACGTCTTCCAGTTACGGTAAAAAGTTTCACCTGGTTCACATTCTGTAAAAACCTACTAAACATCTTTTATATCCAGTTATTAATCGGTAAATAATCCTCTGATCAGAAGTCCTGATACCTTAGAAGGATTTTTAGCTGCAGATTCATAATTTCCTACAAATGTTCACTAAAGGAATGCTGCTGTTGACTTGTAGCCAATTAGACCTATTATTATTTATTTGAATTTATGTATTTTTAACTTTGTATTTATAAAAGCCTTTAATAAAAAAATCTGCAGAATTTCTTTTATCCGATTAACAATAATAACTAAAACCATGGTTGGTTGCAGCCTTACAAGCATTAATGTTTCCTGAAAATCACAACAAACGTTTCAAGTTAAAAAGGTAAAAACAAATTTAACTCATCATGGATGATGAATCCTCTGGTTGTCATGACAAGGTAAGAATAAAGTCAATCCTTGGTTAAAAAATAGAAAGTACACCAAGGTAATATTATATTAGATGCTAGATTAAAATCATTTTAGGATGTTATGCCGAAAGGATCTTAATCTAACCTGATGTGACGTCCAGCGTCGCGTCGCCTCCCTTCGTCACGTCTACAGGCCGACCTCTGACCTCTGACCTCCCATTCATCAGCAAAGTTATGGAAAAAGCTGTTTAAACAGTTAAATAACTTCTCTGAACGATAACCGCTTTGACTCCTTCCACTCTGGTTTCTATGGTTACCACAGCACGGAGACGGCCTAGTCAAAGTGTTCAATGATGTCTACATAAATACAGACTGGGAGAACCACAGTGCTGGTTCTGTTCTGGTTCTGTTGGACCTCAGTGTTGATCAGGACATTTTACTGAATCGACTGGAGAGTTGGGTCGGACTCTCCGGTCCAGAACTCCACTGGTTTGAATCCTACATAAAGAACAGGGATTTCTTTGTTTCAGTCGGAAACTTCTCATCAGAGAGGTCAAAGGTCACATGTGGGGTACCCCAAGGCTCAATCCTAGGACCCCTTCTTTTCAATATTTATATGCTCCCACTGGCTCAGGTTATAACAGGAAATAAGATTAGCTACCGTAACTATGATACACAGCTCTACATCACGATGTCACCAGGTGACCTTTGACCCCATCCAGTCACTGAACAGATGCTGAGAACAGATAAATGTGAGGATGAGACAAAATTTTCTCCAGCTGAACAGAAACAAACTGAAGTTATTATCTTTGGACCTAAAGAGGAGCGAACTAGAGTTATAGATCTAGAGTTATAGATCTAGAGAAACTCATCCAGGTGTTTATCTTCAGTCGCAGCTGCTGCAGCGCCCTCTGTGGTCCGCTCTTTCACCAACATGAGACTCAGAACTCCACAGTAACTCCACTTTCTACAAACGGCCTGACTTCAGGGAATGAGGCGCTCCTCCAGTTCCTGCACTGACGTGTTCATGACCTTCAGCATCTCTTCAAGGGACTGTCGACTCTTTGAAACATTGTCTTTAAATTTGTTTTCCAGCTGACCGTTGTTCTCCTGTTGAATTAATGCAGTCATCCTTAAGAAATATTATTGACGTTTGAAGGAGTTTTCCAAGTATATGCCTGAGTCCAGGTCTGCTAATGAGACGGGAGCATCGTCGTTTCCTCCCAGATCTCCTGCAGCCTCATGCATAAGACCAGAACAAGGAGCGGCTGATCGCGCCCCAGGTGGCGTTGTTGGCAACAAACAAAATTAATTATATGGTCAAACCACTGAATGCCACATCCACATAAAAAGGATAGTTTGCTCTTCGATCTTTTTCTATGCTTCCTTTCAGATTTTGGTAACTTCATTTGTCTTTTTTGGCCTTATTCTTCAGCCTATACCCAATCTTATCTTTGTTTTCTGTATTTTCAACTTTTTTCCAACTGGGTACACATACAGACTTCCAGGATCAACCTCAAATATCCAGTTACAGACCATCAGGTACGTGTTCTCAACTTCTCCATCCTGAGACGGATGATGGTTCTGATGTCTTTTCCTTAATTAACTACGTAAAATTTCTGAAGAACTTCTTCCAGTTTTTGAACATTTTCTATCCACTTTTTCTGTTCGGGTGAGACTCATCTTTGACTTTTTCCCCAATCACAAAGCTTCGTGCGTCGTACTGTGGGTGGCTGAATGTCTGTGTTTTTGGTTGGTCTGATTGAAACAGAGCCCAAGACAAAACTTCAAGGTCCTGAAACGTTCCCCCTACTTCAGGAAAACATTCCTTCAGGTCTTCTGGTTCAGTGAATGGTTCTGGATCTGTGGGTCAGTTTGGATCAGACACTAGGAGGTTTTCTATAAATAATTTATCTGGTCCGACTTCACAGGCCACAATTTGAATGTTTTTTTTGTAGTTTTATTGGTTTGCTCGATTATTTCAGACACTTTCTGATGTGAGTTCTGCCAGTTTCATCTCATTATCTGGTTTGGCTTTTCTTCTGTGTCCAACCAGAGCTCTGCTGTTCTCTGTCAGAGCTCTGGTGCTTCAGGGATCAGCAGATGCAGTATTTTGTTAAACTCCTTGACCCTCTGTCTCAAACTGTGGTCCCTGGACCACTGGTGGTCCGCGGGCGCCCCCTAGTGGTCCGCGCGGTTCCGTCACGTCAGGTCAAAGTGCGAGACTCCAGCTAGCTTACCAAAGGACTGTGTTAAAAATAATGGAGGAAAACTGAATTAAAACCGGGTCACTCAAAAGAATAGCTGCAGATACTGGTGGAAAGAAAAGCTCCAGGAATATTATACGGCCAGAGGAAGCTGAAGCTGCTGGATTTACCCAGAGCCTAAGGCTTAACAAGGCAGTTTATCAAGATTCAGCCAAAGTAATGAAATAACTGACAGCAGTCTGATTTTTATTAATGTGTTTCTTCTTATTGAGCAGTGAAAGTCAATAAAATGTGTTTCATGTCTTTTCATCCTTAATTTTTCTTAGATGAATGGCGGATTTGTTTCGTTTTTTCTGTCTTTTGCCTTTTCATGTTTATATTGTTGAAATGCAAAGGTTTCTTTTATGATTTATTTGGGGGGGAGAATTCTAGACTTTTCCAAGGTGTTGGGGGGGGGGGGGGTGCAGACATGCGCTAAAGTTAAAACTATCATTAAAACTAGCATAATTAAACTAATATTCCCAACAATATGCATAATATAAGAGTAGACGCCGCATTGGCCGCTCTGGCGCAGGAAACGGCGGCCATCTTGGAGAGGTCGCACTCCTGCTTGGCTAAACCAAAACAGCAGCAGAAGCTTCAGCACCGCCGGATATTTTTGTTCATATCGACGGTCTATTGTCGTGATATTTCTGGGGATAAAGTTTCACAAGTAAGATGGACATATTACCGTTTATATTTTGTGAATAGAATATTACTAAACTGTATTTATGTCCACCGGCAAAATGCCAGCTAATATTAGCTACAGCGCTACCAGGTTCAGCTATGAAGGCGAACCGAGATATATTAGGGAAAATTAGAACATTTTAATTATTCCCTAATATTGATTTAGATTATGCGACACAAGGTGGCAAAGACTGTTATTTATGTGTGATTCTTTCACTCTGTCTAAAGTAAGATGGTTTTAGTTTTGAAGATTTCATAGAGACACGATGTGAGGAAGAGATGGATGAACATGAATAAAACCTACATAGACATGATGTACCTGATGCATATAATTCAGTATTAATCATTATCTAATCATCTTTATTTCTTTATGATTGTATTATTTTGTGTTTGTATATTTATATAAATATGTATTGATATTACTAAATAATTAAATAAAAACTTATGACTGATTGTGTGCTTTGTAAAATGCTCATCATACATCAATATCAAAATATTCGATTCCGAGTCTATTCTGTTGTCCGCACTAAGAATATTTTAATATGCTAAACCATGCATCAGTCAATTCCAAAATACCTAAAATAATAATGTCCTTGTAAATGTGCCTATGGCAGCTGTTTGAATAAGGCTCACAGCGAAAAGTCGTGAAAATCTGTTCAGTATTTAGCGAGTTATGATTGATTAAATGCGCTGATACGTCACTGCTCCTGTCAAACAGGACGAAGCTGAAGTTGGCTTCCGATTCGGGAAATGGCTCGAATCGGAAGCAGAAACTGTCCTCTGGCGATGATCAGAGGAGGTTTTACACAGAGACGTTCATAAAATAACGGTAAGATTATTCATAACTTCATCAGAAAACAGGTCAGCCAAACAAAACATCCAAACCATTTTTCAATGTTTGACCTTAATAAATATTCTATATTGCAGTTTCAATTCGTTCATCTGGTCAAAGTTAAAATATGGATTTGATATTGGATTTATTTATCTGACTGGAATCAACCTCACCGCATCACTGGTTCTGGTTCTGGTTCTGGTGAGTTGACCCAGACCTGGCCAGCCTGAGGTGTAAGTGAGATCTGCCAATGTGGAAAAGATCCGGAAGTGACATCATTCCCACGATTCCAGTGGCCTGGAGTCCCAGGAAGAACTTCTGTCTTGTTTCATTTCGTTATCAAATCCTCTGTTCTGGGGGAGAATGTCAGGAACCTGGAATTTCCTGGAACCTCCTGGAGAGCCTAGAGAACCTGGAATCTCCTGGAGAACCTTGGGAGCTTGGAATCTCCTGGAACCTCCTGGAGAACCTGGAATCTCCTGGAACCTCCTGGAGAACCTTGGGAGCCTGGAATCTCCTGGAACCTCCTGGAGAACCTAGGGAACCTGCGGAAGCGGAGCCGCTGATGGGTTCAGCAGCTGCTCCGCTCGGACCATCCAACTGCTGAGAATCAGACCGGAAACACGGACAGAACTCCTTCAAAGTAAAAGCTGTTTGCTGGGTGTTTCATTTCTTCACCTGTGTGTCTGACTGGAGCAGAATGGGACAGCGGGGTTCTGCCGGGAGGAGCTGAGAAGGTTCTGGACCGGAACCAGAAGAACATGAAATAACCTATTAAAACGTTTTAATATTAATTAAAATGGTTCAAGTGTTAATATCATTAAATTATTTTAAATGGTTTAATTATTATTCAAGTTGGTTAAATTATTAAAAATTAATATTTTGATACTTTTTTTTCTGGTTTCGTTGGAGGTCGGGATGAAAACCTCCAGGAATCAGCGCAGCTCTGTTTTATTTTGAAGGGTCAGACCGGAAACTGCGAGTTGCATTCTGTCAGACCTAACCTGGAGTGTCCGCTGCGGTCCGGCTGATTAGAACCGGTCCCGGACTGTTTGTATCAGCAGGTTTCTTGGGTTTGGACCCATTTTTATTTTTTGGTTCTGTTGGTTCTGTTTCCGGACTTTTTCCGAACTTTTGTTGTGTTTACTGGAAGTTCTGGTCAATTTTCCCATTTTTCCAGAGTTCGGTTCGGTATTTCCTGCTGGACCTGACTGGAATGTGATTGCGAGTTCTGAAGAGAAGAACCTCAGTCAGAACCGGTACCAGCTCTGAGCGGACCTGAAATGCTGGTTCTGCTGGTCCTGGTTCTGGTTCCGGAGCCGCTCTTCTGCCGGGGCGCTCCTCCGGTCCGGTCCTCCATCCCTGACCCGATTCTGAACTTGGACCTGCTGGAGGAGCCGGGAGGCGGCAACGGAACCGGGTTCGGGCGCTGCGGACCGTGCGACCCGGAGCTGTGCCCGGAGCCCCGCGGCTGCCGGGCCGGCCTGGTTCCGGACCGCTGCGGTTGCTGCGCGGAGTGCGGGAACCTGGAGGGCCAGGCCTGCGACCTGGGGGCCCGGGCCCGGTTCTACGGGCTGTGCGGAACCGGGCTACGGTGCCAGGCGGACCGAGCCGCGGGAGGAAGAGGAGGAAGAAGAGGACAGGAGGAGGAAGAGGATGTGGAGGTGTGTGTGTGCGAGCAGCAGGGGGCGCTGTGCGGCAGCGATGGAACCACATACCTTAACCTGTGTCGGTTCCGAGAGGCCGCCTTCTCCGACCCGGAGCTCCGAACCGCGGGGAGGGGTCCCTGCAGGACAGGTAGGCCCGCCCGGCGGAGGGATACCAGAGAAAATAGTTCAGAAACTTTAGAAAGAACCTTGAAAAAAAAATCCTGGAAAATTCAGAATTATTGACAAACCGAGATTACATTGGGAGATGAACTACCCAGGAGATTGAAACTACAACCTGACCAACTACCAGCTAATTACCAGCTAACAACCTGACCAACTACCAGCTAATTACCAGCTAACAACCTGACCAACCACCAGCTAATTACCAGCTAACAACCTGACCAACTACCAGCTAATTACCAGCTAACAACCTGACCAACTACCAGCTAATTACCAGCTAACTACCATGTAACTACCAGGTAACTACCTGACCAATTACCAGCTAATTACCAGCTAACAACCTGACTAACTACCAGCTAACAACCTGACCAACTACCAGCTAATTACCAGCTAACTACCATGTAACTACCAGGTAACTACCTGACCAATTACCAGCTAATTACCAGCTAACAACCTGACTAACTACCAGCTAACAACCTGACCAACTACCAGCTAATTACCAGCTAACTACCATGTAACTACCAGGTAACTACCTGACCAATTACCAGCTAATTACCAGCTAACAACCTGACTAACTACCAGCTAACAACCTGACCAACTACCAGCTAATTACCAGCTAACAACCTGACCAACCACCAGCTAATTACCAGCTAACAACCTGACCAACTACCAGCTAATTACCAGCTAATTACCAGCTAACAACCTGACCAACTACCAGCTAATTACCAGCTAACAACCTGACCAACAACCAGCTAATTACCAGCTAACTACCAGCTAACTACCTGACCAACTACCAGCGAATTACCAGTTAACAACCTGACTTACTACCAGCTAACAACCTGACCAACTACCAGCTAATTACCAGCTAACTACCATGTAACTACCAGGTAACTACCTGACCAATTACCAGCTAATTACCAGCTAACAACCTGATTAACTACCAGCTAAGAACCTGACTAACTACCAGCTAACAACCTGACTAATTACCAGCTAACTACCAGCTAACAACCTGACCAACTACCAGCTAATTACCAGCTAACAACCTGACCAACTACCAGCTAATTACCAGCTACAACCTGACCAACCACCAGCTAATTACCAGCTAACAACCTGATTAACTACCAGCTAAGAACCTGACTAACTACCAGCTAACAACCTGACTAATTACCAGCTAACTACCAGCTAACAACCTGACCAACTACCAGCTAATTACCAGCTAACAACCTGACCAACTACCAGCTAATTACCAGCTACAACCTGACCAACCACCAGCTAATTACCAGCTAACAACCTGACCAACTACCAGCTAATTACCAGCTAACAACCTGACCAACCACCAGCTAATTACCAGCTAACAACCTGACCAACTACCAGCTAATTACCAGCTAACAACCTGACCAACTACCAGCTAACAACCTGCACAACTACCAGCTAATTACCAGTTAACAACCAGCTAACTATCCCATCTCACTAGCTAACTGGCCACATAAGAACATGCGGCGGGCTGGATTTGGCCCCCAGACCTTCAGTTTGACAGATGTCATCCAGTTTGAAGTTTAACGGCAGATTTTTTTCATTACAGACTTTTATTTTGAAAGCCCCCTGCTTCCTCTCATACCATCGGTGTCTCCTGTCCCTTTCTCACCTGTCGGTCTCACCTGTCACCCCCAGCCCCTGTGATCAAGGTGGCCCCCCAGGATCAGGTGAACGGCAGTGGCAGCATCATGCTGTTCCTGTGCGAGGTGTTTGCGTTCCCCATGGCGCTGGTGGAGTGGAGGAAGGACGGCCGGGACGTCGTCCTGCCTGGAGACGACCCCCACATCTCTGTCCAGGTAGGCTCCGCGCCCTCTTAAAGCCACAGCGTCCCGTTCCCTTGGAGACCGGTTGTCCTCTGTCCCCAGGCCAGGGGCGGGCCTCTGAGGTTCGAGCTCTCCAGTTGGCTCCAGATCGAGGGGGCGGAGCCTGCAGACTCAGGAACCTATCGCTGCATCGCTCGCAACGAGCTGGGATCAGTCTCCGCCTCGGCTGTACTGGGAGTACTGGGAGCAGGTGAGACACACCTGGGAGGGGAGGAGTTTATCCTGTCCAACCTGTCCTTCCTGTCTGTGCGTCCAGAGGAGCTGTCATCTGAGAGGAAGCAACTGCTGGACGACCTCTGACCCCTTGGTGATGTCGCTTCCTGTCAGCAGACCCAGTCAAAGCATGATCACAGACTTTTATTTTGGCAGGGCAACAGGATGTAGATCTGAGGGGTTTATGGTGGAATTCAGTTTTTCAAAATAAAAGACCCAGCAGCTATTTGGGAAGACTTCCTGTCGAGGCGGCACTGACTTCCTGTCGTTGGAATCTGCTTCCTGTAAAATCTGATAATAAACCAGAAAATAAATTTTTTTGTGTTGATCTTTTTCCTCAAGAAGGAATTTTTCTTCCAGACTCAAACCTGGAAACCATGGCAACCATCTTCATCCTCCTCCTCCTCTCTCCGGCTCAGGCAGGAATCCATTAGACTGGAGCTCCCCTGGACCCTTTACTGGTTTCACTGGGAGGAGCTGAGACAGAACCTACAGGTAGTGTTCACTGACCCGGTTCTGACCCGGTTCTGGAGGCTCGGCTGTACAACCAGCAGCTGGCTCCAGTCAGTTGGCTTTGATCTGATCTGAGGATCTTAACTCTGAGGTCGGCCTCCACTCAATCATCTGGTTCTGATCCAGACGGCCTCCACACACACACACACTCCCAACCAGGTGACTGTTAGAGCCAGCTGTTCTCCAGCTGAGGAAGAGGAGGAGGAAGTCCAGCTCATCTGATCTCAGTCCAGAATGCTGGCTTGTTTCTGGTGACTCTGCCAACGGTGACCTTTGACCCTGATTCTGATCAGGACCTTCATGGACAGAATCCGCCGAGGCGTTGAGGGATCCGTTAGGATCTGCTCTTGGTTTATAATATAAAATTGTAACACTTCAAGAGTTTTTAAACTCCTGATTGTCTTGTTTCACTTTGTCTCGTTTATGATCATCAAGACGGCCATCATAAATAAAGCATTTAATATAAACACAGAGCTATACGTTTGATGGGTCATTTTAATCAACCTTCATTCCGTCGGAAGCAGGTGTTCTGCACCAGATGTTTGGCTGCAGTGTTCCTCCCCGCCGGCAGGTGGCGGCAGAGCCGTTGAACCAGATGGAGAACCAGATGCAGTCTGCTTATCTTTAGCAGAGTTAGCTTGGAGGACGGAGGTGAGTTCGGTGAAATGATAAAAGAAATTATAAAGTTTTGATTCATATTAATGACTGCATTAACGGATGGGAGCAAGAGAATAAAACCATCCGCCTGAGTTTGTTCATATCAGTGTTTTCATCCGGTTGTTTTTAGCTCCGATAGCTTCCAGGTCTCTGTTTAAAATCCAACCATTTTAAATTTATTTGCTTTTTTAACTGGTCGTTTCTGTAGATATTGTGATGGTTATTAGTTGGTAGTAAATGTTAATTTGTCCCCGGTAGTTCGGCGTGGCTGTGAGGACAAAAACGTTTCTAACTTTCTATAAAGTTGAAGAAATGAAGAAATACTTTGAGAGAACAAATCCAGGATTTTCTGCAGTGCTTGGTTTAAACTAATACATCTGGTCAATCAGTTGATTTCTAGTTAAAATGTAATGAATGAGTCTGCTTGAAGCTGATGGTTTAATGAGAATGAAAGTCTTTGTCTTCCTTGGAGGAGCAGAGGTCAGAGGTCATCATGGTCAGACAAACCAGGAGGATGGAAAGGTGAGAGAATCTGGATCTGCTCCATCAGATTGCTCCTGTTTGAACTCTGACCTCTGTCTGTTCTGCCCTCCCCCAGGTGTTTCCTTCCTGCAGCGGGAGGCGGCGTAGCGAAGGTTCGATTCCCTGCAGGTCCTCCAGCTCAGCAGGTGTGTAAATCAAACTCGCCCTCCTTCTGCTGATCCGCCTCACCGCCTGAACCGCGACTCCTGTCCTGCAGGCACCAGGAAGCTGTGACGCCCGGCCTCACAGCAGTCCCACCGCCACGAGGGAGAAGAGAGCAGCTGATGGGCGGAGCCAGGGAGGTCAAGGGTCGGATGGAGGTTCAGGAGAGGCTCAGCTGAAGAGAGTGCGACAGAATGGGTCAGTTTGGTTCTGGATGAGGCATGAAGACAGAAAAGCTCATCATTCTGAACCTTCAGCCGCTAAAGGTTTATTCATAGTTTTTCCTCCAACAGTCAGAATCAAAGTTTTGTTTCCTGCAGAACTGAGGCGGCTGCAGCTCTGGCCAATAGGAACAAAGCCCCCGGGTCATGTGACCCAGCAGGAGGTGAGTGAGTGCAGCTTTAATCAGAGATTCATGAAGCTTCAGGATTCACTGATGCTGTTTCTGTTCTTCAGATGGTTCTGGTTCTGACCAGCAGGGGGCAGTAGAGGACAGCCGAGCAGCTCAGGTGAGGAAGTAAGATCCTTTAGGGTCCTAGGATTGTTGGCATGTTACTGACATGTTGTTAGCGTGTTCCTGACGTGTTGTTGAAACGTTGCAGCTGCAGAGCGTGGCCTCCCTGAAGGTCACCATCCAGCAGAGCAGCGACAGCCGAGAGTTCGGTCTGGCTGACAGGAACTCCGCTGCTCTCCACTGTCATGTCTGCAACCTCACCTGTCGTTCTCTGCAGGTGAGAAGCACACCTGCCCTTCCTCCACGCTGCTCCTTCAAAATAAAGGAGCTGTGAAGAAAAACCCAGAGTGCTGTTTAAAGTGGATGCCATGTTGGCTTCATGCTTTAAGGTGTCGGCCATATTGATAGAGGCAGGTTCATGAAACACATGATGTTTTAGAAAACTGAAGTTTTCTGAATGACAATGAACAATGAAAGTTAGTTAAATAATAAAAGTTCATTTCAGTTCTATTAATCATAATCATTGAGATGAATGTTAAGATGTAGTTTATTATCAGTTAATTACTGATAATGAACTACAAAATTAGAAACATCCCATAATTCTGTGTACAATGAGCCAGCCAGTTAAGCTAAATGTTTGCAGAAGCTCTTTGTGTGTTGTCCAGGTGTTTCAGGAGCACATGTCAGGGCGAGAACACCTGAGGAAGCTGCAGGACATCACACAGAGCGTCCAGCTCAATGCCGGCCCCCTGCTGGACAGGTGCGGCTTCGCAGGGTTTACTGAGGCTTTAATGTCCAGAACCTGCAGTAACAGTGTCTGCCTGCAGGGGGCGTCGGCCACAGGCACATCGCTGGTGTGACACCTGCCAGGTCCACTTCAGCGGTGACATCATCGCCCACAGACGGACGGAGCAGCACAAGGTGAGAGCAGGAAGTCTGAGAGCGAGCTGCAGGCAGGAGGCTCCCTCACCGGGGTGTGTGTGTGTGTGTGTGTGTGTGTGTGTGTGTGTGTGTGTGTGTGTGTGTGTGATCCAGGTGTGTAAGCAGCGGGGGCGGCCCTTCTGTCCGGTCTGTCAGAGACACTTCAGGACACCCAGGAAGTTTGTGGAGCACATAAAGTCTGTGGAGCATAAGGAGCAGGTCAGCAGGGGGCAGCAGAGAGCCACAGCTGATGACGTCATCACCTGTCTCCAGCTGATTACGTCATCACCTGGTCTCCAGGTGCAGCTGGGAGACGAGCAGGATGAGGAGCTCATCACTGTGGACGCTGTGGGCTGCTTCGAGGAAGAGGAGGAGGAAGTAGAGGTGGTAGATGAGGATGAAGAGACGGCGCCGTCTGAGGTTCAGGGGTCAGAGGTCAGTGCTGCTACAGCCTGCGGCTCTAAAACCTGGAACAGATTCTGGTACCGAAACAGTCTTGTCTCCTACAGACTGCTGATGCCAAAGAAGAAGAAGAAGAAGAAGAAGAAGACGAGTTCGACTCCCAGCTGACTTATGGTAAATATGCCAGTGGCGCTGCAGCGCCCCCCGGTGGCGGCCTGCTCTCTCTATATGTGATGAACCCAATCAGAACCGGGTCTAATGTCTGAGCAGGAAGCAGCTTCGTGGTTCCGGTTCGCGGCTTCGTCTGTCGGCTCTGCAGCAAATTCTTCTACAGAGAGACGGCAGCAAGACACACACACTGCAGGACACACACACACTTCCTCAACCTGCAGGTAACACACACACACACACATGTTTGTTTTGCTATCTTTGTGGGGACTTTCCATTGACTTCCATTCATTTCTACAGCCTAAACCTGACCTTTACCCTTTTCCTAACCCTAACCAACCAAAACTCAATTCATACCTTAGCCCTAACTCTGACCCCTGACCCAAAAACAGGGTTTCCCCTCGTGGGGACCAGGCTCAGGTCCCCACGAGGAGCGATTGGTCCCCACAACGTAGTATAGTCAGGAAAATCGTCCCCACAAGGTATTACAAACAAACGCACACACACACACACACACACACACACACACACACTTCCTGACCAGAAGTAACCCAGTCTGGTGATGTTTCGTCTCTTCGATGATTTCTGTCAACGGTTCTGGTTCTGTCCGGAACCGGGTTGGTGCTGACCTTTGACCTGGGTTCCAGCAGTGATGGAGCCTCCGTGGCTCCGTGCGGGTCGGACACCTCCAACAGCCGAACGCCAAACCATAAGCAGGCTGAAGTCCTGAAGCGTTTGGTTTCACCAAAACCCAGAACAGAAATGTTAATGTGGGCCCAGTCTGGTGTCAGAGTAAAGGTTCTGGGACCAGCTGCTGGGCCCAGTCTGGCTGATCTGGACCTCTCTTTCTCTCTGAGGTTCTGCTGAGGCCCGATTGGGTCGGACTGGACCAATCACATGTGATGTTTGTTTGTTCCAGAACCACAAAGCTCAGAGACGAAGGGAAGAGGAAGAGGAGGATGAAGACAGGTTTGCCCTGACCTCATGACTCCATTTCCCAGAATGCATCAGAGGATCGTGGCAACATCATGATGTTCTGAGAACTCCTAGTCTCCACCTGGTGGCCGCTACAGGAACAGCAGCTGTGTCCCTTAAAGGAGCAGAGCGCTGACTGAACGCTGGGCAGGACTGGAGCTCCGTAGCTTCAGTTTATACAGCAGCAAAATCAGCAGGTCAGAGGTCAGAAGAAAAGCCAGCAGCTGCTTCTACTGGTTCTCCTCATGTCCCACTAGAGGAGGCTGGTTTTCAGACCTGGTTCTGGTCCGGCTGGAGGAGTTTCCAGCTCCAATCCTTTAGAATAATGATCAGAACTTATTGAAATGAGATTAAGTTGAACGTCTTCTCACACCGATCATCACCAGAAGTCATTTTTACGATTTCTTTTTGCAATAAAAAAGAAACACTAGCATTAGTAGTTAGCATTGCAGTGCTAACTGATTTTCATGAATTTCTGAGAAAAACTGCAGGAAGTGACGGATCTACTGTGATGAAAACTGATTTGATAAATAAAATAATACTGAAAGTTTCCATTTGTGCGTCCAGAGGGCCGCATGAGGAGCTACGGCGGGCCGGATTTGGCCCCCGGGCCTTGAGTTTGACACCTGTTCTGGATGATCATTTTTATTAATGTAATGGATAGTAAATTATTTAAAGTTGTAAATTGAAATTTGTAAATAATTTGAAGTTAATTTGCAGATTTATGGATGTTTGTTTTAATGTTTATTTTTAGTTTAGTTTGAAGGTGTTTTTACTTTGTAATGCTTGTTTTGTTTTGTACCTGGCAGGCTGCCGTAGCCAATGAGGGCAGGCCTTACAGAGGCCTTCAGGTGCATCATGGGAAAAAGACAGAACCTCAGCCTGGTTTGGCTGTTTGCATCTTTTAAAGCTTAGATTTTGTATTTTAATGTTTGTGTTTAGTTGCCATGGTGATGATGATGATCTGGATCAAAGAAATAAAACACTGAAAATCGTCCGTCGTTACTGGATGAATGAATGAATGAATGAATGAATGAAGAGCTGCTGCTGTTAAAGTTCTTATTTTGAAATTAAAGAGAAAATTGGAGTTAAAACTGAACCTGGATTTTCTAAAGTTGTTTCTTTTTCATGATGTTTTTATCTTAATATAAAAGATTCAATATGATTCAGTGTAATTACAGTAAAATGAATAAAATATGAGCCATAATGTCACTGAAGGAAACGATTCCAGACTTTCCCATCGTGTTTCTGTTCGATGGAGAACCTGGAGAATCCTGACCGGGATTCAGACCCACAACCTGCATTAAACCAGCCGGTAAACATTTACATTATTTACATTCAATGTAAATATTTACATGTATTTTATCAACAATAAACCAATCATGATGTTTCAGTAAATTAATCCATGATGTTAAAGTTTTAATGTTTGCCGTTAAAAGAAGGAATCCAGTTTAATGAATGGGGCTCCTGTCCCTTTAACTGGGAATGTCTGCTCTATTAATTACAGATTCTTCTGCTTTACAGTCACTGCTCAGATTTACTATGAAATCAGAAAATGCTAAAAATCTGGTTATTAAAAGAAGAATATGTTGGGTGTCTCTGTCAACCATCTTGCAGCCAAATTTGTTCTTCAGTTGCACTCAGGAGCCACAAATGGCCCCCGGGCCGCACTTTGATCACCCGTGACAGAACCGAGCATGTTTTTCACCACCGGGGGGCGCCCTGTGCCGCTGCGAGCAGGAGTTGAGGTCAGAGGAAGAGTCAGCATCATCATCATCATCATCATCATGCCTAAACTGAGCCGGACTCGAACCTGCATCCGGAGCCGCAGAGCCGAACCCGGCGGAGGAACCGGCAGATCAGCTGAGCTCCTGTCCGCGGGAAACGCGCTCCCTGAGCCGGCCACTCTCAGCGCGGAGAGTCGGTCCGGATAAATCCTGCCAGGAAGTTCGGAACCGCGGTCCAGATCTGAGCTCGGTTCATGATTTAAAAGTTATAAATTATTAATTTTCAGAGAATAATTAAAAAATAATATGTGAATTAATAGAAACTAAAAGCTGTGATGAATTTGTTTGAGCCGGAGGAAGGGCGTGGCGTCACAGGTGAGCCGCAGGTGTTCAGCCAGTCACGTGGTCCCGACGTCCCGTTCCGGAGCAACTTCCGGTTAAATTCAACAAACTTTGAACGGAGTCTGGCGGGAGCGGGTCTGACGTCAGATCGTTGATTGTGATCAATGCAGCAGGTCAGAAGGTAACCAGGTAATAGGCGAGCCAATCAGTTCGATTCGGACTTGGTTTTGGTGAACCTGATCAGCTCTCAGAACATTTTCTTCATGTTTCATTTGAACATGAACTTTGACCTCTAAACCCATCAGGACCCTGATGCCCCGCCCCTTTTCTCTGAATTCAGAACTTCTTGAAAATCAAATTCCTTTGATAATTTATAAAATAAAAAAGTTCATCAGGTTCCATCAGTTCATCCTTCATTCTGTCACCAAACACATTTAATGGAAAAACTCCGAGCTGAAACCGGGATGCGGTTCCAGCTTCTGGCCACCAGGGGGAGCTCACGCTGTTTAGACTGATTCACTCCGCGGTTCGGCTGCAGGACGGGCAGAATGTCCGGACGGTTCCCCTCACAACAGGAAGGTTCTGATGAAACAAACTGATGAAGTTGACTGGAATCACAGGAACCAGAACCTGAACCCAGTTCAGCCAGCCTGATGTTTCCTGAGGATTTTGTCTGACAACAGAGGAAAGTTTTGCTTCTGGTTCTGGTTCTGGTTATTGGGATCCAGTTTCAACATGATTCTGGGCCTGATGTCTGGCCCGGTTCTGGTCCAGATGAACCTTTCAAGAACTGAAGGTTCCTGCAGAGTTTAGATTTTAACGTTTTAATTTCAGCTCAGAGTAGGAACCTTTGTTCTCATGTGTTTCCGGTACACCGTTAATCCGATGCACAGCCACATCCGCTAACAGTTGCTATTTAGACGCTGCTCTCGGTTAATTTCTGCTTCTGAACGATCTGATGGGAAAACACCCATCATGGTTGTGCTAAAAGCAATTAGCCTGTGAGCAAAGCTATGCTAGCCTGAAATAGCATCTCAGTGCTAACATTTAGCAGCTAATGCTAACATTAGCATCCACAGTCACATTTGTAAAGAAGCTCCTTGACCAGTCTGATGGTTGAGGAAAGAATAAAAACAGTAAATCTCAGTTGAATTGAATCTGCTGCTGATTTTGTGGATATTTTCACTAAAATATGATCAATTATCTTCTGATATCTAAATATGGATCCAGTCTGCTAGCTGACCTTCCCAGCATGCATTGCTGCTGTCCTGAGGAACGCCTGGCCGTCTTTCTGGTAATTAAAGTGTTTTTTTAAGTGTTTTTCACTGAATAGACGCTAAAAGCTGAGCTGCGTCTCCACCTGCTGCAGCACAAGGACGCCGCCTCTGACTGAAGCTTTTCATCTGCATAATGGACGACCTCCAGCAGGACGACCTTCAGCAGGACGACCTTCAGCAGCAAACACGTGGAGGTTTGATTCCCTGCTGCCTCTGGGCAAGGCAGCAGGCTGTCGCCATGGTGACCTCAGCCAATGATTCACTTTTAGTTTTCAGCTTTTCACACTTTTCAGATTTTCTCTTTCACATTTTTATTCATTCTCCATCTCTTCTCTCCATCCGTCCTGTCTTTTTCTTTCATTCTTCCTTTTTAACGTTTCTGATTTTAATTCATTTTTTTACTTTGTTTTCACTTCATCCCGTTTTCCTCTTTCGTTTTGCTTTTCATCTTTTTATTTCTGCCTTTGAAACACACACACACGCAAACACACACACACACACACACACACACACACTCTCTCTCTCTGCTTGTCCTTCAGTCTCTTTGCTTCTCGGTTCTGAATGTTTTTCTCTGTTTGCAGCTTTAAAAGCTTTAAGAAAAACAAAACAAAAACTGTATGAAATGAAAACAGCAAGACTCAGAGGGAGACTCGTCTCCTCAGATTGAACCGACCCGATCCGACCCGACCCGATCCGACCCGATCCGACCCGATCCGATCCGATCCGACCAGATCCGATCCGACCCGACCCGATCCGACCCGATCCGACCTGATCCGGTCCGGGCCTCACAGCCATAGACATAATATAAGGATAGACCCTCATGGACCGCTCTGCCTATTGTCGCTGACGAGATTTAGGGCGGCCATCTTGGAGCGGTACTCCACTCCACTCAGCGTTATGTGTTTAGCAGCACAATGACGTATCAGCGGATTTAATCGATCATAACACACTTTTTGTTACTGTAAACCATATTCAAACATCTATCAAAGCAACATTTATAAACAATTCTTACTTGTGAAATGTTGTCTGTGGAGCCCTCACATCAATAATCCATCGACCAGAACAACAATATCCCTCAGTGCTGAGGCATCTTCTGCTGTTTGGATTGAGCAAAGTAGGAGGGTATACCGCTCCAAGATGGCCGCCGTATTTCCTGGAGCAGCCAATGCGGGGTCTACTCTTATGTCTTTGCTCACAGCAACAGCAGATCCACATCAGTGCTGATCTCTGATTCCTGGTGCCATAGCGCAGCTCGCTGCTGCAGGAGGTAAGAAGAGTTTGACCTGAAGGTTCTACAGAGTTCTGATTCGGAGAGCTGAATGTAACGGTATGCCACACTTTTCAGATTTGATCTATAAAAAGAATCAAAAAGCAAAAATTATTTTCCTTCCATGTTTGTTTCTTTAATAAATGAAGAGTTTAGGTCACCTGGAAACTGAAACTCTCCCTCCTCCTCCTCTTCCTCTCGCTCCTCTTCCTCCTCCTCCTCTTTATATTCTGCTCATTACTTCGTTTCTCCTGGTTTCTCTCTGAAAGCCTTTTATTCTGATCTGCTGTAATTAGCTGCTACTTTCTACCCACTGAGCCTGTAACTGCCTGATAATGTCGACGTGTCAGTCACAGAGCCGAGGCGCTGAAGGCTGAAAGCTGCAGGTTCCCTCTGAACCATTCTGGCCTTTTAATAACCTGCGCTCTGATTGGCTGCTCAGGAAAACACAGCTCTTTGTTTGGTCGTCAAAAACTTCAAACTGGAAAATGTTCTGGGTTCTTACTCTGTTGGGTCTGCAGAACCAGGACCGACCCACATGGAGCAGGAGAGGAACCTGGACTGGGTTGATCCGGACCAGAGACGGGCAGCAACCAGAACCTGCAGAACCTGGAGTTCCTGAACGCACCACATTCTGGTTCTGGTTCTGCTCTCCATCATTCATTCATATTCACATCCAGAGAGAGAGAGCAGCTAAATGATCGCCCTTCAGCCTGACGAGTCCCCCCCACTGCTCTCTCACACACACACACACACACACACACACACACACACACACACACACACACACACACAGGCACACTCAGGTTACCTCCTTGCTCACCATTAAAAGGCGGCTGTCATTAGCCTCACCGCAGTGTGTGTGTGTGTGTGTGTGTGTGTGTGTGTGTGTGTGTGTGTGTGTGCGTGAGCTGCCATTAGGCGCCCACTGTCATGCGGCTTGGTCCACTCTGCCCCGCGGCATGCTGGGTAACCCTCCAGCTCGCTGCCACTCTGAGCTCGCAGCCACAGAGCTAAATGACAGGGTCGGCTCCTCCTGGACGCCCCGCGCCGCGAATCCAGCGCTCCTCTCTGCTACCCTGCAATTAACTCACACAGAGCCGGAGGAGGAGGAGGAGCAGCTAATGTGATGAAGGTGTGAGAGCAGCCATGAGACAGGAGCACACTGTACCACCAGAACCGAGAAACCGGGTTACAGAACCAGGACCAGTGATTTACTGCTGATCTGAATCTGCAGCAGCAAAAACTCAGAACATCAATAATACACAAGAAATGAACAAAAATCAAAGCAGCTCCTTTAATCTGTTGTCATTATTATTATTATTATTTCCAATTTGCTTCTTCTGGATTTCTGTTTCAGAAACAGATTTAGGTTTTATCCCAACTCCAGTCCATATGCCTAGTCAAAGTCCAGTCCAGTTGGAGAGGTGTGAAAACTAATCGACCTCTGACCTCTGGTCCTCCAAACCTCAGTCTGGGTTCGGTTGAAGTGAACTCTGGTTCAGCTTGAATGTGAAAGCCAAGCGGACCAGAGACCACTTCAAAAGCAGGAAGTGAACTACAGAGCAGGGCATTCTGGGTAAATACAATCAATCAAAGCTAATATGCTAGCCAACGCTAGCAGCAGAAATGGCTCCTGGTCTTTAGCCTAAAGAGAAATCCTCCAACCGCTAAAATCCTCCATCTTGTTTCCATCTGGTGAAGAAGGAAGTTGCTCTCAGTGTCTTCAGAGGTTTTTGTTTCGTTTCCTTCAGTGGTTCTTGGTGCAGCGCCCCCACAGGCCAGGAGGGGAACAGGTTGGTTTGACTCAGAGCCACAGCAGCTGGAGGTGGAGCAGATGTTCTGGTTCCAGTAGAACCGGGTCGACCGGACCATCAGGAGGAAAACATTTACAGATTAAAAGTTTCTGACACAGAATCTCCATCCTGATATGCTGCTGGATGGATCATGTTGTTTTAGGTACCTGCTCTGTGTGTGTGTGTGTGTGTGTGTGTGTGTGTGTGTGTGTGTGTGTGTGTGTGTGTGTGTGTGTGTGTGTGTGTGTGTGTGTGTGTGTGCGCGCGCGTTTGTTTGTAATACCTTGTGGGGACGATTTTCCTGACATATTCTACGTTGTGGGGACCTGAGCCTGGTCCCCACGAGGGGAAACCCTGTTTTTGGGTCAGGGGTCAGAGTTAGGGCTAAGGTATGAATTGAGTTTTGGTTGGTTAGGGTTAGGAAAAGGGTAAAGGTCAGGTTTAGGCTGTGGAAATGAATGGAAGTCAATGGAAAGTCCCCACAAAGATAGCAAAACAAACGTGTGTGTGTATGTGTGTGTGTGTGTGTGTGTGTGTGTGTGTGTGTGTGTGTGTGTGTGTGTGTGTGTGTGTGTGTGGTCAGATCTCCACCTTCAACTCAAACTGCTAACTGGATAATTAGCCAATCAAACATGAGAGCTTGTCCACCAATTAGCTGCTAATTGACCTGAGAGCCTAACTCCCCTGCCCCGGCTCTCTGCAGCCCAGTGTGTGTGTGTGTGTGTGTGTGTGTGTGTGGGTGTGTGTGTGTGTGTGTGTGTGTGTGTGTGTGTGTGTGTCTCAGCGGGCGGCCCTAATGGAGCAGTGAATTCATTACTCTGTGCAGACAGGCGGTTGTGGCTGATGGACAGACGGTGACATCATCAGGCTGGCAGCCAATCAGATGCTGCCATCACTGACGACCTGCAGGTCAGCTGATCCTGGACAGGAAGTCAGACACTGTTTGGTAACATACTGACTGTCTGGAAGCTGCAGAGAACCCCGGATCGTCATGAAACAAGATTAAAGTTCAAAGTTCCTGATGACCTGAAGCTTCTCATCATTCAGTTATTTCTGTCACACTTTAAACTAAATGTTAGTGAGCTAAATGTTTAGCTCCTAACTGGCCAAATATTTCCTCAGCCTTAAACTGACTAAATATTCAGTTAGTAAACGATTTGCTCTGAGCTAGCCAAGTGTCTCTAAAGCAATCTAAATATGACGTTTTAAGTTAAATATTATATTTTATAGAATTTCACTACATGTGAGATTTATTAGATATTTAGATTCAAACTAAATATGTAAAGTGTGACATTTATAAATGCATTAAGAAGATATAAACTCCTTTTTCTCTCTTATGAGTAAATAACTCAAATTATTTGACAGTAACTTTTCTGAATTATCAGCACCAAACTGCTCTGCTCAAGTTTCAGCTTGAAAACAAGTTTGTTTCTGAAAAAAATGTTTTGGATTAAATGAATATTGTTTCAGTAATATTCTCCCTCTTCAGATTCGTTCTCAGACGTTTCAGAGCAGAAATCTGAACAGAATGGCTCTGCTGACAGAAACACGGACGCTGATGGAGGCAGAACGTTGAGAAATACAGATTCTTCCATGGAAACGGGTTTGTTGTTGAGTCAGAAGCAGACAATGAGGCAGGAGGTGAAAATGTTCATCAGAGCTGAAAACAAAAGCAACCCCGTCTCCGTCAGCGCAGCGCCGAACAAAAGGCAGCAACACAAAGAGCTTCCTGCAGAGCTCAGGTGTGTTCAGGACAAAAACACTCTGAGGAGGAGGAGGAGGACGATGAAGGTCATCAACCTGCTGCTGGATCCAGAGCAGCGAATCAGAAAACCAGGAAAAAAAAACAGTTTCAGAAAAGATCAGGAGACGATCCAGACGGAAGAAAATAAAGTCCAAAAGAACCAAAAACCTTCAATTATCACATCCTAACAACTCACCTGACCTCCACCTGACCTCCACCTGACCTCCACATGACCTCCACATGACCTCTGTCCACTCATTAGTCATAATCAGATCCTAAAGTTGTTCCAGCTTGAGCCAAAACTTTGACATCAATAAAACAGAAAATATTTATTCAGAATAATTTACATCAAACTTTAGACAATAAAACAATTAATTGTTAAAATACTAATTGTTCCAACAGTATATCTGATACACAGTTAAACATGAAACCAGTTCATTAATGGACTCATCATACATAAGAATCATAAAAAATCATCCAAGTTTTATTTTTATTTTTGGGCAGCAGAGTGGACACGGCCCTGAGGGACGCCTTTCCTCAAGCTTGTCCTTAAAGCACAGCAACCTTCTTCCTGTCCCGTCCTTATAAGGCGTGTAGGCTCCTCCCACTGCAGCATGGACTCTTTAGAAGCCACGCCCCCTCCAGATTTCCCACCAATCAGGAGTCAGAAAATCTTTCTTCTCAAAATGAATGAAGAATAAACAAAATGGAGTTATTTTACTCTGACATCAGTTCTTCTGTTTCTGTTTTTTCAAAGTTACAGTCGGTACCAAGCCGGTTCTGGTTCTGATGGAGGTTTCCTCTGTCGCCCCCTGCTGGTCAGGAGGAGTGATGCTCTGCAGGTTTTCCTCAGAGAGAAACTTTTAAACTGGTTAGAATAACAAACCAAGCTCTGTGGGTAACTGGACAGAATGTGATTTTTAACTGAAACGATTCTTTTTTTGGGTCGTTAGTTCTGAATTATTGCTGCAGAAATGAGCTGAACTGAGGTGAACTTTGACCCCAGCAGGAGAACATTCCCATGTTTCAGATCAGGAACCGAATCCAAAGTTCGGATCTGATCAGTGAACGATCAGAAAGAGAAAATCTGCTTTCCTCCTGAAGCAGCTTCACAGAGACGCTCTGCTTCAACCGAAGATTAAAATAAAATCATTAAATTACAAAATTACAACATTTCTCTGCTTTAACTGACATAATTAAATTAGTTGATTGATCAGTTTATGATGTTTGGTTGATCAGGGACAGGAAGTGGCATCGTGTGTGTGTGTGTGTGTGTGTGTGTGTGTGTGTGTGTGTGTGTGTGTGTGTGTGTGTGTGTGTGTGTGTGAGTTGGGACTAATGAGTGAGCATTGTGTTGCTGTCCATTAGAAGTCACGCTGTGTTAGTGGAGCCACTGTGTGAAAACAACTGGGAGTCAATTATACACCAGTTAGCGAGGTCGGGGTGTGAGCCACACACACACACACACACACACACACACACACACACACACACAAAAACGTAAACACACACAGCGCGGCTCAGCTGGGGGAGTTCCTGCAGACAGATGGACCCGTTTTTACAGCGCAGCCCTCGACATTCGCTCCGTATTGTAGTGGCACAAAGAGCAGCTGGTTCTGGTTCTGAGAGGACGGATGTTAGCCAGAGGAGGAGGAGGAGGTGATGAAGGCCTATTATCTGCTCATTATGTTCAGCAACAGTTAGAGAAAACATTCCTGATCTTTGCTGGTTCTGTCTCTGACCAGAGAAACTCATCCAGGATTTAGTGGTTTGATTCCTGCAGCAGGTCAGACTGACAGACCAGAAGCTGCAGCTGGAGATCTGACTAGAACCAGGAGGGTAGAGACACCACCTGGTTCTACACCACCTGGTTCTACACCACCTGGTTCTACACCACCTGGTTCTACATCACCCGGTTCTACATCACCTGGTTCTACACCACCCGGTTCTACATTCCTTCACTGCTGGTAGTTTATAAATCACTGAACAGATTAAGGATCTGCTGCTGGTTCTGGTTCTGGTTCTGCGCTGCATCCAGAATCAGAACCAAACATGGAGAAGCAGCATTCAGCTTCTATGCTCAACAGATCTGGAACAAACATCGAGAAAACTGAAAAAATAGCTGAAACCCTGAGCTCCTTTCAGGTTGGTTGAAGCTGCTTTGATTATCAATAACTGGAACATTGATCAATATATTGATGTGGTGATTTTGACGGTGGAATTTGATCATATGGAATGCTTATTGCTTGCTTCATATTTGGTTGTTGTGTTTTATTAAGCCTTGTTGCTAAGCTAATGAATCTGAGTTTGAGCATTAATGCTGTTACTTATGGATAAACATAATTAATCACTAAATTAAATCAGTTTGTTTTGCTACTAAGCAGATAAAATCTTTATTTTGGTGTATGTGTATGATGTGTATGTGTTTGGTGTGCAGGGGACCAGTCTGCTGGTTCTGCTCTGCTGGTGCTGGTCCAGTCATCCTGAATGGGTTTTCTTGCTGCTTATTGGTTTCAATATTGGCTTTTCTCACATCAAATATTTTAGAGATGAATTAATTACGACTTAATGAGGCTATTAGGCAGGAAGCTGCTCATTTTTTAATTATCAAGAATTTATCCTTCAGATCTCTGACAGATATTTCAGATATTTCAGGCCTGTAGGGGGCGCTATCAAGGTTCAGACCATGTTTTCCCCTCATGAATAAAATCCTCACCAGCTCTTTGAATTTCTCTGCCTCTTTTACAGCCTCGGCTCAGAAATGAATAGATGAATATTACTCCGAGGCAGCTCAGAAAATGAAGCTATTGAACGGAGTGACTTTGTCCTCCAGATGAGAGACGAGCGCTAATCTTCTGCCTGAAGGGCTTCTGTTCAGGGAGCCGATTCTCTTTTCACTGAGAGCATTATTAATATTATCGCCGTAAAAAAGGAAGAAAAACTGAGGTCAAACCATCTCTAACAGGTCAGCGCACAGAAAGAGCGTTTTTTTTTTGTATAAACATGACCCCTGATGAAGAGGAGCAGTGATCCAGACCTGTTCAGCACACACATACTGGTTTTCTCACCATTATGAGGACCAACATCAGAATGCTGCTTTATTGGGACCAAAAGCCTGGAAAGCTGGACTTTGGTCTAAAGGCTTAAGTTCAGATCAGCTGGTTCTGCTGAAAGCAGGCTGTGGATCTATGTGAGCTGCAGGCTGATGGTAGAAAAAGATCGGCTTCTCTCTCACGTTTACAGGATACATCTCAAAACATCAACATGCACAAGAAAGAAACAATTAACTTTGGTCTGCAATATCCTGAGGCTGATGGGCACAGCTGGCACAAACAACATGATGAACCAGTGTGTTAACATTAGCTAAGTAGTGTGCTAACATTAGTTAACTTGAGTGCCAACATTAGCTACTTAGTGTGAAAACATTAGCTGTGCTAATGTTAGCGATCTAGTTTGCTAACCACTAGAGAGCACCATTATTTAAAAAGTTAGCTGCACTAACCCTAAAGAACTATTCACAAACATTAGTTCTGCTAGCACTAAATCTCTAGACCAACACAGCATTTAGCTGAGGCTACTGCTAAAAGTATAAGTTTTAAACATCAATCCTGAAGGTGTGCAGCTTATCTTTTTCAGGACTGGTAGTAAAATGTTGCTTCATACATTTATGCTTCACCAGAAATCTGCAGGATATCTAAACTGCTTTCCTTCCTTTTAGCTCAGTGACTCAAACAGTGAGAACTAAAAGCAATGTATCATAAACGTTCATATCTGTCTTCATGCTCTCATTTTTACTGAACCTGTGGACTTTCTCCTGCTGCTTCTGTCAGCAGGTTGGACTGGTAATTGGGCCAGTCCTGGTTCTGCCGGGTCTTCAGCTCTGGGCCTGACAGACTAGTTGGTCCCCTTAGAGGCAGAGAGAATTAGCGCTGGATGCTAATTGAATTTCATGGCCGTCTTTGTGGCAATCCGCCACCTTCTGCTACTGTTGCCGTCTCTGTGACTGAAAGAATCAAAGTGTGTTTGTGGAGGGAGGGGGCGATAAATGGCTCTTTTCAGCAGCTGTGTGTGTGTGTGCGGGGGGGCTGGGGGCGAGGAGAAATAGGGGGGTAATAGACAAGCCAATATACTGCTGAACAATGGCGCCCCTCCCCCGGCGGCGGCGGGGGGCCACGAAGGATCAAGGCCTTCCAGCCCATGAATTCATGGCTGTTGCTTTCTGGCTGAGGAGGCGCGCTGCCTCGTCTTCATCGCTGAAATGAGCAATAAAAGAGGCTCAGGGGGGCAACAGAGTGGGGGCAAGTAGGAGTAACAGAGTGGTGGGGGGTGATAAGAGTTGGGGGAGATTTAGGGAGACAAGAGAGAAACTTTTGTGGAGATGGAGAGAGAGAGAAAAGGCGAGGAGTGTGGAGAATGGGGAGTGATGGGCGGGTTAATCTGGCATCCATCTGCTGACCCCCCCTCCCTGCTGCCACCACCGGAACATCGCACTAAATGTTCCTGGACAGGGGCCTTTGTCAGTAACACCCCTTGCTCTCACCCCCCTCCACAAAACACTTAATAATGAGATTAAAACTTCAAATAAATGAAGTGTGAGTGAAAGGAGGTGGGGGGCTCCCAGTCCAACCAGTTCATTCACCAGTCTGCTGGTTCTGACCAGGTCTGTGGACCCAAACATCTGCAGGAGGAAATTATCTCTGAGTTCATGAACGTCTGATCTCCAGAACCTTTAACCTGGTTCTGATCTCCAGAACCCAGAACCTTTAGCCTGGTTCTGATCTCCAGAACCTTTAGCCTGCTTCTGATCTCCAGAACCCAGAACCTTTAGCCTGGTTCTGATCTCCAGAACCTTTAGCCTGGTTCTGATCTCGAGAACCTTTAGCCTGGGGGAGGGGGGGGGGTTAGGGTTACCTACCCCACCACTGAGCCAACGCTGTCAACGTTCCTTGGCTGCTAAGTGCTAGCTAGCATGGATACTAGCACATCATGAGAGCAACCTGTCACATGTTGGTCTGGAAATCTGAGACAGGAGTTGTGCTTCAGGGTGCCACCACTAGTTGGCGCCCCATCAGCTGAGACGGCAACTTGGTATTGAAGTGGTTCTGGGGTTGCTGCTGATGCTCTGAATGATTCAGACCCGAGTCCTGGCACGCTGCAGGAAATGCTGTTGGTGTTCAGGTATCATCATCATCATCATCATCTTCAACAACCTCCTGGTTTATCAGCCTGGCGGCCTCCTGGCTTCCCTCCAGGCTTGTTTTTATGTATAGATGTGGTTCATGTCTGCCTGTAACATTTTCAAACTTCCCGTCAACTTTAGACATCAGCTGGTAGCACACTGAAGTCAGCAGTTTCCAGATGGTTGGAGGAAGGGGGGGCGTCTGGGCCCTGCTCCCAGGCAGTAGAGGGGGTGTCATGCTCTGGGATCAGAGTTATAGTTGACGTACAGATTGTTGTTTCAGAGCTGCATGGATTCCCATGATGGGATGTCTTCAGGTAAATAACTGAGCCGAGGCAAAAGGAGGCGATGGTGATGGTGATGATGATGATGATGATGACGACGATGGTGATGATGATGATGGCAGTTGTGAGGAGGAGGAAGAGGCCTCATGTTTATGTTGTGGAGCTGAATACAGACAGCCTGATTTCAGCCTCCTGTGAGTCTGATGAAGCTCTGCAGACTCTTGGCTTCCTGCTGGGAGAAAAAACAGAATCTTATCTGGGTTCAATCTCCTGCACTCTGCCTGCCTTCATCAGCCTCCTGCTGGGCTGGACTCGTCCAGAACCAGAACCTTCAACGCCCTGTAGAAGCCAGATACCGATGAGCTGAAACTCATCCTGCCTTTTGGTCCTGTTCTTCATTTATTTTCTTTAATGATATAAAATGATCAGAGATGTTCTCTGTTTCCTCCATCAGGCTGTCTGACCCATCAGGGTGTTCTGAGCATGCTCAGTGGACCGGACCAGACCGGATTGCTGTGGATGGGTCCAGGTCTGAGGGACAGCAGGCGGTACATCCAGAAAATGTCTTAAATCAGTTATTGTGTCAGATACGATCGTCTCAGGTCTGAATGTTCTGACATTTAATCTCCTTACTGCCATTTCAAGCAACAGTTAGCATCGGCTTGAGGCTAATGCTAAGTAGAGGCTAGTATCCTTGCTAGCTAGCTAGCTTTTTTGTGTCTGTCATGGATGAAGAGCTTGACATGTGAGGAGCGACAGACTGCAGCGACACATTCATGAACGTCATTGAGCCAACACAACATCGAGAACTTTCAGCACAAATTCATCATCAGTTACTCCTCCTTGGGCTGCCATCTTATCGTGGTGGAGGGGTTTGAGTGTCCCAGTGATCCTAGGAGCTATGCTGTCTGGGGCTTTATGCCCCTGGTAGGGTCACCCAAGGCAGACAGGTCGTAGGTGAGGAACCAGACAAAGCGCAGCCTGAAGACTCCAATGATGAGGAACAACTTTGGATTTAGTGTTCCCTCGCCTGGACGCGGGTCACCGGAGCCCCCTCTGGACACTCTGGGGCACGATGGCGAGCGCCTGGTGGCCGGGCTTTTACTCATGGTGCCCAGCCAGGCTCATCCCGAAGAGGAGACGTGGGTTCGGCTTACAGGCCGAAATGCAGTTCAGATTACCCACCCTTCTTGGAGTCCTTAGAGGGGGTACTGGAGAGTGCCCCTCCTGGGGACTCCCTGGTTCTGCTGGGGGACTTCAACGCTCACGTGGGCAATGACAGTGAGACCTGGAGGGGTGTGGTTGGGAGGAACAGCCCCCCGATCTGAACTCAAGTGGTGTTCTGTTGTTGGACTTCTGTGCTCATCACAGATTGTCCATCACGAACACCACGTTCAAGCATAAGGGTGTCCATATGTGCACTTGGCACCAGGACACCCTAGGCCGCCGCAGTTCGATGATCGACTTTGTCATCGTTTCATTGGATCTGCGGCCGTATGTCTTGGACACTCGGGTGAAGAGAGGTGCGGAGCTGTCCACTGACCACTGCCTGGTGGTGAGTTGGCTCCAGTGGTGGGGGAGGAAGCCGGTCACACCTGGCAGGCCCAAACATGTAGTGAGGGTCTGCTGGGAACGTCTGGTGGAACGTCTCCGTCCTGTGAGACGGAGCTTTAACTCCCATCTCCGGCAGAACTTCGAACACGTTCCGGGGGAAGTGGGGGACATTGAGTCTGAATGGACCATGTTCCGTGCCTCCATTGCCAAGGCGGCTTATCGGAGCAGTGGCCCCAAGGTTGTTGGTGCCTGTCGTGCCGGCAACCCTCGAACCCATTGGTGGACACCTTCAGTGAGGGATGCTGTCAGGCTGAAGAAGGAGTCCCATCGGGCCTTTTTGGCCTGTGGGACTCCAGAAGCAGCCGATGGGTACCGGCGGGCGAAGCGGCATGCGGCTCGGGTGGTCGCTGAGGCAAAAACTCGGGCGTGGGAGGAGTTTGGAAAGGCCATGGAGAAAGACATCCATATGGCTTCGAAGTGATTCTGGTCCACCATCCAGCATCTCAGGAGGGGGAAGCAGTGCAGCACCAACACTGTTTATAGTGGGGATGGTGTGCTGCTGACCGCAACTCGGGACGTTGTGGGCTGGTAGGTGGAATACTTCGAAGACCTCCTCAATCCCACCAACATGCCTTCCGTTGAGGAAGCTGAGCCTGTGGCCTCTGGGTCGGGCTCTCCAATCTCTGGGGACGAGGTCGCTGAGGTGGTCAAAAAGCTCCTCGGTGGCAGGGCCCCGGGGTGGCAGGGCCCCTTGGTGGCAGGGCCCTGGGGGTGGTGAGATCCGCCCGGAGTTTCTTAAGGCTCTGGATGCTGTAGGATTGTGTTGGCTCACACGACTCTGCAATATCACATGGACATCGGGGGCAGTTCCCCTGGATTTGCAGACTGGGGTGGAGGTTCCCTTGGTCAAAAAGGGGGACCAGTGGGTGTGCTCCAATTACAGAGGGGTCAGACTCTTAAGCCTCCCTGGCAGGTCTATTCAGGGGTCCGGCGGATAGTCGAACCTCGGATTCAGGAAAAGCAGTGTGGTTTTTGTCCTGGTCGTGGAACACTGGACCAGCTCTACACCCTCAGCAGGGTCCTGGAGGGTTCTGGGAGTTCGCCCAACCAGTCTACATGTGTTTTGTGGTCTTGGAGAAGGCATTCAACCATGTCACTAGATGGGCCCTGTGGGGGGTTCTCCGGGAGTTTGGGGTACCGGGCCTTTGATACGGGCTGTCAGACCCCTGTATGAGCGGTGTCAGTGACTGGTCCGCATTGCCGGCAGTAAGTCAGGCTCGTTTCCGGTGAGAGTTGGACTCCACCAAGGCTGCCCTTTGTCATCGATTCTGTTCATTACTTTCATGGACAGAATCTCTAGACCAGCTGAAGTGTTGAGGGGATCCATTTTGGTGGCCTTAGGATCGCATCTCTGCTTTTTGCGGTTGATGTGGTCCTGTTGGCTTCATCAGATCGTGATCTGCAGCTCTCGCTGAAGCGGTTCGCTGCTGAGTGTGAAGCAGCCGGGATGAGGTTCAGTGCCTCCAAATCTGAGGCCATGGTCTTGAGCCGGATAAGGGTAGAATGCCTTCTCCAGGTCAAAGGGGGATGTCCTGCCCCAAGTGGAGGAGTTTAAGTATCTGGGGATCTTGTTCACGAATGAGGGAAGAAGGGAGCGGGAGATCGACAGGCGGATTGGGGCAGCGTCTGCCGTGAAGCGGGTGCTGTACCGGTCCTTCGTGGTGAAGAGAGAGCTGAATCAAAAAGAAAAGCTCTCGATTTACTGGTTGATCTACATTCCCACCCTCATCTATGGTCATGAGTTTTGGGTCATGACCGAAAGAACGAGATCACGGATACAAGCAGCTGAAATGGGTTTCCTCCGCAGGGTGGCTGGGCTCTCCCTTAGAGAGAGAAGCTCAGATATCCGGGAGGGATTCAGAGTAGAGCCGCTGCTCCTCCATGTCGAGAGGAGCCAATTGAGGCTCAGGTATCTGGTCAGGATGCCTCCTGGACGCCTCCCTGGTGAGGAGTTCATGTCTCACCAGGAGGAGGGGAGACCCAGGACACGCTGGAGTGACTATGTCTCTCAGCTGGCCTGGGAACGGCTTGGGGTTCCCCCGGAGGAGCTGGAACAAGTGGCTGGGGAGGGAAGTCTGGGCCTCCCTTCTGAAGCTGCTGCCCCCTCGACCCGACCCCGGATAAGAGGAAGAAAATGGATGGATGGATGGATGGATGGATGGATGGATGGATGGATGGATGGATGGATGGTTAGCTGAACATCATTTGTTTTCACTGCTGCCTCGCTTCTGTGGCTAACTGGTACGGAGCAAGAAACCCAGCAAAAAAACTTTTAGCTTCACACTTTGTGTGTTAAAGCTTCATCATTAATATCAGCCCTGTTCGCTTTAACCTAATTCCAGTCTGTTTGTCTAGTCAAAGTCTCGTTCGGTTTGTGAGGTGTGAATGGTAATCGACCTCTGACCTCTGGTCCTCCAAACCTCAGTCTGGGTTCGGTTGAAGTGAACTCTGGTTCAGTTTGAATGTGAACGCAAAGTGGAGTGGAGACCGTTCCAAAAGCAGGAAGTGGACTACAGAGCAGGTCATTCTGGGTAAATACAACCAAAGCTAACATGCTAGCCTAGTGCTAGCAGCAGAAATGGCTCCTGGTCTTTAGCCAAAGACTAAAGAGAAATCCTCCAATAGCTAAAATCTGACGCCTCCATCTTGTTTCCATCTGGTGAAGAAGGAAGTTACTCAGTGTCTTCAGAAATTTTTGTCGTTTCCTTCAGTGGTTCTTGGTACAGTGCCCCCACAGGCCAGGAGGGGAACAGGTTGGTTTGACTCAGAGAACCACAGCAGCCGGAGGTGGAGCAGGTGATGGAGTTCTGGTTCCAGTAGAACCGGGTCTACTGGACCATCAGGTATGTTTAAAATATAGTGAAGCTGAATGTTAGTTTTAGCTCTGCTTTGTAATGCAGCAGGATCTCCAAATGTCTCCTGTGTTTATAGTTTTACAGCCTTAACTTTAATTTAAAAAACCTTCAATGTGTGTAGCAGAAACCCTGAGCCCAGACCTCCAGGTTCTCTGGTACCTGAGAGACTCACCTGAGCTCAGAGGAAAACTGAATCTGTTTGGCCCTTTTAGCTAAATCAGAGTTTTTGTGACATTTCTTTATTTTGTCTTTATCGACATATTACATCTTTTCAAAGTAGTTTTTGTATTTTTTTCAATGTAAAATCAAGAAATGTTTGAGCGTTTTTGGAAATGTCTTTGTGTTTGTTTCATATTATGATGTTTTCCTCTTTATTTTTAACATTTAGTTCATTTATCTGAACCGTTGGCGCCAAAACAAACGACAAGCAGAGAGAATCTGATCAGGTGAAAACCGTCGGATCGGATCCAGGACGGACAGAGCCTCGCTGCGCTCAGGCGCGTGCGTGTTACTGCGGAGCGCCGCGGGGGGTGATGAGGTGAAATGGTCCGTGAACTCACCAGGGCCGGCTCTAATCATCTGGATAATTCCTGTTTTTCTTTCTCCTTCCTCATCGGCTATGACATCATCATCATCTTCATCATCGGCGCTCTAACTTCATCTCTGAGATCCAAACAGAGAAAACCTGAGATCAGCTGCTTCTGCATCCATCCATCATCCATCCATCAATCATCCATCCATCATCCATCATCCATCCATCATCCATCCATCCATCATCCATCCATCATCCATCCATCCATCATCCATCCATCCATCATCCATCTGTCATCCATCCGTCATCCATCCATCATCCATCCATCCATCCATCCATCCATCATCCATCCATCATCCATCCATCTGTCATCCATCCGTCATCCATCCATCATCCATCCATCCATCCATCCATCCATCCATCCATCCATCCATCCATCCATCCATCATCCATCCATCCATCCATCCATCCATCCATCCATCCATCCATCATCCATCATCCATCCATCATCCATCCATTCATCCATCCATCCATCCATCCATCCATCATCCATCCATCCATCCATCCATCCATCATACGTCCATCCATCCATCCATCCATCCATCCATCCATCCATCCATCATCCATCCATCCATCCATCCATCCATCCATCCATCCTCCATCCATCCATCATCCATCATCTGTCCATCCATCCATCCATCCATCCATCCATCCATCCATCCATCCATCCATCCATCCATCCATCCATCCATCCATCCATCTACGTTTTTCTTCTTTGGGGATTTAATCGTATTGAATAAAAAAATCTTTATTGAGCATCAAGAGCTGCTGGTAGCTTTAAGGTGTGTGTTCAGAGTTGCCATGGTTACCAGACATTGGTGGCAGGTAGAGGCAGACTCTGCTCCTTCAGCAATATTTTGGTTTTATTGCTTCGTGTTTCCCTGAATCTCTGGCACAACCGGGCCGGTCATTACAGCAGAACCAGTAGAACCTTCAGCTGGTGACTGCCTATGACCGCTCTGATAGGCTGCTGCCTGCCTATGACCGCTCTGATAGGCTGTTCATGTCCTCACAAGACTCACAACGGTCCTCACATAGGCAGACATGCACACAGCTGACACACACACACACCATTGATCTTTTTCTTGCACTCAAGAAGCAATAATAACACACGCACACACGCGCGCACACACACACATCTCGTCTTAATGCCACTTTAAGGCTGTTAGTGTTTCCTGTTGACGTCCAACAAGAGGCTCTTACCCAGACATTATTATCTAGCTGCAGACTCCAGGCTAACGCTAAACTACTAAACACATTAAAAAAATTTGGTGTAAATTTACGTTGAACCACTAAGCACACAAAAATCAACAGAAACTAATGCTAGCCGTTAAAATTGCCTCTGTCTGTGTCTCCTTCCAGTTGACTGGTGTGAGACTTGCTAACAGGAAAGTCCTGTTTCTTTTGCCTCATATTGTCACATTATAGTTGCTTGAACAGGATGAACAACAATGAAAAATTTTCTGAGATAAAGCTAATCAAGTCATGAAAATGGGAAACAATAATTGGTTTAAAAGGTTAAAAATGCCAGCCATCTTGAAAAATGTCTATCATCCAGAAGTTCAAGTGGCTGATGGGAAACATGAAGACATCTGAGCTGAGGAGTTAGCATGCTAATTTTTATGTATCTTTATTGATGTTTAAAGAAATATTCTGCAATAATAAATGTTGTTTTCTTTTTGCAGGTTTTTAATAAATGATGATTCAGAGAACTTCTATACACAGATTTTGACCTGTTTACCAAGTCAGACTAAAGATATTGATATAGACATTATTGGGCTGAACACTGAACCCTGTGGCACACCACACGGCGCTATTAAACAACCACAGTGTATTTGTTAGAACATATCAGTCTGCTTTCTACATAGTTGGAAGATTCCTCATTTTTAAAGAGCTTTTGAAAAGTCCCATTTAAAGTTTAAATCGAATCTTTTCTAAATTCCCTCCAGATTTCATCTGATCATTTCTGGATTTTTGTTTTCTTCATGATTTGGTCTAGTTGGTTCTTTCTGGACCTAAATGCTGAAGTTCTGTCTCCATTCAGGTTGGATCTGATGTCTGCCTCAGAGTTGATCATGTTTTCAGCTGATGGAAAAACTGGACTGTTCCTCCAAACTGGTTTATAACCAACTAACTAACCAGCCTGACTGACTGACTGCTAACTAGAACTGACTGACTGACTGACTGACTCCGCCGCACAGAATGGAGGCCGACCTTCTTCTTCTGCTGCTGCTCAAACTTCTGCTCTCCCCACCTGTGGAGCTGGCTCGAACACGTGACTCGACGCGGAAGTGGAAACAGCGCAACGAGTTGTCAACAGCTGAGCTATTACAGAGATCGTCTATGAACACAATGACCCATTCCACAGTTTAGCAAAACAGATTTTGTTTTAAAAATCTGTTTTTAATTTTAAACCAAACACAAACAAATGAATATAATAAATAAGCAATAAATGATGATGCTTAATGCTGAAGTGCTATAAATGAATATTTTCAAGTCATATCCAGAGATTAACAAACAGATTCGAACCATTACTTTAGCTAACACCTCTTCACTTTGGGAGTTATGAACACTGTCCACATCATTTGATACTGAAAAATAAAACAATATTTAATTTTTTACGTTTTACAGAAGCTATGTGTGAAAAATTACAACGCAAGCATTTGCTTTGTTGTGAATTTTTATTGGACACTTTTGAAATTACTGAAGTTTAACAAAGTATAAATAAAAGCTTGTGATTTCAATAAAATGCTGACAAAAAATAAAATCAGTCAAGCCAAAATATTTTGTTTAAAAATTCATTTAGAAATATATGAAACAGTTATGGAAATGTTAAAAATATTTAAAAAATATGTAATAAATTTTAAATTTTGGGAAGTTTACATATAAATTATATACAAACTAAATGCATTTACATACAAAATGTAGATACAAAAACACATTTTAATGAACTAAAGGTTCATTAAAGTGAACCTTTAGTTCATTTTAATGAACCTATAGTGCTGACAAAAAATAAATTATAATATAAATTATAATATAATAATTATTATATTATTATATTATTATTAATATACAATAATTAAAATATAATTATTGTATATTTTATTGTAATAAAAATATACAATAATATGGCCATATAAATATTAGATAATAAAGACATATAGACTAGAGAAAATAAGCAAAAGTGATCAAACATACTGAGATTATGCTATACTTTTGTCCAAGTTACATAGAAAAATAATGTTTCACATCAAGTATTCTCTTAATCATACTTATTTATTTTTACAATAATTACAGGGGTGTCAAGCTCCAGTCCTCCCCTGTCCTGCAGGTTTCAGATGTGCCACAGGTACGAAAGACTGGAATTAAACGGCTTAATTACCTCCTCCTGGTGTAGATTCTCCAGAGCCTTCCTAAGGACCTAATTATTGTATTCAGGTGGTGCAGCAGAGGCCATCTAAAAGTTGCAAGGCAGTGGCCCTGCAGGACTGGAGTTTGACACCTGTGTTTTAAAATGTATAATGATCACCATATATTTCATTCTATTTTATATTTATTTTCATTTCCGTCCTCTGATTAATAACTTACTTTTCCGTTTTTAGTTTATTTTACGTGTGTATTCTAAATTTAATTGCTGTATTTATAACCATATATTTAATTTAATCAGGATATTTAATGAATAACTGAGTGAACAGTGTGCATCCATTTTGACAATCCCAGAGAGCCTCTGAAAACGGATTCAGAGTGAGCCCTCTCGCAGCTTTTCCTCTCTCTGCGCAGCTAGCAGCGGCGGCTAATCCGGCTAACGGCGGCGGTGATGGCGGAGCTGGTGCAGGGACAGGCCTCGATGAACCAGCCGGGGCTCAAGTCAGACGGCCTGGTCGATGCTTTACAGAGGGCCCGGCAGGTAACAACTCCTCTGGGGCTTAGCACACACCGGTTCCGGGCGGAGCCGCGTTGTTTGGACCGAGTCGGAGCACTTTTCATGGTGTTTGAGCTGTTGCTGCTCCGAACTTCTGCTCCGTCAACACAAACACACTTAGCATGCTAACTAGCTCAGAAAGGTGCTCGGAGTTGGACTTGAGGCCGGTTCGGTCCGGTTTACCGGGCCTGACATGGTTCCCGAGTTAGTTTGAGGGGAGTTTGTGGAACTGTCAGCAGGAACGGAGCGCAGGGGGAGTCGGGGTGGAAGTGAAGGGGGGAGCGGGACTCAAGTTTTGGCCACACGTGTCAGAGAGTCTGCGGGACAACCTGTTGGTTCCGAGAGGGCAGGAGGAGGGGAAACCCCGCTCACCGGTGGGCTTCTGGACCCAGCCACCGGTCCTGGTCCGGGGAGGGGGTCCAGACCCTGCCAGCAGGACGGAGCCCCCCTCCCGCACCGCTCCCTGTGCGGGCGGCTGCTTACCGTGAGGTGGGAAGGTAGAAAGTAGGCTGGGTTATGCAACAGCAACAGGGAGGGGAGGGGGACCTGCTGCTGCGCCCACTGACTCACCTGCTCAGGTGGCTCCACCCGCCCGGACCGGGACCGGGTTGGGGCTTTCAGCCGGGGCTCTGTGGAGGTGGGCGAGAAGGTTCTGGAGCTGGAAATGGACCGGAACCACGAAAACAGAACCAGAGAATCAAAAAGGAGCCAGGCCTGGCAGAGACCAGGAGAACCAGAACCGAGCTGGAACCACAAAACCGGAACCGAATCGGTACCAGGACCAAACGGGGAACTAACAGCAGAACCAACTGAACCCAGTCAGAAGTAAAGTTTCTTGTCCTCTTTCCTTCAGAAAGGAACTAGAATCAGATTTATAATCAGGAATAGTTTATTTTTCTCCAGTCATGTAGCCGGTCTCCATAGAAACAAACGTTTCCAGCGTGTCTTTTAAAAATCGTCACTCAAGATCGTTTCAGAAAAGTTTCATCCACATCAACGAATCTGTTGATTTAAACATGCCAGTCCCACAGGGGGCAGTGTAGCGCCACACTAACACTTGTCAGCCAATCAGATGGGTTCAAAACAACCACTTCCTGTTAGGAATTAAACATGGCGCCGGAGGTTCACCTGTAGGTAGAGCTTCGCTTAGAATATAAAGATGATAAATCCAGATGACGTTAATGTGGAATCGTTTCAAAGCCGATGTGAATATTATCTGTCGCACACTGCAACATGTTGGACCTTAAATCTTCCTGTCTTTTCTCACACTGAAACACAAATAGTTTTCTCAAATGTCCAGGTTGGTCAGAGTTTTCATAAATTATCATTTTTAATTATATTAAACTGAGATTCTGTGTGGATGAAAAGCAAAACTCATAAAATATCTTTGATCTCCCAGATATCAGATGGACTACACTATAAAACAATAAATCAATTTATTAATGTCAGGGTTTCCTGTCGGTCCACCGTGTTTTTGTACTGAAAGATGTTAAGTAGGCAGGAAATGTAAAAATATTACTGCGTAATTATAGAGTAAAGGGAAAACATTGGCAGTGAGACACTATTTAAATCCACAACTAGTCTTAAAAACAACAAATAAAAAGTCAGCGGCTCCATCGGGCCCCCAGGGCTTCAGGTTCCATAAATGCTGATATTTTAACACAGATACATAAATGTAACATTTGTTTACTGAGATGATCAATGCTGCTAAATTTGATTAACGGTTTCAGCATATATAAAATAAAATATTTTAAATTGTTTAACCTTTAAATGTAAGATTTTAAGGAGCTGGCAAGTTTACTTTGTACAAGTTCAAAGAACAATATTCATAGTTATTGTTTTGTTACCATAGCAACAATCTGATGCTGTCAGTTTAATCTTTGAGTTTGAGCTGTTTGTTCACAAATACAAATTAATAAACTGGATTATAACTGATTGTTTTTAGGTTGGCCAAATAAACACAGAAGCTGTTAGAGCTGCTGATGTTTTAGCAGCTAGAGGGGCCCCTCAGTCAGATTCTGCCCCAGGCCTCATCAGCCTTGGACCGGCCCTGCATGATGAGTTAAACCTGCTGCACTGAGCAGAGATGAGCAACAAACAGGAGATTTAATTCAATGCTGCTAATGTGGCTTTAGCAGCTCTGACATTTCTGTCTGTTGAGTTTTAATAAGAATCACAGAAACTGTTTTGGTCGGTCCAGTTTATCGGAGGAGCTTCTCAGACCTCCGCTCATTAACTCTGACTAAGTGGACAAAGCAAAGATACGGTTTGATGCATAACAATAATACTAAAAATAATAGAATAATATAAAACCAGCATGAAGTGTGACCGAGGAGAGCGCTGAAGCTCCTCACCGGGCTGAACCTGCATGATGAGGTTCGTTAGCCGCCAACGCTCCGACCAGCCGGGAACACAGACATGAACTTTACAGGGCAGACAGCGCCACACGCTGGGCAGCGAGTTGAGATGGAAGCGCCGCATAATTATTTGTTCACAAATATAAATCATTCTCACCGCTCCTCTGAAAGTGACAAGTTACTCCTGCGGTTCACGTAGAGCTGCGCAACCAGAGCTAACGCGGCGGGTTTAGACTCCTACCGTGATTTCTCCACAGAAACATAATTCCTCACAGTGGTTGATGTAAATATCCATACAGGTCAGCCTGAGTCCAGTTTGAGTGAAAGGAGGCGATCTGCTCTGAGGTAAACTTCAGAGACCAAGCAGCGCGCGAGGCAACGGGCAGAGGCGCCAGCGGCGTGATTGGTCCGCTCTCCCGGCTTTAAATGCATAAAGTATAGACGTATCTATTATAAACGTCTTTTAGGATAAATCGGAGCCAGTCGAACGCTCAAAGCAACAGAGACGCTTTCAAATTCAAATAACTTTTTTAAAAAACGATTAATTTTTCTAAAAACAAGCAACAAAGCGTCACCCTGCAGGTTACCTGGAACCATTTAAAACTTCCATCATCTGAACATGGAAAACGTCATAAAACAATTACTGGATCAGAACCTCTCCTCTCTGCTGGTTCTGGTTCTGTTGGGTTGCAGCCTCCCACTCAGACCTGCAGTTTCATTGCAGGCACATAGGGGGCGATACTGAGCTGGTGTGTCGGCTGTCTGCTCAGAAAGAGGAAGAGGACGTTTTCAAAGCCGACAGAAATGTTCCTGATGATGCTGATTTGGTTTTTAGTTCTGAGCCAGAAATCAAAACAATTTCTTTAAATCCTCACATATTAAATATTTCATAAATTATGTTTATCATATTTAAAGTTAAATAACTTGAATGTCACATGTATTATTATTATAATAAACAAACATGGCCGACTGGGCAGCAGCAGACGATATTTAACAGAAAACTAAAACAGTCTCCATCGTCCTTCTGGCTTCCTGATCCGCTGATTCCATGTTTTGGTCACCTCGCCCTCCGATTGGCTACCTGGGGCAACGGTCATGTGACAGCGATGCAGCATAGGATTATGGGATGTTTAACTGAAGCAGTGAAGGTGGTGTGTCTCTGTTAGCCGCCACAGCTAACCACCAAATATTGGCCAGACCGGCCGAATATCCCAGATCAGGTCTAGTTTTATGGTCGGTTTTTATCAGACTCGGCGTTCTACAGAACTGATAAACGTTTTTTAGAACAAGTTCAGCATTTTTCAGCTGGATTTCCTCCTGGGCAGAGCTGCGACTCAGACAGGAACTTAATGTTTGCTAGTTATGTTCAGAAAAACTTGTAAAACATACAAATGTAACTTTTTTGTGTGTTTTCAAGAGTCATTTTGTGATGAGTACCAACTTGATAATTTCTCAGTATCGGTTCTTGGAATCAGCTGGTACCTAAAGTACCGAGTCTGGAAAACGCTGGTGTTTATGTAAAATCTCCAGGTTTGATACGTTCAACGATGATAAATTGAGTTTTCTCTTTTTGCCTCAGATTGTGGGGAAAATGGGGGGAGAAGCCATGTCCCACCTCAACAGCTCCTCAGGAAGCGTGGAGTCCACGCTGTACTACTCTGGACAGAAGCGACCCGGGGAGGACGGAGGTGAGCCGGACCAGGGAGCGCGCCTCATGTTTGGCCTCCATGATGCTTCTCAAACCTGAGCTCAGCTGTTGGCTGGGCAGCTTCTGAAGATCTTTGGCTCTGAAGTCGTAACGGTTCATGAACGTTCTGGACATTTCTGGACGTCCAGATTATCGATTTAATTGATCAACTCGAATAAATCCTCCAGACCTGTAGGTGGTGCTAAACATAGTGATTGGAGAAGGCCATATAGCCTTCCGCACAACGCCTAACACACCGTCTTCCTGACAACAGGGACTCTGTTTAACATTCCTGTGTGGGCGGGGCTTAGGCTACAGCGAACAGCGGCACGTCACGGTTTAGAGCAAACATCCGCTCTGGTCCGGAACGAGTCCAGACCGGGACCAGAGTGCAGTTTGCACCGTTAGCATGTCATTAGCATGTTTTATTTTGTTTTTATTTAGTTTTTTAATTATGTGAAGCACCTTGAAATGCCTTGCTGCTAAAATGTGCAATACAAATACAATTTGATTGATTGATTGATTGATTGAACGAGTCCAGACTGGTTCCAGAGAGTAGTTAGCACCATTAGCATGTTAGCACCGTTAGCATGTTAACCAGTATGAACGAGTCCAGACCGGATCCAGAGAGTAGTTAGCACCATTAGCATGTTAGCACCATTAGCATGTTAGCACCATTAGCATGTTAGCACCATTAGCATGTTAACCAGTATGAACGAGTCCAGACCGGCTCCAGAGAGTAGTTAGCACCATTAGCATGTTAGCACCGTTAGCATGTTAACCAGTATGAACGAGTCCAGACCGGCTCCAGAGAGTAGTTGGCCCCATTAGCATGTTAGCACTGTTGGCATGTTAACCAGTATGAACGAGTCCAGACCGGCTCCAGAGAGTAGTTGGCACCATTAGCATGTTAGCACCATTAGCATGTTAACCAGCATGAACAAGTCCAGACCGGGCCCAGAGCGTAGTTAGCACCATTAGCATGTTAGCACCATTAGCATGTTAACCAGTATGAACGATTTCAGACCGGCTCCAGAGAGTAGTTAGCACCATTAGCATGAGAGTAGTTAGCACCATTAGCATGTTAGCACCATTAGCATGTTAACCAGTATGAACGAGTTCAGACCGGGTCCAGAGAGTAGATAGCACCGTTAGCATGTTAAACAGCATGAACGAGTCCAGACCGGCTCCAGAGAGTAGTTAGCACCGTTAGCATGTTAGCACAGTTTCTGGACCTTTTACTGAACCTGGAGAATGTCTGCAGTGTTCCTCAGTTGTGAGAACTTTTGGTCTGTTCTGTGACCTTTGACCTATCAGAAGCAACCATGTTGTTCCTGTTTGTAGTCAGTGAGACGGATCAGTAGACGTGATCTAACGGCAGCTTCTCTCTCCTCAGTGGGTAACCAGCTTCCAGCCATGGGCCATCAGAGGTAGGAGCAGCTGCTATTGATCACACACACACACACACACACACACACACACACACACACACAGCAGTGCTCCCATAATCCTCTGCTCTCAGCTCTATGTTCTGTTTGCTAATAGTGCTCAGTGTGAGCTGAGATTGCTATAGATCCAGTGTGTGTGTGTGTGTGTGTGTGTGTGCATGCAGGGTGATGACAGAGGAGTACAAGGTCCCGGACCGGATGGTGGGCTTCAGTGAGTATCACCCTGAGGTTCTGGTTCTGGTCGGTGGCGGCCCACTCACCTCTCTGCTTGTTGCTCCTCAGTTATCGGCAGAGGCGGCGAGCAGATCACCAGGATCCAGCTGGAGTCGGGATGTAAGATCCAGATCGCCTCAGGTGAGTCCAGAACCTGCCCAGGACCCAGTTCTGACCCGGTTCTGACCCGCTGATGGCTGCTTTGTGTCTCAGACAGCGGAGGACTGATGGAGCGGCCGTGTTCACTGACGGGAACGCCAGAGAGCATCGAGTGAGTGTCGGCGCGCTGACCCGGTCTGACCAGAACCGGTTCCTCAGGGTCTGGTTCCTGTGGACCCGGCTCTGTAACGGTTCTGGTTCTGTCCAGGCAGGCGAAGCGGCTGCTGGTCCAGATCGTGGAGCGGTGTCGGAATGGACCAGGTTTCCATGGCGACGGTGACGGCGGCGCCGCGGTGCAGGAGATGCTGATCCCGGCCAGCAAGGTGGGGCTGGTGATCGGCCGCGGCGGCGACACCATCAAGCAGCTGCAGGTAGGACGAACCGGACCGCCGGGGGACGGGTTCTGCTGGGCCCGGCTTCAGCCTCTGGTTCTGGTTCTGCCAGGAGCGGGCTGGGGTCAAGATGATGATGATCCAGGACGGGCCGCTGCCGACCGGCGCCGACAAGCCGCTCCGCATCTCTGGAGATCCCTACAAAGTGCAGGTACCAGAACCTCTACACAGATCCGGTTCTGGGTCCGGACCCAGTTCCCGGGCCTTATGAGGTGGCAGGAGGTCAAAGGTCACCGTTGGAGCAAAAAGCTCCAGCAGTCATGAATCGGGATGAGTTTAGATTTTGGGTCAGCGGTTCTGTCCGGGCCCAGAACCATCCTGGTACGAGCGGACCTGGAGTCCTCCATGCTAAACCCCGTTCTGGTTCCGATCCACAGGCGGCCAAGGAGCTGGTTCTGGAGGTGATCCGGGAGAAGGACGGGGACTTTCGGTCCGGACGCAGCGACTTCGGAGGTCGGCTGGGCGGAACCAGTCTGGACGTAAGACCCGACCCACGCTCCAGAACCCGGACCGGACCACCGTCCCCATGCCTCGCTAACCCCAGGTCCAATCCGTCCACAGGTTCCGGTTCCGAGGTTCGCCGTTGGCATAGTTATCGGGAGGAACGGAGAGATGATCAAGAAGATCCAGAACGACGCCGGGGTCAGAGTTCAGTTCAAAGCAGGTCAGAGAACCGTTGGAAACGGGTCGGAACCGTTTAGTCCTTCATAAAATCTCCCCTCCAGACCGTAATAATCAATGCTCCAATACTTGATCAGTTTTCAGTTTTAGCCTGGTTCTGGTTCTGGTTCTCTGTATTTGATGTTTAACATCCCCCGGCTGAGTGAAGCGGTTCTGACCTTTGACCCCGGCTGTGTTCAGATGACGGCATCAGTCCCGAACGCGTTGCCATGGTAATGGGTCAGCCGGACCGCTGCCAGCACGCGGTCCACCTCATCAACGAGCTCATCCAGACGGCCCAGGTAAGCTCGGCCAGAACCGGCGAGGCCAGAACCGGGTCAGAACCGCCCCTCATCCCGTTCCTGTGTCCAGGAGCGAGACGGCTTCGGCTCGGCCCTGCGGAGCTCCAGGGTCAGAGGTCGCAGCGACTGGACCATGGGCTCTCCTGGCCCGCTGCAGGAGGTCACCTACACAATCCCAGCTGATAAGTGCGGCCTGGTCATCGGCAAAGGTAGGAGCACAAGCCCCGCCCCCACCGCACCGCTGGTTCTGCTCAGACCGGACCCTCCGCTAACCCGTCTGGATCGGGTCAGAACTGGGAACAGAACAAGAACAAACTGAGAGCCGCAGATTCATCAGGCAGAGGAGAACCGTGCAGTGTGTGTGTGTGTGTATGCAGTGTGTGTGTGTGTGTGCAGTGTGTGTATGCAGTGTGTGTGGTGTGTGTGTGTATGCAGTGTGTGTGGTGTGTGTGTGTATGCAGTGTGTGTGTGTATGCAGTGTGTGTGTGTGGTGTGTGTGTGTATGCAGTGTGTGTGGTGTGTGTGTGTGTGTGTGTGTGTGTGTATGCAGTGTGTGTGTGTGTGCAGTGTGTGTGGTGTGTGTGCAGTGTGTGTGGTGTGTATGCAGTGTGTGTGTGTGTGTATGCAGTGTGTGTATGCAGTGTGTGTGTGTGTGTGTGTGTGTGTGTGCAGTGCGTGTGTGTGCAGTGTGTGTGTGCAGTGTGTATGCAGTGTGTGTGTGTGTGTGTGCAGTGTGTATGCAGTGTGTGTGTGTGTGTATGCAGTGTGTGTATGCAGTGTGTGTGTGTGTGTGTGTGTGTGTGTGTGCAGTGCGTGTGTGTGCAGTGTGTGTGTGCAGTGTGTATGCAGTGTGTGTGTGTGTGTGTGCAGTAACCACATGGTGTCTAAACACTTGACATTCATCTCTGTGGCTTTTATTTTGGAAGCTGCGGCTCGACCCTCTCAACCTCCACACACACACTCTGCACACACACACTCTGCACACACACACTCTGCACACACACACACACACACTCTGTACACACACACTCTGCGTCCCCATCGATGTTTTTTTCTCGGCTGAAATAAATGGATCTGATCTCTGAGACAGGAGGAGAAAAGCGATTGATTATTTTAGTGATCAATTATTCTGACATCGTTTCATCCTGCAGATTTTTCTCTTATGAAAAATTATGAATAAAAGATACAATAAACTAACAATTGACTTCCTGATTTAAATAATTTTATTGATTTATTGTCTGTAGGTCAATAACTGGATTCCTTTATTGGCTGATCAAAAGGAGCTCAGTTATTATTGATTATCTGATTATTAATTATATATTAAAGGTTCAAATTATGAGATTTTATTTCCAGAACCTAAAACTGAAGGTTTCCCTGAACTGTGAAATGTTTCTCTATTTTCTTCAGTTTTGGTTTAATTTATTTCAGCCGATCATCTTTTAGTTTCCTCCAGATATTGATTATTGATTACTGAACCAGCTAATCGACTGATCGTCACTAATCATTCAGTAAAACAGCTTTTTCATTTAGAAAACCAGAAAATATTTCAGTGATCCGTTGGACCTCCAGTCAGAACCATCAGAACCAGAGGCAGGTTCTGATGGTTCTTTTGGTTCTGACTGGGTCTGTGTGGGCCCATCAGAACCAGGAGCAGAGTTCCTCATGAGTCCAGCTGATCTGGTTCTGGTCCTGGTGAGCAGGAAGTGATGCGTGCTGTGAGCAGGAAGTGATGCGTTCTGTGAGCAGGAAGTGATGCGTGCTGTGAGCAGGAAGTGATGCGTGCTGTGAGCAGGAAGTGATGCGTGCTGTGAGCAGGAAGTGATGCGTTCTGTGAGCAGGAAGTGATGCGTTCTGTGAGCAGGAAGTGATGCGTGCTGTGAGCAGGAAGTGATGCGTGCTGTGAGCAGGAAGTGATGCGTGCTGTGAGCAGGAAGTGATGCGTGCTGTGAGCAGGAAGTGATGCGTTCTGTGAGCAGGAAGTGATGCGTTCTGTGAGCAGGAAGTGATGCGTTCTGTGAGCAGGAAGTGATGCGTTCTGTGATCAGGAAGTGATGCGTTCTGTGAGCAGGAAGTGATGCGTGCTGTGAGCAGGAAGTGATGCGTGCTGTGAGCAGGAAGTGATGCGTGCTCCTCCCTGCAGGTGGTGAAACCATCAAGAGCATCAACCAGCAGTCAGGTGCCCATGTGGAGCTGCAGAGGAACCCTCCGCCCTCCACCGACCCCAACACCCGGGTCTTCACCATCCGCGGCTCCGCCCAGCAGATGGAGGTCGCCCGCCAGCTCATCGACGACAAGATCGGGGTGAGCCGCCCGAACGCGCTCTGCTGGGGGTCCGGCCTGGGTTCTGGCCAGCCCGGTCCGCGCTCACGATTCCGTCTCGTCTCCCTGCAGGGATCGGGGATCATGAGCAACGGAGGATTTGGCTTCAGCCCCTTCACCCAGGGCCCTGCCGCCCACCAGAAGTAAGGACCTCTGACCTCTGACCTCTGAGCTGCTCACAGGAGCCTCCCAGCCAATCAGAGGCTCCGTCTTCAGGTTTAAACAGGAAATGAGGAGCTGAATGTCGTGAATCGGTCCAGAGCGTTTCCTCCTGGTTGTTTATAAAACAGAAAAATAAAAATTGTTTTTTTTCAATATAGACGTTCCTCTATATATCTATAGATCCTCCTCTATAGATCTATAGACATTCCTCTATAGATCATCCTCTATAGATCTATAGACGTTCCTCTATAGATCTATAGACATTCCTCTATAGATCATCCTCTATAGATCTATAGACGTTCCTCTATAGATCTATAGACATTCCTCTATAGATCATCCTCTATAGATCTATAGATGTTCCTCTATAGATCTGTAGATCTGTTCTACAGGTTTTGGGTCAAACGGCTCAAAATCCCGTTTTTACATTTTCACCACCAGTCAGAAATCCCATCTTGTTTCAGATTACAGTCAGATAATCTGATCAATTTCAGATTATTGATTAGATTTTCGGCTGAATGTGAGCTGACGATATGATTGGCCGGTTGTAAGCAGGTGTTCACCAGGTGTTTGTGTCTGCAGCAGCGGCCAGCCGTTTGTGACCGGCGTTTGGGGGAACACCTACCAGACCAGCTGGCAGAACCCGGGACAGCAGGACCCAGGTGGGACCACACACACACACACACACACACACACACACACACACAGCTCTAGCTGCAGCCCAGCTGCTTCCTCCTGCCTGGGTTAGTGGTGAGTTCAGAGCAGCACCAGGTTGGTGGTCAGAAGCTCAGAGCTGCTGGTCTGCAGTTCAGCGGCTGAAGCTGTCTGTGTGTGTGTGTGTGTGTAGGTCACAGTTTGGCTCAGACAGGACAGATGGACTACTCCAAAGCATGGGAGCAGTACTATAAGAAGCTAGGCAAGTGTACACACACAGACACACACGGACACTGTGCAGTTTCTGAGGGAAGGGAGAGTTCACCCGGCAGGAAGCGGCTGCTGGACAGCCAGAGGATGACGGTGCGTGTGTGTGTGCGTGTGTGTGTGTGTGTGTGTGTGTGTGCAGGTCAGCAGAACCAGCCTCAGAACATGATGACGGATTACAGCAAGGCCTGGGAGGACTACTACAAGAAACAGAGTACGACTGCATGAACGCTCACTTGTTGCTCACTGTAGAGTCCAGTTCTGATCCGGTACGGCCCACTTCCCGCTGCCTGACATGCGAAACCGTGGCAGCTGCATTCAGGGAAGGTCATGCTAACAGAAACAAAAATATAATCAACTGGGATGGAGGTCCAACTCTTAACACGGCGTTCCGTCCTCAAGGAACCCGCTAACACTGGGCTATGCTAACTCGGCTCTATAGATCCAGAACCCACTAACTCTGGGCTATGCTAACTCTGGGCTATGCTAACTCTGGGCTATGCTAACTCAGCTCTATAGATCCAGAACCCACTAACGATGGGCTTCGCTAACTCTGGGCTACGCTAACTCGGCTCTATAGATCAGGAACCCACTGACTCTGGGCTGCGCTAACTCTGGGCTGCGCTAACTCTGGGCTGCGCTAACTCTGGGCTACGCTAACGCTGGGTTACGCTTTCTCTGGGCTACACTAACTCTGGGCTGCACTAACTCGGCTCTATAGATCCGGAACCCACTAACTCTGGGCTATGCTAACGCTGGGCTACGCTAACTCGGCTCTATAGATCCGGAACCCACTAACTCTGGACTTTGCTAACTCTGGGCTGCGCTAACTCGGATCTATAGATCCGGAACCCACTAACTCTGGGCTACGCTAACTCGTTTCTATAGCTAACTTGGCTCTATAGATCCAGAACCCTCTAACGCTGGGCTTCGCTAACGCTGGGCTTCGCTAACGCTGGGCTTCGCTAACGCTGGGCTTCGCTAACGCTGGGCTTCGCTAACGCTGGGCTTCGCTAACGCTGGGCTTCGCTAACGCTGGGCTTCGCTAACGCTGGGCTTCGCTAACTCGGCTCTATAGATCTGGAACCCACTAACTCTGGGCTACGCTAACTCTGGGCTACGCTGACTTGGCTCTATAGATCCGAAACCCACTAACTCTGGGCTACGCTAACTCTGGGCTACGCCAACTCGTTTCTATAGCTAACTCGGCTCTATAGATCCAGAACCCGCTAACGCTGGGCTTCGCTAACGCTGGGCTTCGCTAACGCTGGGCTTCGCTAACGCTGGGCTTCGCTAACGCTGGGCTTCGCTAACGCTGGGCTTCGCTAACGCTGGGCTTCGCTAACGCTGGGCTTCGCTAACGCTGGGCTGCGCTAACGCTGGGCTGCGCTAACGCTGGGCTGCGCTAACGCTGGGCTGCGCTAACGCTGGGCTGTGCTAACTCGGCTCTATAGATCCGGAACCCACTAACTCTGGGCTCTGCTGTAACATGAGCGGTTCGTGGTGTCATTGTGGTCTTGCTGTTGCAGGTCAGTCGTCTCAGCAGAGTTCGGTGCCAGACTACACTGCAGTGTTAGCAGAATACTACAGACAGCAGCCCTACCTGTGGAACCCCGCCCAGATCCAGGTAACACCCGAGGCTCCGCCCTCCTCCACCGGGCCGCGGTGAACCCGCTGAACCACCGTGTCGTCTTGTTTCTGCCAGGATCACTAGAGGCTCCTTCGTCTCGGGCTCCAGGCGTCGGAAGGTCGTTGACAGCAACCAAAACGGGGTTTCCAAGCAACGCTCTGCCGCTTCTTTCTTCCTTTTTGTAGAGAAAAACTAAGGATTAACTGAAAAATCACAAACTCTTTTCTTTCTGTTTTTTAACCTTACAGAGTTGATATTTTGTCAGGCAGATTTTTTTGGACTAGCCTCTGGTCTCCACAGCATAGACCTGATTTTCTTTTTTTTTTTTTTTTATCAAACTTGAACTTAAAGATCTATCAGTGTGGCTTTGAACAAAAACAAATCCAGTATAATCTATATTTTGTCTAGTTTTATTTTTCTGATAAACGGTAAAAGGCTTAGCAGTCTTGAGTAAGAAAATCAGATATATTATTATTTTGTTCATGATAATGTTTTAAAGCATGCGTCAGATTGTGTGTTGACTCTCAGTTATCTTTTTTATTTTGGCATAGAAATATTTTAATAGCGTTGGATGGAAATGTGATGTTTTACCGTCGGAGATAAAACTGTATTTTGTACTAAATTTCTGCTCGCTGGGTCTGTTTCTACTCACCTGATTTCACCTGTGTAGTCGCCATCTTGGAGGTGCAATGACACGATTGTTTTCTTTGGTTTGATTATTCTTATTCCTGTTTATCGATAGTGAACTCTCGGTTTTATTATGTAACGATGAAACAAGTGGCGATCATATTGTTGTCTAAAGCCAGATCTCTCTGTGGTCGAAGACGTTTCCTGGCAGGAAAGAACCTCAGCAGTTCAGCACCAGTTGTTATTACAACAGGAGGATAGCCACTGTTTTCTTCCACAGTGAAACTGAATTATTGCTGTTAGTTCTGCTTAGTTTGAGTGGAGAAACGTTGAAGCTGGTCAGTGTTACCTCAGCGGGTGTTTGCTGAATGAATGTTTTAGCTGAATGTAGCTGAGTGGATGTGGGAGATGAATGGATGCTCACGTTCTATCAAAAAGTCCTAAACCAAGTAATCAGGTGAGCCTGATGGTTTTAACATGTGAACACTGTTTTGCCTTGACAAAATTTAAAAGAGCTGACAGAATAAAAAGCTATTGATCTTTGACATTTACTGATATTCTTTTTTAACTTGCTAACAAACTGCCAAACGTGGAGCGCTCTATGCACAACTTTGCTTTTCCTGTTTTAACAATCGAAGCTCAGTAAATCTGGCCTGACATGCATGAAATATTCATGTTGGCCTCCCAAATATGCAAATGCATTGGTGCAACATTTGAGTTGTTAACGGGAACTGAAGTAACAGCAGACTGCACTTTTCTAACCAACAAACTTAATGTCCCTTTATTGGTTGAGTCTCTCCAGTAACATTTAACAGACATTAAGAAATGCAAGCAATCATCAAAGTAACCTTCTAGTTTCAGCAAAGAAATAATGTGAATATTCTGCAATGGAAATAAAAATAAATTTTTTAAATATCTGTTAAACTTGCTGATATTTGAACTTCCTGAGCTTTAGCTGAATAATCTTTAAACAAAAAGTATTCAGATGTAAACCGTCAGATTTTTATCTCTCAATATGCAAATTTATGCTAACCTGTGATGTCATCAGCTCAAAGGTTAAAGGTCAGCTCTGACTTTACAGTTAACATCAAAAACAGACTTTAAACTCAAAAACGTCAAACTACATTAAATCTTGTTAAACTACAGGAGAAAAATGACGACTTTTCTAAATCCAGTTGTGAATTTAATAAAATATGAGAAACAGTCGGACTATCAGTATTTAAATATTTACTACGTTTCATTTTTAACATCCTAACTGTGTGAACGTCTGTCGACTTGAACAAAAACTTAAATTCTGAGTAATCTAACCCCAAAACAAGCTAGCTTAGCTTCATGCTAAGCCCAGACTCATCTTCATCTTCCAAACTAACCCTGCATATGCACGCTCATTAAAATTTAAACATCTAAACCAGGTTGCATATCTTTGACATTATTAGTGTTGATTTTCCAACTAACTATAAAAATGGGTCCAGATTTCAGTTCTGATGTTTTATTTTTAAACCTTGGAGTTGACATAAGGAAGAACTCGTCTGATTCTCTAAAATTGGTGATGTGGATATGAAATTAATAAGCTACTAAAGATTTTTTTAATATTGTTAGGAAAAACGGACAAAACCAGTAATTAAATGGCTCCAAAGAAATGGATGGTGTAAATGGTTAAATATTAACTCCAAAATGATCAGTTTTAATTTGATAAGCTGCCAAACCTGCTTTGAGTTTGACATTTTCCTGCCTGCTTTACCCGCGTTGTTTAATAACAATTTAGCTGAAAGTGTTTTAGCTTAGCTACCAGAAGCCGCTAGCTTAGCTACCAGAAGCCGTTAGCTTAGCTACCAGAAGCCGTTAGCTTAGCTACCAGAAGCCGCTAGCTTAACATCGTGTGTTTTCAAACGGTGCTGATTTATGCTTTTGCTGTGTGTGTGTGTGTGTGTGTGTGTGTGTGTGTGTGTGTGTGTGTGTGTGTGTGTGTGTGTGTGTGTGTGTGTGTTAAGGGTTGGTAATGTTCCTCAAAAAGTTATGTTGTTTTCAGAAACTTGCACAAATGTAAATATATTTTTGGCTTTTCTTATCGAAACTCAGCTAATTTACTGTTTAAGCTTATTTGATGGAAATTTGGTAAAATTTAAAGACTTGTTCGTTTTATTTTTTAAGAGATGTCAGTCCTGAAGTTTTTAGTTATGTCTATTTTTTGAAATCTTTAGATTTTTCTACCAGTTTAATTCCACCTGTTGCAGTATTTCAGATTCGTTAGCGAACATGTCCTGTTAGCTGCATGTTTTATCCTCAGATTATGCTAGCAAGCTACAGTTTGATGTTTGGCAGCCATGTTTGGCAGCCAGCCAGTTAGCGGCGGCTGCTCTGTTAGCTGAACCACGTTTGTCGGACCACAGAGAGGTTTGTCTTGTTTCCGGAGATCTGGCTGTTATTGAGCTGAAATTGAGTCAATGGTTCTGCTTTCTGTATGTGTGATGATGATAAAGACAATAATAATGAGTTCTCCTCTTCAGGGGTCTATTTAAATCGTATAAATATTCAGTTTGTCGATGAGTTTGTGTAAATTTCCACTCTGGCGGTGCTCTCCAGTTAAAATGTTTTTGTTTTTTGTTCTGTTTAATTCACATGTTGTGTTTAACCGAGTGTGTGTGTTTCCTCAAGACTGCTAGGCGAACTGCCTCCTGCTCTGCCCCCGGAGCTCCGCCCCGGTTCGGTTCTGACCCGCCTGTAATTGGGCCAGAGATGGGGCGGCTCCGGGTCGGGCAGCGCCGCATTGTTAAAACAGCTGGAGTGGATTCATGCCGGGTGTCCGGTTCTGGTTCCGACAGCTGCGATCAGAACCGGACCTGCGAGCACCGGCCCGCTTCAGCGTCCGGCTTCCTGATCCGGAGACTTGGGTTCCGGAGGGCAGCTTCTGGTTTCTGTTTTTCTAATGGACAGACGTCCGACTGTAACCTGCAGATTTTTCTATTAGATTCTATTGACAGATAGATGAACCAGCCAGGCTGATTCACATGAGGGCTAATAAACCGGCTCCTTCTTTCTGATCGTGTCTGTTTGAGTGAAACTGATTTTTATCTCTTGATTTTGGTTTCAGGACAAACTGAAGTTTTCACGTGAGGAGCTGAAACATCTGGATGTTTTATGTTAGATCTATAGATCCGCGTTTATTTTTCATCTTCATTTCTCTCCTGGCGGCTGCAGCCGGATGTTTAAATCACAAACTGAAGACGTTTAACTGGCTTCATTCATGAGGATTTTACTGTAAACCATAGAAAACGCTTCTAAAATCAAAACGCATTTAAACTTCAACCAGATAATTTATGTTGTTTAGTGTCGTAAATATGTATAAAAACATCAAAATGAAGGAAAAACCTCTTTAGGGTCTGGACTTCATATCTTACTCATTTTCTGTCCATTTGGGTCAGATTTGTTTTTATCAAAATTATGGATGAAATTCCTGCTTGGCTTCAAAGGACCAAACTCGTGTGTTTTGGATCAGAACCGGCCCGCGGACCGCTGCTTGAGCCCCGGAGGTGGGCCCCTCAGAGCGGCTCCTCATGTCCTGACATGAACATGGTTCTGATCATTAATTCATGCTCCCTGAGCGGCGCAGATGGTTCTGGTCCGAATAACGGCGTGATGTCATCGGGTCGCTAAAACGTTCCTGTAATCACCGCCGACCGGCCCGGGGGGCCGCTGGAGGAGGAGGAAGATGAAGGACGCCTCACCGTGGAAACGGATATTTTCAGGAACATGAACGCCTCATGGGGACCGAGGAGGTTCTGAAGAATCTGGACCGGTTCCAGACGGGGGCGACGAGGCCCAGAACTCAGTTCCTGATGAAACCGGTGGTTAAATTCAAGAATCGGATCAACAGGCAGAAACGGAAATAATTAATTATTGCTGTAGTTCTGGTTCCGATCCGTAGTTCTGGTTCCTCCAACTGATTTTGATGAATTTATTAAACAATCAGAAGTTCTGATGATTCTGGTTCGGTTCGTGGGAAGCCGACTCCGGTCCGGTTCTGGATGTTTTCCTGATTGACTGAAGCTTCATGGAGAGGCGGAACCGGCCGGTTCTGTTTGTGGTTTCAGAGCTCTGGTTGGGCCCAGGGGTCCGGTTCGGCTAATGCATGCAGCTCTGCGGTCATAAAGTACCGGAAGGAGTTCGGTAAGTACCGGTGAAGCGGAGACCTGATTAAACATTAACGTGATGGAGATCTGGACCCGGTCCAAATGTTTTCCCTGAGGGGGGGGGGGCGGTTCTGACCCAAATGTTCTGAGATTACAGACTGAAATTTACCCCGAACCGTCTGGATCAGAACCCTGGATTGAACCTGGAGGGATTCCTCCAGAACCTCAGTTTGAGACGACCGGAACCAGAACCGGATTCCTGGTTCAAACTGAAGTCCAGGTCCACTCGGAACCGGACGGGTTGATCGGCTCAGCAGAACCGGGTTTATGAGCTTTGAGAAATGAATCTTTGATTTCTCTCGTGAATTTGTCCCGCCAGACGGAACCGAACCGGAACCTGGAATCTGAGGTGAAAACGGAAACGTGTTTTTATTTTTCCGTTTATGACTTTTATATTTTATACTTTATTTTCTCTCTGCTGATCGATGACGTTTTCCTGGTTCTGGTTTTCTGCGGGTATCGGTTCCAGCAGAACATTTCGGAACCAGAAGTTTTCCTGGAAATGTCCTGAAGGTCATCGGACCAGAGACGGAACCAGGACAGGTTCGGAAACATTGGTGGAGAAGAAGAGGCCGATGTTGAGGATCTGGGTCATAGAACCTCAGCAGAACTTTTTCCAAAGAGAGATTTAAAAAAAACGGGACTTGAGAAACCGTCCGGAACCGAGGACTCTGGGTCCGGTTCTGCAGAACCCTGACGATGTTCTGGTTTTAGTTTCTCTAGTTCTGCTGGTTCCGGCGAGAAGCTGAAGCTCTGGACCGAACCCTCCTCCTCCCCTTGGTCGTGAGGAAGGTGGGCTCGGTTCGGTTCGGATCATTAAAAGGTTTTTAAAGCGGATTATTAGCGGCGCGCGCTGCGTCTGTCCGCCGCATGAATACTAATGAGGCGCTGCGCCACTTAATCACGTTAGCGGAACAATATTAGTGCGCCATTTGGGCCGATTCCCAGCCCCCCCCCCACCCCCCTTGTCTGTGCGCGTGCCAGTCACCTGCCGCTCCCTCCGCCTCTGACTTCCCGGCGTCTTTTCGGGCTGAAGTGGCTCGTTGTTGCGGCGGGACGCGGCGGCGCGGAGCTTTTTGTTGGGAAGCTCATTAAAGCGTGTCCTCCTGCGGCCCAGACGCGCCTCTCCATTAAGGAACCGAAACGCCTGGGTCCGCGTGGTGGAGCCCCGCTCTGCGCCACGCAAAGAAAGGCGGGAGAGAAAGGAGGACCCAGCCTTTCTCACTTAAACGAATTGAAAAACATTTGCAAATCTGCTTTTATTCCCGGATTTTCTCCCCTTTCTCTCCTCTCAGACTCCCAGGACAAAAGCCCCCGGTCCGGCCCGTTCGACTTGGTTCGGCCCGCTCCGGGGCGCACGGAGCTCCGCAGAGGCCGGCGGGGCGGAGCCGGGGCCGACGCCGGGAGAGGATCCGTGAAACCCGGCTGCAGGGCTCGGTGACCACCCGGAGCTCCTGGAGGAAAATTTATGATGTTTAAAATAGTTTTGATTTTATTTGTAGGAATGTTTTAAGTATATATTTATTTAATTTACTGGGATACATATTTTACTATGGGATTAATAAAGGATTATTCTGAGTTTTTACTTGGTTTGTTTCGCCTGACATTAAATCAATTTGGAATATAAATATGTCGATTTATTTCAAAAATAAAAACCCGCAGTTAAAATAAAACTACACCGAGTCTCTTGAATGTTTCAAACATCAACAAGTTTCTGGATCCGGTCCGTTCAGGTTCGGTTCGGATTTATTTCAGGTTTCATTTAAAATCAGATTCTATTCAACATCCAGCGATGTTTCAGTGACGGGCGACAGTAATGTGTGTGTGTGTGTGTGTGTTCGGGGGGGTAATAAATGTTTAAAAGCTCATAAATACAGATCAGAGTGAAAGCGGGAATAATGTCTGAGTCGGGAGGAGGAGGAGGAGGATGAAGAGCAGCTGTTTCTCTGTAATCTGGCCTCTAATCTCATGTTCTGCTCCGTCACTCAGCCTGGATTCCAGCGCTGCTGGTTCCGGGAGGTTCTGCGGGTCCATTTTCAGGCGGATCTGGAGCCCAGAGCATGACGGAGCCTCCCCCGGCGGGCCGGTGACCCCCGGTCAGTGCTGCGTGTTTGGGCTGTGTCTACCTGCTGGTCTGGGTCAGATCGGCTCTTTCCGTCCTAATTGAGCGTGAGACCGCAGCGGAGCCAATAACAGGCCTCCTGCTCCTCCTCTCCCTCCTCTCCCTCCTCTTCCTCAGCGGCTCCGGTATAAAGGCCCCCCCACTCTCCCTCAGGTCGGTTTTCCTGCAGAACCTCTCGACTCCTGCCAGCGCCTCCCGGGCTGCAAGTGGCTGGATCTTCTTCACCGGTGAATCCAGAGAGGGAACTTCCGCCCAACTTCGGTTCCGCCGCCCCGGTCCCTCCTCTCCCCCGCCGCCATGGGCTCCGTGCTGCCCGCCGGCTCCTCTCTGGCCCTGAAGCCGCAGCAGCCGCTCTCCCTGGCGGACATCATCACCTCGGACATCCTGCACAGCTTCCTGTACGGCCGCTGGAGGCACGTGCTGGGCGAGCAGCCGCCGCACGCGCACCAGCATCACCTGCAGCACGAGGAGCGAACCGGGCCGAGCGCGAGCCCCAAGACCGCCTTCACGGCAGAGGTGCTGGCCCAGTCCTTCTCCGGAGGTGAGGGTCCGGTTCCGGGGAACTAAAGAGTTAATAATAATAATAATAATAATAATAATAATATTTATTATTATTATTATTATTATTATTATTATTTCCAAGTTAAAACATGATCGCCTCAATTCATATTTTAGGGACTTTAGATGAAAATTTCATTCCGTTTTTATTTTGGATTTAGTTTTAAACATAATTTGATTTGAAATAGAAAAACGAAGGAAAATATTTTCTGCTCAAAGTTCCGATCCATTAATTTGATCAGATATTGAAACTTTTCTGAACATGAAGATGATTTTTCCAGCTCAGCGCGGAACTTTTCTCTGATTTCTGGTTAAATTTTATTTAATTTTATCGTTTGATTCGTTTTTGTTTTTGGTGAATTTCGTTAGAAATAATTCCAGAGAAAATATTTCAGTTTGATTTTGTCATTTTTATCATTTTCTGTCATTTTGACGGAATTATTTCTGTTTCTCTGCAGGAGTTTAAAGGCGGTTCCGGCTCAACCCGCCGCTCCGGTTCCGGTTCCCTTCTTTTTTTCTATAATCTAAAATGTTTTTTCTGTTTGTGCTAGTTTCGCGGACCGGACCGAATCGAACCGAACCGAGCCAGGAGATCCACAGAAGCCGAACTTTTCTTGCAGTTTTATTCTTGTTTTTTCCAGTTATTGTCATTTGGTTCCGAACCTCGGAACTGGGTTCCGCGAGCAGCGGGACGGTCTGGTTCCGCTGAGCCAGAGCCGAACCTGGTTCTGTTCGGAGAGAACCTGAGCTAAGTGAAGTTCTGTTTGTGTTCAGAGGTCCAGAAGCTGTCCAGCCTGGTTCTGCCCAGCGAGGTCATCATCGCGCAGAGTTCGGTTCCGGGTAAGCAGAACTTTAACGGAATAGTTTATGTTTCTGCGAAACGAAGCAGAGATAATATTACACCCTGTAGAGGTTCAGTTCGGTTCGGTTCGGTCCGTCCGCAGGCTGATTGGACCTCTCTGTGCTGCAGGAGAAGGACTCGGGATTTTCTCCAAGACCTGGATCAAAGCCGGAACCGAGATGGGTCCATTTACCGGCCGCCTGGTCTCACCGGAACACGTGGACCTGTACAAGAACAACAACCTGATGTGGGAGGTGAGGCCCGGCCCGGTTCGGTTCGGTTCGGTTCGGTTTGGTCCAGTTTGGTCCGGTTCGGTTTGGTCCGGCCCGGTTCGGTTCGGTCCAGTAAGGTCCGGTCCGGTTCGATCTGGTTCGGTTCGGTCCAGTGAGGCTCGGTCCAGTCCATCCTACACACCCCAACCTCCGGTTCTGTTCGCGAATTTCAGGCTTTTCGGAACATCTAAACACTTCCAGTAGAACCAGACAGAACCGAACCAGAACCAGACAGAACCGAACCAGCTCCGGAAAGATTCTTTAAATGAGCCGAATCTTCAGCGGTTTTTCCCGCTGCAGCAGCGATCGGAACCAGTTCTGGACTTCCATCACGTCAAAATATAAAAATATCAGTTAAGTCAACAAACGGTGCGAAATTTATTTACGTTTTATTTTATAAGTTTATCTAAACATAAATAATAATAAATATAATAATTCATTTTTACAGGAGCCGAAAAACACAAAGAATCAGCAACAAAGTGCAGCCATGATTAATATTTTAATTTATTAAACATTAAAATCAGGGTTCAAACTGTTTGACTGTCGAATCAAAATTCTGCAGAAAAACTATAAAATATTACAGAAGATGAAATAAACTACAGAATGCAGCAGTTCAATAATAATAATAATAATAATAATAATAATAATAATAATAATAATAATAATAATAATAATGATAATAATAATAATAATGATAATAATGAAATTGTTGCAATAATTAAAACTTTTGACATTTTTAACTTTTATTAATTTCTCAACAGTCAGAAAATCTTGGGGGGAAAAAATCAGCCACTTTAAGTAAATAAATAAAACTGATTTTAGTGAAACTGATTCCTTTTATTAAATATAAATAATGTGTTTAATTCAACATGTTTCCCCGAGGACGTTTGATGTTATTGCTAAAAATATTTATCTAATTAAAATCCATACATCTGGAACACAAATCGCTCCACGATCGGTTTCTGATCGGTTTCTGATCGGCCTGTTTTTGTCTCCAGGTGTTCAATGAAGACGGGTCGGTCCGGTTCTTCATCGATGCCAGTCAGGAGGACCAGCGCAGCTGGATGACGTACATCAAATGCGCCCGGAACGAGCAGGAGCAGAACCTGGAGGTGGTTCAGGTCGGCAGCAGCGTCTTCTACAAGGCGGTGGAGGTCAGAAAATATCACCTATTATTGTCTGAAGCTGATGTTTAACTGAAGCCCTTCGGGGTTTAGAGTCCCAGTTGACGGCGTTTCAACCAGAAGCCTAGAGGTTGGAGTCCTTGTCAAACGGTGTTTTTGACTCAAGTCCCAGAGGGTTGGAGTCCCAGTTAAACGACATTTAACTGAAGTCCTCAAAGGGGTTTTAATGTTTTTATCTTTTTTTAAATCCTTTTCAAAATGTCTTTCTCTTTCTCACTGTTTATTCAATGTCACGTGCTGTTTTTATTTTAATTATGTAAAGCACTTTGAAATGCCTCGCTGCTATACAAATAAAATTTGGTTGATTGAAGCTCCAATAAGCGGCTGGAAAATAACTTTAAACTGTTTGAAGTTATTCAGACTTTAAACTGAAACACAAAATCATTTCAATTTTTTTTCTTTTTGAGCCAAAAAAATACTAAATAAATAATAATTAGAATAAAACAAATGAAATGTTTTTCTGTTTTGGAATTTAAAAATAAATCATTTTCATCTTTCGACATGTAAAACTATAAATATGGCATCGTTTTCATTTTTTATTTTTTTAATCTGTGAAAACGTGTTATTTTTTATTTACGAGTTGATTTAGGTTCAGTATGTTGATGATTTTTGGCTCTTATTGGTTTTTGTAAAGATGCAAATTTAATAAATCAAACGATTTAATAAAACTGATTTAATAACAAAACTGGAAAATGAATTATCTATTAAAGCATGAGCAAACAACCTGGGAATGTAAGGGATAAATTAATAACATTATTATTAATAATATAATTATTATTTTTATCTAATAATATAACAATATAATAGGAATATCGTTTATTGTCCCCCAGTGGAAAAATTCAAGTGCAATGTCCAATATTACATTAATAATAATAATAATAATAATAATAATAATAATAATAATAATAATAAAGTCCCTGCCAGGTAAATTACAGAAATAAAAGTAACAAATAATTCTACCAGATTATTTTCATCTGTCGGTTTGAAGCTGCAGGAAAATCATATTTACTTCATATCAAATGTTCTGTTTTAATTTAACAAGTTAACGAGTCCAGAGGACTCCAAAGCTCTCCGTTCATTCATTAATTCATGCATTCATTCATTAATTCATGCATTCATTCATTAATTCATGCATTCATTCATTAATTCATGCATTCATTCATTCACACAAAAAACTTCCTTTAAATAAATCAAGTCAAAAAATTGTTCTAATTAAATTTATTTTAAAAAAATTAATAAAATACATTTAGTTGATTTTTTGAAAATAAAAAAAGAAAAAAAATGTTTAAATAAAAAAAAGAAAGAGAAAACAAAAGTCAAAGTAAATTGAACGGCCTAAAGAATAAATTAGCAGTTAATTATTTTGTAATTAGATCCTAACAAACAAAATTGAATTAAATCGGAAATAATTATTGACAACACGCGAAGAGAAATCTGCATAAACTGAAATAAAATGATATAAAAAAAATTTACGATGAAATGTTTAAAACTAAAAAGATGAAATGAGGAGCAGATCCAGAACGTTCCCGCATGAATCGGATCAGGACAAGTGAACACCTGGAACCGAAACGGTTCTGCCGCTGGTGAGTGGCGCCATCTGCTGGCCGCAGACAGAAAAACACTGAAAGCCTGAAATTTACTTGATTTGAAATTATTTAAATTCACCAAATATAGTAGTAGAATATTTATGAAATTACCCAGAGTATGTTTCAGCTTCATAATAAAGTCATATTTATTATATTGTAATAATAAAGTCATATTTGTTATACTTTAATAATAAAGTCATAATTATTATATTTTAATAATAAAGTCATAATTATTATATTTTAATAATAAAGTCATAATTGTTATATTTTAATAATAAATTCATAATTATTATATTTTAATAATAAAGTCATAATTATTATATTTTAATAATAAAGTTATATTTGTTATATTTTAATAATAAAGTCATAATTATTATATTTTAATAATAAAGTCATAATTGTTATATTTTAATAATAGCCATAATTATATTTTAATAATAAAGTCATAATTATTATATTTTAATAATAAAGTCATAATTATATTTTAATAATAAAGTCATAATTATTATATTTTAATAATAAAGTCATATTTGTTATATTTTAATAATAAAGTCATAATTATTATATTTTAATAATAAAGTCATAGTTATATTTTAATAATAAAGTCATAATTATTATATTTTAATAATAAAGTCATATTTGTTATATTTTAATAATAAAGTCATATTTGTTATATTTTAATAATAAAGTCATAATTATATTTTAATAATAAAGTCATATTTGTTATATTTTAATAATAAAGTCATATTTGTTATATTTTAATAATAAAGTCATAATTATTATATTTTAATAATAAAGTCATATTTGTTATATTTTAATAATAAAGTCATAATTGTTATATTTTAATAATAAAGTCATAATTATATTTTAATAATAAAGTCATAATTGTTATATTTTAATAATAAAGTCATAATTATATTTTAATAATAAAGTCATATTTGTTATATTTTAATAATAAAGTCATAATTGTTATATTTTAATAATAAAGTCATAATTATTATATTTTAATAATAAAGTCATATTTGCTCCCAGACCATCCCTCCGGACCAGGAGCTGCTGGTCTGGTATGGAAACTCCCACAACACATTCCTGGGAATTCCTGGGATTCCAGGCGCCGACGAGGAGCAGGGAAAGAAAACCAAAACCGGTAACTTAACAATAGAGATGAGCTCGGAAGACATTTCAGAACCAGAACCAGAACCGCTGGTCTGGTTCTGGTTCCGGCAGGTCAGGTTTTGATGATCAGCAGGTCTGGATGTTCTTCTTCTCCTGCTTCCAGATGACTTCCACACCTGTGAAGGCTCCTCCTCCTCCGCCTCCTCTTCCTCCTCCGCTTCCTCCTCCAGTCTAGGGCGCATGCGCTGCGTCATCTGTCACCGCGGTTTCAACTCCCGCAGCAATCTGCGCTCGCACATGCGCATTCACACGCTGGACAAGCCGTTCGTCTGCCGCTTCTGCAACCGCCGCTTCAGCCAGTCGTCCACGCTGCGGAACCACGTCCGGCTGCACACCGGGGAGCGGCCCTACAAGTGCCACGTCTGCCAGTCGGCCTACTCCCAGCTGGCCGGGCTGCGCGCGCACCAGAAGAGCGCGCGGCACCGACCCAGCGGGGACGCGGGCGCGCCGGTGGGCGGCGTGGTGGTGGTGGGCGGCCCGGGGGTCCACTCGCCCCCACCGGCCCACCCCCCGCAGCTGACCGCGGTACCTCACCCCGCCTCCATGGTCCACCACATCCCCGCCATGGTGCTGTGAGCCAATCAGGGCCAGCGATGTGGTCAGCTGACCAATCACCGAACACAAGCTGACCGAAGACTTCTGCACAAACGCAGGTCCAGTTGGTGTTGATGAGCCCGGTTCTGTTTGATGATTAAAAGTCCAACAAACAGATCAAATGATGATCAGCTGATAAAATCCTAGAAACCGAATAAATAAACTCCTTGGTTTATTGATTATTAATCATTTTCCTATAAACTAATATTTATCAGGCACTCCGAGTCCGGACCCGGTTCCGACCGCCCAGCTGCATGATGACCCGTTCTGTTGATGTCGTGTTTGCATTGCATGCTTCTGGTTCCTGTTGAAGGTTGTGATGTTGCAGAGACAGAACCTCAGGTCCAAACCTGCAGGAAGAAAGGTTCTGCCTGAGCTGCCGGGTCTCCAGGCTCGGATTCTCCTGCCAGAACCTTTGAGACGTTTTGACACAAAGTTACTGGATGTCGGTTCTGAAACGGTTCAGCTTGTGGAAGAACAGGAGATGCTTGATGGACTGAACTCTGCTGTCACTTTATTTCATTAATGTATCAAACTGGTATCTGTACATAAAGGATGTTATGTTCTATAAACGACTATAAAGTCCTAATAAAGTATTCCTCCTGAACTCGGTTCTCTGGACTTTTCCTGCCACCGGTTCCACCGACAGGAACCAGAACAGAATCTCCAACACAGGATGACTGAGTCCAGTCCGTCTGCCTAGTCAAAGTCTAGTCCGGTTGGTGAGGTATGAATGCTAATCGACCTCTGACCTCTGGTCGTCCAGGTCTGGGCTCGGTTTGAATGTCAACGCCAAGCGGACCAGAGACCGCTCCAAAAGCAGGAAGTGAACTACACCGCAGGGCATTTTGGCTAAATCCAACCAAAGCTAACGTGCTAGCCAACGCTAGCAGCAGAAATGGCTCCTGGTCTTTAGCCTAAAGAGAAATCCTCCAACCGCTAAAATCTGACGCCTCCATCTTGTTTCCATCTGGTGAAACAGGAAGTTGCTCTCAGTGTCTTCAGAGGTTTTTGTGTCGTTTCCTTCAGTGGTTCTTGGTGCAGCGCCCCCACAGGCCAGGAGGGGAACAGGTTGGTTTGACTCAGAGCCACAGCAGCTGGAGGAGGAGCAGATGTTCTGGTTCCAGTAGAACCGGGTCGACCGGACTGAAGGAGGGAAAACGTCCTTAGATGCGTCTCCATCATTCCTGGATCAAATGGCTGAATTCCCTCATCAGCTCTGCAGAGGTGATCCAGCAACCCATACATTTTATTCAAGTTGCTGGTTGAAGTTGCTGGATGGTAGATCTGGAGGACTGGACCTGGACCTCCTGGTCTAACAGAGACAAGGAGCAAATCCAGGCCCAGATTTGAGAACTAAATATCTGCAGGCTGAACCACAGAGGGACGTTCTCCAGATCCTGTTGGGAACATTTCAATCCTCTTCTGGCTCAACGCAAACATTCAAGGTTCCCCATGTGAGCCGATCCAGTCCTCTTCTAGGAGAGGTTCTGTCTGTCGGTTCAGGAGGAGATCTGGAGCTGCAGGTGAGAAATGAGTTCTGAGGTCCCACCTGAACCAGGGAGAACCTGAAGGTGGGACCTCAGAACCTGCAGAATGTTCCTGAAGAGATGCAACTTTCATGTTGCATGAAAATGACCCGGGAGCACTCAGTGGAGGTCCAGTCCCAGAACGGTCAGCTCACACCAGTTCCGGTTCTGGTTCTGGTTCCGGTTCCAGGATTATTGTGGATATTAATAAATGTCATCAGAGGTCATCAGAGGTCATCAGAGGTCAACCTGCCCCTCCATATTTACTAAATGAAGCAGGTGTCATTCCTCTGCGCTGCGTTGGTTCTGCTGACGTTTGGAGCTCAGTTGATTGATTGAACCGTTTAGTTCCTGCTGCTTTCACTCCAGGTTCTGGTCCAACTGGACAGTCCTCCTCTGGTCCGCCTGGTTCTGATCATCTTGGTTCTGATCAGCCTGGTTCTGATCAGCCTGGTTCTGATCAGCCTGGTTCTGACAGCTTCATGTTGAGGTGATGATTCTAGATAAATATTTTTAGAAATGCCAGAAACCCAAATGAGACCGTCCAGGTAAAAGTTCTCACGTTCTTCAGGGATCCAGAGCAGCTTCTGGAAGTTCTGGTTCTGGAAAACCCAAACATTTCAGTGTTTTTTTGTTTAGTTTTCACAGCAGCTTTTCTCTGTCGGGTCATCGGTGTTGGGTAAGATGGGAAAACACAGCAGGCTGAGTAAACTCACCTTTGGGACACTCAAACCGTCCCAGAGGAAAAGTCCGTCCTCTGTCCTCGTGTCTGAGCCGATCAATAAGTGATAAAGAGGCTCGGAGCCTCCGGCCGTCAGTCTGGCTGCTCAGGATGAAGCCGTTGGTTCTGCTGGTTTGGGTTTGGACTCTGTGCTGGAGGACGGACGCTCAGTCGTAAGTGAAGCTCCTGTCTTCTACGTGATTGGTTGTTGTATTTTGGAGATAAAACAGACGATCAGAGAGCTGGTGGCTGGATTATGGAGACGGTTATTATGGTATAAAATTAAATGAAGAACCTTTAATTTAATGTTCTTCATTTAATGAAGAACATTAAATGAATTTAAATTTAAGAACATTTAAATGTTCTTAAACTCTGTCAGGATTTCTGGCTTTAATCTGACAGAAATCTTGTAAAACTGAATTTGTTGCAAAGAAAAATGTGAAAACCAAAGTCTGTCCTTTAACTGGACCAAGTCTTCCTGGTAGGAGTCCTCCAGCTGTTCTGGGCTGCTGAAGGAGTCCTGCCAGAAAAACCCCACATCATGACACTCACACCGCCGTGTTACACGTCCATCGGTCCGATTGGGAAGGCGGCCAAGTGAACAGAAAATGGTTCTGCAAGGCGACGCTGTGGTCCGGGCCGATCCTCGTCTCCTGTAGAACCGAACCGGAACGGGTTGGAAACCCTGCAGCTCCTCCAGTGCTGCTGTCAGCCTCTAGCTCCCTCCCCCACGTGTTTCTGACTGCCTGTCTGAACCTTTCAGCTCATTTTGATCCAGCAACAGACTGGACTAAAGGAGGAAACTCAGCAAATGTGAAGCTATTTTCCTGAAGGTTGGTTTTCCTCTGCTGGATGACGACCTTCTTCTGGAAAGTTTATTTTTGTTCAGCACAGAAACAATCAGGAGGAGAAATCATCTGACGGATGGACCAGAACCGAGCCTGAGCAGCGAAGCAGAGCGGATGTTTGATCATGTTTACAGCTGAACCAGCCTGGCAAGCTGTAATCTGGGTGGAGGTCCCTCCACTCTGCCTTCTACCTGACCAGCAGCAGGGGGCGCACACACAGCCAGCGGGTTCACCTGCTGAGCAAATATTTACCACAGAAACCAGTAAAACGATCAGTGGCAACAAACATCAGAGTTCAGACGAACTCAAAACCCAAAAACCTTGAAACACAAACACGTTAAAGTTTCCAGAACTTTTCCTTCTGTCCAGATTTATTCTGATGCTTTATTCATCATTTATTCAACATTTATTCATCATTTATTCATCATTTATTCATCATTTATTTCTTTTACTGAATCCTGCAGCTTTCTGGTCTAACTGGCCTCTGATTAGGAACTTTAAGTTTCATCGTCAGGATTTCTGTGATTTATCATAACAAACAGATTCATAACGGAGTCCAGCTGGTGATCGGACTCTTCTTCTTCTGTGGTATTTCACCACCAGCAGTGATGGCGTCTCTTTCTGACAGCTTCCTGATCACAGCGCCCCTGTCGGTGTGCCTGGATGCAGTGGAGACGGTGTTTGTTCAGCTGTTCGGTTCCTCCACGGAGGAAACCGTCTACGTCTTCCTGAAGACGTCCATGGCTCGGGATCACAGGGAACTGTCCAAGGACTCCCTGCGGCTCAACAGCCAGAACAACTACCAGGGCGTCGCTAAAGTCCGGGTGAGAAATCCTCCTGAAGCTCTCTGCATTACTCATCTGACTGATTATTATTACGATTTCTGTAAAAAAAAAAAAAAAAAAAAAAAATATATATATATATATATATATATATATATATATATATATATAATATGTGGCGCTCAAAATGTTAGGAGAAGCCCAGCGGCTTCCACTATGACCCTGAACTTAATAGACATTTGTTTTGTATATTTCCAATGTAATGGACACAGAAATGGAAACGAAAGAGAGAAAGGTTTAAAGGGACAGGCGATCCTAGAAGTCTGCCTCCACACCTGCAGAACAAGAGAAATAAAAAATAAAAAATACAGAAAACAGAGAAACCATAGCAACAGATAACATCGCTGGAAGCAGTTAAGACCAGATGTACTTTGTGGCAACCGCAGCCCAACATGGAGTGTATCTGAAAACACCTGGGTGTTGATTCCTGTGTTTCTGTGTCTCTTTAGTTGTTGCCACTTCCAGAGAATAAGAATTTGAATCATGTGATTCTTCACGTCCAATCAAACGGGATCAACCGTCACCTGTCCATCCCGGTTTCCCGATCCAACGGCTTCCTGTTCATCCAAACAGACAAACCGCTCTACACGCCTCATCAGAAAGGTCGGGCCTTCTTGGTTCTTCACTCAGGTTGAACACAGACTGTTCAGGTTTGCTGAATAAAACTGTTTGTGATGTGTTCAGTCAAAGTGAGGGCGTTCTCCATGAACCAGGAGCTGAGACCTGCCAATCGCAGCGTCTTCTTAACCTTCAAGGTGAGCCTGATGAGCCCAGGACCATAAATGAGTTGACGATTGGTTGCCATGTCAATAAACGTCTTTGTTCCCGACAGGATCCAGATCACATCACGGTAGACGTTGTGGAGATTGTTGATGTGAACAATGGAATCCCGTCGATGCAAAACCCCTTCAGGATTCCCATCAAACCAAAGTAAGGAAGACCTCTGTCGAGGCGGGAAGACCTTCGGGTTATTCCCAGATGGTTTTCCTGAGTTCTCTGTACTTGCAGGTTGGGAATTTGGACAATAGAAGCTTCCTACACAGATGATTTCACAACAAAAGCAAAGACAGATTTTGAAGTTAAAGAATACGGTACGTCTCAGAGTTTGATATGAGCCCTGCTGGTGGAGGTGATGATCTGTGATGTTCTCCTCCTCTGTCAGTTCTTCCTAGTTTCTCCATCCAAATGAACCCACAGACAAACTTCATCAGCCACAGTCAGTTCAGTCAGTTCCACTTCAAGATTTCAGCCAGGTGAGGCCTGATCTCCTCCAGCTGTTCAGCCATTCGACCTGAGCGGCCATGTTTACCCTGCGGTGCTCTGACCATTGGCAGGTATCTCCACGGCGCACCGGTGGCTGAAGGAGAGGTGTTCCTGCGTTATGGATACGTCAGAGAGAAGAATGCTCCTGTCATCATTCCCACATCAGTCACCAGAGAAAGAGTAAGGCCCTGACACGCAGCAGCCTCAAAGACTTCTCTGACGGTAGCTGCTGAAACTCCTAAGAGACATCTCCCAACATGGGGTTCGTTTGTCTCCTTCTCTCAGCTCTCTCCGACAGGTGAACTGGATGTGACTGTTAACATGCAGAAGGTTCTGCACAAACACGATGGACCGAGAGACCTGGACAGCCTGGTGGGAAGCTACCTGTATGTAGCGGTGCTGCTGCAGGAGGACACAGGTACGCTGACATCATACCACCCTGAAACCAGGTCCTCCCCTTCTCACCGTTTGGACTGGATGTCGCCCTCCAGGTGGGATCACTCAGGAGGCGGAGTTTGCTACTGTGAAATTTGTCAGGTCACCGTACCGTCTGAGCCTCATCTCGACGCCTCCGTTCATCAAACCGGGACTTCCTTACAAAATCCAGGTATGCATCATGGAGTCCCACCTGAAAAGTGTTTAGCAGTAGTTGGCCTGGGCTCCTTTGGCATGAATTTGGCATGAAGCTGTTCCAGAACCAGAGGCAACATCTGGTTGGACCTTCTGACTCCCCTGTGGCCCACACCTTGTTCAGCTCCACAGGCCCTTTGTCTCTGCAGGTAATGGTGAAGGATCACCTGGACGAGCCGGTGAGCCTGGTGCAGGTGCGTCTGGTGGAGCGTCAGCTGGTCATGAACACAGGAGAAAGGGAGGCCATGTCCTGTGGGGAGAGCAGAAGCAGTGGATCTGATGGCCTCTTGTATTTTATCTGCAACCCCCAGAAAAATGCAGTCAGGGCACAACTGAAGGTGAGGAAGATCTGCCACTGCTGGGCTGTGAAAAGTATTTACCCCTTTGCAGGTTTATTGAGCTGAGCTTTAGAAGGTGCTTTTCATATAGATTCAGGTTCTGTTTGCCTGATGTTAACGTTAGCTTGATGATCTGAAACGTTAGGTGGGACAAAAACAGGAGATTTGTCTTTCGGTACTCTTGGTGTAACTGGTCTGGTTGTTGTCGACCCAGTTTGAGACGGCGGACCCCACCCTGCCAGCTCAGAGTCAGGCCAGTCTGGCGCTGGAGGCCGTGGCCTATCACTCCCCGAACCAGCGGTACCTTTACATCGACACGCCCATGTTCGGCCACACCCTCCAGGTCAGCCACTACGCCAACATCCAGGTGTACACCGCCGCTCCCTCCTACCTGAACATCAGGACTCTCAACTACTTGGTGAGGAGGCGGTCGCACACGTTGCTTCCCCTGTTGCCATAGTTACTGATGGCTTCGCCGCTGCTCCCCTGTAGGTGCTGTCTAAAGGGAAGGTGGTGTTTTTTAAAAGTCAGAACTTTGCCTCCAGCGTTGATGGCAAACAGAACCTGAACTTCCTGGTGACAACCTCCATGGTGCCATCCATCAGGCTGCTGGTCTACTACATCCTGGACGGAGAAGGAACCACAGAGCTGGTGGCGGACTCCGTCTGGATGGACGTCAAAGACAAGTGTGTCAACGGCCTCCAGGTGCTGCAGTCTGGCTGCCTCTCTGGTTCATCAGCAGGAATTCATCTGAAATGTGTCGGCTAACATGTTGTTGTCTGTCAGACCAACATCTTATTCCAGGAAAGACTCTACAAGCCAAAGGAGAACATCAAGCTGGACATCAGAACCAATCAGGGCAGCATGGTGGCTCTGTCGGCGGTAGACTCTGCTGTCTTAAGCCTACGACCCAATTACAGGGACCCTGTTTCCATGGTAACAGTCAGTTTGACCTGAGCTTGTTTGTTGTGTTGAGTTGAGCGGTGCGGTCGGGCGGCGCTCTGACAGGATGTACGGTGGCCCGCAGGTCCTTCGTCACTTCGAGCACAGCGACCTGGGCTGTGGAGGAGGCGGCGGCAAAGACAACGCCGACGTCTTCCGATTGGCTGGCCTCACCTTTATGACCAATGCCAACGCCGCCCCGTCGTCCAGCAGTACGTCCACCACTTAGAGTAAGGAATCAGAAACTATCAGCATCTGCTCAGTGATGGCGGCTTGTTCCACAGGTGATCCGTGTACCGCCGCCGTTCGTCCAAAGAGAGAATTGACCGACGCACAAAAGGAGGCTAAAGGTATGATCCACCATCACTACGTCCGTCTGACGTTTCCGTTCAGAGTTTAGTCCTCTGTCACATCTATGTCTAAAAACTAACTAAAGATAAACAAATGATTTGATTGGTTGGTTGGTCTGTAAGTTTGGCTGATTTAACTATAACCTGAGACCATCTCAAAGATTCAGGAAAGCTTGACATATTCAACTGTTTGTGTGGTTGTTGTAACAAGCAAAGACCAAATAATAAAAATCAAATCTTCCTGCAAACAGCCGTGAAGATTTCAAACATCCAAAGTGACTAAAAACGTAAAACAACAGAAACAGAAGCAATGATGTAAAAACAGTCGCTGCTGTTGGTTCTGGTTCTGTCTGGGTCCGTCTCTCTGCAGCCAGAACTTTCGGCTCCAAGAAGAGCTGCTGCTTAGCGGGGATGAAGTACATCCCGAAGAGCGTGAGCTGCCAGCAGTACGCAGACCAGGCCTTCCAGAAGCTCAGAATCAAGAACGAGCCCTGCAAGGCGGCCTTCAGCCAGTGCTGCGAGTTCTACCAGCAGCACCTGGACCAGGGCGACAGGCTGGTTCTGGGACGCTACGGTGAGTCCGGCCGGTTCTGGTCCGCTCCTTCTGTCTGGACCCGATTGACGCCTGACTTGGTGTTTCTCTCCAGAACTGGGTGCAGACTTCGATCAGGCGCCGTCGTTGGTGAGAAGCTACTTTCCAGAGAGCTGGCTGTGGGAGGTGCAGCGTGCAAGGTAGCACAAATCAAACGCACCTCAACAGGTCGACGCTCCTTTGGGAGGAACTCCACTCTCTTCAGTTCGGTTAATATTAATGAATCACGGTGCAAAGAATATTCTATTCTGTTTATTATTGCAGTCATGTTAGTTTTCATTTAGTTATTTCAATTATTATACAGGAGAGCCTCCATACTGAACGGAGTTAGCTGAGGAGTTTAATTTCGTCTCCTGAACGGATTGGACACATTCAAGGGTCTAAAGTCGTTTTCATCCAGGACAATCCTTATTAGCCAAGGAGGAGTTCAGGTCTCCTGGTGGATCTGATCGGATCCCAGCAGAAGAATCGGGAAGATGTGATTATTTGTTCTCACTTAGAAATGACTGGTGGATCATTCCCATGACTCCAGAGTCTCTCTGCCTGGGTAGAGCAACAACAAGGTAAAGGTGGTGGAATAGCAGAGCTTGTCAGCTTCAGACTGAAGGAGGTGAGCCTGTTTACCTCCTTCAGCTTCCTGAGCAGCAGAGTCCCAGTGTTAGCTGGTTCAGTCTCCACGTCTCTTTCTTTCAGAGACGTTTCAGCTGTTAGTGTTTCTGAAATGCGTGCAGCTCCTCTGAAGGACGTCCTCTTGGCAAGGCAGCAGGTCAGCGGTGAGCCAGGAGTTTATCAGGGAAGCATCTCGCAGATCTGTGGCCACCGGACAGACCACAGTTTGTGAGAGTGAAGGACTGAGTGTCTGACCCGGCTGTTGGCTCCACAGGCCTCTGTACCCTCACCGTTCCTTTTCTCTCGACAAGTCTGACTTCGGTCATCTGCAGAAACTCAGATGACTCTGCAGTTGTTGGGAGAATCAGAGATGGACAAGAGGCTGAGTAGAGATCTGGTTTTAACCACAGACATGAATAGTAGACGCCTCACAGAGCGGATCATGGGTCACGGAGCGGGTCATGGGTCACGGAGCGGATCATAGGTCACGGAGCGGGTCATGGGTCACGGAGCGGGTCATGGGTCACAGAGCGGATCATAGGTCACGGAGCGGGTCATGGGTCACGGAGCGGGTCATGGGTCACAGAGCGGATCATAGGTCACGGAGCGGGTCATGGGTCACGGAGCGGGTCATGGGTCACGGAGCGGGTCATGGGTCACAGAGCGGATCATAGGTCACGGAGCGGGTCATAGGTCACGGAGCGGGTCATGGGTCACAGAGCGGGTCATGGGTCACAGAGCGGATCATGGGTCACGGAGCGGGTCATGGGTCACAGAGCGGATCATGGGTCACGGAGCGGGTCATAGGTCACGGGGCGGGTCATGGGTCACGGAGCGGGTCATGGGTCACGGAGCGGGTCATGGGTCACGGAGCGGGTCATGGGTCACGGGGCGGGTCATGGGTCACGGGGCTGGTCATGGGTCACGGGGCGGGTCATAGGTCACGGAGCGGGTCATAGGTCACGGGGCGGGTCATGGGTCACGGAGCGGGTCATAGGTCACGGGGCGGGTCATGGGTCACGGAGCGGGTCATAGGTCACGGGGCGGGTCATGGGTCACGGAGCGGGTCATGGGTCACGGAGCGGGTCATGGGTCACGGGGCGGGTCATGGGTCACGGGGCTGGTCATGGGTCACGGGGCGGGTCATAGGTCACGGAGCGGGTCATAGGTCACGGGGCGGGTCATGGGTCACGGAGCGGGTCATAGGTCACGGGGCGGGTCATGGGTCACGGAGCGGGTCGGCCCGTTGCTGTGATACGTCACAGCGTCCGCCATATTGAATCTGGAATATGTGCCAGTAAGCTAATACAAGTAAATGGACCGAACTTCAGAAATTGGCGTTTGACAAAATATTTTAAATTAATTTCTGAATAAAGAGCACAATGTTTTATTTGGTAGAAATGATTCTGATCATTTTTATATTAACATTGATGAACAGACACTTTTACAGTGTTTAATTAAATAACATATTTACATAATTCCATAATTAAATGTACATTTAACATTTCAAGACAAGAAACAAATAATTTTCTTGTATTTATTTTTCTATATGATATTGATAAATTTATAAATTTATGAAAGTCATTGTCACCTGACAATACATAGGAAATATTGTTCGGTTGTTTAGAAGCAAATTTCTGGCTGCAAAGTAATTCTGATGTTTCATCCTTACCTGTGGAAGGTGATGCCATTGAATCCAGTTTGTTTCGTAAAACGGTTGAAACACAGAGAAAAGGACTGAAGGAGCTCCGATCTGCTGCCACATAAAAGATGGCGGCGACGTAACGCAGCGCTCAGTGAGGCGCCTAGTATCCATGTCTTTGTGGTGGACTGCCTCAGAAACCCCTCAGTGTTGCCCTGCAACAGCCTGAACTGGACAGTTGTCTCTGCTTCTTCAGGAAGCTTCAGGCTTTGCAGCCAGATGTTGCCCGGCTGCTGTGGAGACTCTGCAGCTTCTGTTTAAAGTGCTGACCATCAGCTGCAGCAGCTAACCCAGCTTTGGCGTTTGTCTCTTCAGGTCAGGTCAGCTGTCCATCAGCAGGGCTCTGCCGGACTCTCTGACCACCTGGGTGGTTAAAGCCGTCGGCATGTCTCCAGAGGGCGGTGGGTCTCCTCTCCATGTGTCGATCGGTTCAGACCGTCGCGGTGCCCTCAGTGGCCTGCAGAATCAACCTAACCGCCGACTCTGTCTGGTTCTCAGGGATGTGTGTGTCGGACCCTGTGAAGGTGTCGGTCAACCAGCCGCTCAGCGTGGACGTCCCGCTGCCCTACCAGGTGGTCCGAGGGGAGCAGCTGGAGCTGCAGGGCTCCGTCTACAACCAGCAGGACGACATCATCACCGTCAGTTCAACCACACATCCCATAATAAACACTCAGATCTTTACTGCTGGCTGAGTTTACAGCTGATTCTTCCAATGAGCAGCAGGAGCTCACTTCCGCTGTTCCTCTCCACAGGAAGGGGAGGGGCTAACACACCTGCAGCGCTCTAATTTATGCTTTCTCTCCCCTCAGTACTGCGTGACGCTGACGGCCGGCCCGGCGTTCTGCCTGCTGAAGTCCCGGCCGACGCCCAGGCAGGAGGGGCATCACACCACGGCCTGCACCTGGAGCCGCCTGGCTGCGGGGGGGGTGGGCAAAGTGACCTTCACCCTGCTGGGCCTGGAGCCTGGAGAGCACACCCTGACCTTCACCCTGACCATCCAGTCAGGGGTCAAAGACGTTGTGAAGAAGACGCTGCGTGTGGTGGTATGTGGACGTTAACAGACTCTACTTGGAGCATACAAAGTCTGAACCTGTCCGTGGTTCTGTTCTGCACACCGTTCGTCCGTACCATGTGAGCAGCTTGGCTAAACATTAGTTCTGCTTTGGTTGTTTGCAGCCTGAAGGAGTGAGGCAGGAAGTGAACTCTGGGGGAAGACTGGATCCGCAGGGACTCTACGGTTTGTGGACTCCATCTTGGTTCACCTCGAATCCTCACCATCATCATCGTCTCACCTGCGCTGGTCTGGATTCCTGTTGCAGGTTCGGAGAAGCGGACTGTGGTGCTGAAGAACATCCTGTCAGAAAACATGGTTCCCAACTCGGCTGTGGAGAGACAGCTGACCATAAACGGTGAGACGAGGCGCGGAGCCGCCGAGCCGCCGAGCTTCTTCAGGTCTGCAGAAATGATCAGGATGGTTGTTCCTAACGGCAGGCGAGCTTCCCGGCGAAGTCGTGTCGGTCATACTGGACCCCGAGGGCCTCAAGCGGCTCCTCAGCCTTCCTCCTGGGTCAGCAGCAGCAGAGGTCGATAGGCTCCTCCCACTCATCCAGGTGTACCAGTACCTGGAGACCAACAGCATCTGGGACGTCCTGGGAGAAAACGTAGAGAAGAACTCTGGCGAGCTGAGGCAGAAGATCAGAGATGGTGGGGCGGCGGCGGCGGTTCATTCTGGAGATGATGATGATGATGATGATGATGATGATGTGTCTGCAGGTCAGGTCGGCCTCACGTCCTTCAGGAACGGAGACAGCAGCTACAGCATGTGGATGAACTCTGAACCCAGCACCCTGTGAGTGGACCAGAACCTCCCACCGCTCCACAGAACCAAACCGACCCGATTACTTTACGACCTCATTATCCAGGTTTTTCATTCAAAACGATTCTTCAGTCTGTCGGAGTCCAAAGACCCTCCTGATCTGCTCCAGTCTGATCCGTTAAATCGAGACATTAAAGTGTCTTTTTTCACATTTATTAAGTTTTAAATGTTAATCCATTCTTTTGAATCACTTCCTCCCTGCATCCTCCATTTTGTTTCAACAAAGCGTCAGTAAAAGAGCGCCACCTTTCTGCAGGCAGGACATTTCCATCCAGGGGTTTTTAGCATCTGACAGCCTGTGGAGTTATTTAGAGAAGAATCACAAACAGAAGTAATCATGGCGCCTGCAGATACAGAGAAAAGATGGTGGAAGAAAAATATCAACAAAATACTGTAACAAACTTCTGACCAATCACAACCCGCCTCACACAGCTTAGCTTCGCTGTAGCTTTAGCTTAGCTCTGATGTAGCTTAGCTCTGATGTACCTTAGCTCTGATGTAGCATTCCTCAAGTTTTCCAGCTCCAGTTTGTGAACCTTGAGCGCGGTGAAGCTCAAGTCCAGCTCGTTCCAGTACCATCTCCATGGCGACGTCAGAACGTCCCGTGTTGTTACAAAATGGAGGCCTAAAGATGGTGGATTGATTCTCCATCCATCCATTTTCCTTCACCCTTGTCCCTCAGTGGGGTCAGGAGGGGTGCTGGTGCCTCTCCAGCTCACGTTCCGGGCGAGAGGCGGGGTACACCCTGGACAGGTCGCCAGTCTGTCGCAGGGCAACACAGAGACACACAGGACAAACAACCATGCACACACACACTCACACCTAGGGGCAATTTGGAAAGGCCAATTAACCTGACAGTCATGTTTTTGGACTGTGGGAGGAAACCGGAGAACCCGGAGAAAACCCACCATGCACAGGGAGAACATGCAAACTCCATGCAGAAAGACCGGGGCTGGGAATCGAACCCAGAACCTTCTTGCTGCAAGGCAACAGCTCTACCAACTGCGCCACTGTGCAGCCCGGTGGATTGATTCTATTTTTTTAAATCAATTTTGGGACATTTTAAATAAATTCTGAATCGTAGTAAATGAGAATTGTGATTCTTATGTGAATCGATTTTTAGGCACAGTCCTTTGAATCTCTAGATGTTGATTTTAATGTTTTATTTATTGTTTTTATGTGTTTTTATCATACACTGAATTGGCCTGTGGTGTTGTTTTAAAGTGCTGTCTGAATAAAGTTGTATCTGTGAGCTGATGACTTGTCCTGCAGGGTCACCGCTGAGGTGGTCAGGACTCTGTCTCTGGCCGACCCGTTCGTCTCCGTGGACCATCAGTCGCTGTCAGACTCTGTCAGCTGGTTGATCCGCAAAACTCAGCAGCCTGACGGCTCCTTCATGGAGCAGGCCTCCTCCAAGAACAGCCGGCTCATGGTTAGTGGGGTCGGCCTCCTCTGGCCTCCTTTGGCCTCTTTTGTCCTCCTCTGGCCTCTTTTGTCCTCCTCTGGCCTCTTCTGTCCTCCTCTGGCCTCTTCTGTCCTCCTCTGGCCTCCTCTGTCCTCTTCTGTCCTCCTCTGGCCTCTTCTGTCCTCCTCTGGCCTCCTCTGCCCTCCTCTGGCCTCCTCTGGCCTCTTTTGTCCTCCTTTGGCCTCCTCTGTCCTCTTCTGGCCTCCTCTGGCCTCCTCTGGCCTCTTTTGTCCTCCTCTGGCCTCCTCTGGCCTCTTCTGTCCTCCTCTGGCCTCTTCTGTCCTCCTCTGGCCTCCTCTGTCCTCTTCTGTCCTCCTCTGTCCTCCTCTGGCCTCCTCTGGCCTCTTCTGTCCTCCTCTGGCCTCCTCTGTCCTCTTCTGTCCTCCTCTGTCCTCCTCTGCCCTCCTCTGGCCTCCTCTGCCCTCCTCTGGCCTCCTCTGGCCTCTTTTGTCCTCCTTTGGCCTCCTCTGGCCTCTTCTGGCCTCTTCTGGCCTCTTCTGGCCTCCTCTGGCCTCTTTTGTCCTCCTCTGGCCTCCTCTGGCCTCTTTTGTCCTCCTCTGGCCTCCTCTGTCCTCCTCTGGCCTCTTCTGGCCTCTTCTGTCCTCCTCTGGCCTCTTCTGTCCTCCTCTGGCCTCTTTTGTCCTCCTCTGGCCTCCTCTGGCCTCCTCTGGCCTCTTCTGTCCTCCTCTGGCCTCCTCTGTCCTCCTCTGGCCTCTTCTGGCCTCCTCTGGCCTCTTTTGTCCTCCTCTGGCCTCCTCTGGCCTCCTCTGGCCTCTTTTGTCCTCCTCTGGCCTCCTCTGTCCTCCTCTGGCCTCTTCTGGCCTCTTCTGTCCTCCTCTGGCCTCTTCTGTCCTCCTCTGGCCTCTTTTGTCCTCCTCTGTCCTCCTCTGGCCTCTTCTGGCCTCTTCTGTCCTCCTCTGGCCTCCTCTGTCCTCCTCTGGCCTCTTTTGTCCTCCTCTGGCCTCTTCTGTCCTCCTCTGGCCTCTTCTGTCCTCCTCTGGCCTCCTCTGTCCTCTTCTGTCCTCCTCTGTCCTCCTCTGGCCTCCTCTGGCCTCTTCTGTCCTCCTCTGGCCTCCTCTGTCCTCTTCTGTCCTCCTCTGTCCTCCTCTGCCCTCCTCTGGCCTCCTCTGGCCTCCTCTGGCCTCCTCTGGCCTCTTTTGTCCTCCTTTGGCCTCCTCTGGCCTCTTCTGGCCTCTTCTGGCCTCTTCTGGCCTCCTCTGGCCTCTTTTGTCCTCCTCTGGCCTCCTCTGGCCTCTTTTGTCCTCCTCTGGCCTCCTCTGTCCTCCTCTGGCCTCTTCTGGCCTCTTCTGTCCTCCTCTGGCCTCTTCTGTCCTCCTCTGGCCTCTTTTGTCCTCCTCTGGCCTCCTCTGGCCTCCTCTGGCCTCTTCTGTCCTCCTCTGGCCTCTTCTGTCCTCCTCTGGCCTCTTTTGTCCTCCTCTGGCCTCTTCTGTCCTCCTCTGGCCTCTTCTGTCCTCCTCTGGCCTCTTCTGTCCTCCTCTGGCCTCCTCTGTCCTCTTCTGTCCTCCTCTGTCCTCCTCTGCCCTCCTCTGGCCTCCTCTGCCCTCCTCTGGCCTCCTCTGGCCTCTTTTGTCCTCCTTTGGCCTCCTCTGGCCTCTTCTGGCCTCTTCTGGCCTCTTCTGGCCTCCTCTGGCCTCTTTTGTCCTCCTCTGGCCTCCTCTGGCCTCTTTTGTCCTCCTCTGGCCTCCTCTGTCCTCCTCTGGCCTCTTCTGGCCTCTTCTGTCCTCCTCTGGCCTCTTCTGTCCTCCTCTGGCCTCTTTTGTCCTCCTCTGGCCTCCTCTGGCCTCTTCTGTCCTCCTCTGGCCTCTTCTGTCCTCCTCTGGCCTCTTTTGTCCTCCTCTGGCCTCTTTTGTCCTCTGGCCTCTTCTGGCCTCCTCTGGCCGGCCTCCTCTGCCCTCCTCTGGCCTCCTCTGGCCTCTTTTGTCCTCCTTTGGCCTCCTCTGTCCTCCTCTGGCCTCTTTTGTCCTCCTTTGGCCTCCTCTGTCCTCTTCTGGCCTCCTCTGGCCTCTTTTGTCCTCCTCTGTCCTCCTCTGGCCTCCTCTGTCCTCCTCTGGCCTCCTCTGGCCTCTTTTGTCCTCCTCTGGCCTCCTCTGGCCTCTTCTGGCCTCTTCTGTCCTCCTCTGGCCTCTTTTGTCCTCCTCTGGCCTCTTTTGTCCTCCTCTGGCCTCTTCTGTCCTCCTCTGGCCTCCTCTGTCCTCTTCTGTCCTCCTCTGGCCTCCTCTGGCCTCCTCTGGCCTCTTCTGTCCTCCTCTGGCCTCTTTTGTCCTCCTCTGGCCTCTTTTGTCCTCTGGCCTCTTCTGGCCTCCTCTGGCCGGCCTCCTCTGGCCTATTCTGGCCTCCTCTGGCCTCTTTTGTCCTCCTCTGGCCCCCTCTGGCCTCCTCTGGCCGGCCTCCTCTGGCCTCTTTTGTCCTCCTCTGGCCTCTTTTGTCCTCCTGTGGCCCCCTCTGGCCTCCTCTGGCCGGCCTCCTCTGGCCTCTTTTGTCCTCCTCTGGCCTCTTTTGTCCTCCTGTGGCCCCCTCTGGCCTCCTCTGGCCTCTTCTGGCCTCCTCTGGCCTCCTCTGTCCTCCTCTGGCCTCTTCTGGCCTCTTCTGTCCCCCTCTGTCCTCCTATGGCCTCCTCTGGCCTCTTTTGTCCTCCTCTGCCGCCCTCTGGCCTCCTCTGTCCCCCTCTGGCCTCCTCTGGCCTCCTCTGTCCTCCTCTGTCCCCCTCTGTCCCCCTCTGGCCTCCTCTGGCCTCCTCTGTCCTCCTCTGTCCCCCTCTGTCCCCCTCTGGCCTCCTCTGTCCCCCTCTGGCCTCCTCTGGCCTCTTCTGGCCTCTTCTGTCCCCCTCTGGCCTCCTCTGGCCTCCTCTGTCCTCCTCTGTCCCCCTCTGTCCCCCTCTGGCCTCCTCTGTCCCCCTCTGGCCTCCTCTGGCCTCTTCTGGCCTCTTCTGTCCCCCTCTGTCCTCCTATGGCCTCCTCTGGCCTCTTTTGTCCTCCTCTGGCCTCTTTTGTCCTCCTCTGCCGCCCTCTGGCCTCCTCTGTCCCCCTCTGGCCTCCTCTGGCCTCCTCTGTCCTCCTCTGTCCCCCTCTGTCCCCCTCTGGCCTCCTCTGGCCTCCTCTGGCCTCCTCTGGCGGTCGGCTCCTCTGTGATGGTCAGTCTGTGTTCCAGGTTTTTGGGTCTGATGAGGAGCAGTCGGTCTTCGTCACTTCCTTGGTGCTGGTGGCTTTACACCGAGCGACGAGCATCAGAGACCCCATCCTGCAGCTCCAGGTGAGAACTCACTGCTGGGTCGTCCTAAAGAGTTGAACATCAGGGTCAGAGGTCAAAGGTCAGGGTGGGAAGGCCCCTGGAAGAAGATGGATTTGTTTTGTCAGTAGAATCATGTCTGAGCAGTTTGGGCCCGCAGCATCACGGAGCCTCCACCAGCTGCTCATCAGCTGAGTTCACTTGTCCAGTTAAAGCCTCAGTTACATGTTTGTGTTTGTGATGGTAGAACAGAGGAGGATTTCCCGAGCACTAGTGATGGTCGGTGCATGCGTTCAGACCAAAACGTATCGTTTCAGCCAGTCGCCTGACCGGAATGACTTTAACGCACCAAACTGTGTTTATAGGGAAGCCAATCTGTCGATCTGTCAAACGGATTCTTAACCTTTTACAGCCTCAAATAAAAGGTTTCCTCACTGTGGGAACATTTTGATTTTATATTGGAAAATAAATGAGTTTTCATTTTGTTGTTTCATCCGGTTCTGTCAGTTTCTACTTGATCTGAATCCAAATTCAGCTGAAACTCTTAGTTTACTTTCATATCATGTTCTGCAGGTTAAATGTCGCATATGTTTGACTGAACTGTCTATTTAAATAAATCCACCTCCTCAATGCTGAGGCATCAGAATGAAGTCCAGATAAACTCAGATATGCAGCCATTCTACAAATTACTCAGGTGCTTTTTATAAATTATGTCATATAAATGTATTATTTAATTCAATTACAGCAGGAGAAGTTGTGTCCAAACAGCGTAACAGACTAAATGTTGGAAAAACTTCTTTTATCGACTGTATCTAACAATATCAGATATTAAATTTAACTGAAGATATGACATAATATACAATAAAATACAAAGACTTAAATCTTATTGTATGGTCTAGACCAGGGGAGGGCCTCCTGCAACTAGTAGATGTGTCTCTGCTTCAACACTCCTGAGTCAAATACTGAGGTCGTTAGCAGGACTGGAGAACCAGGAGGAGATTCAGCTGCTGGATCCAGGTGTGTTGGACCAGGGAGACATTAAGAGCTGCAGGACTCGGCCCTCCAGGACCAGGACTGCCCAACCCTGGTCTAGATCATCAAATCACCTGTAGGGATTTTTAATGTCCAGCAGGTGTCAGTATTCCACCCAGCCAAACACCCAGCATGCAGTCTGCCTTTAGTGGTTGCCATGGAAACTGGTGGTGGAAACTAAACTAAAGTCTGTCAGTTTTCCAGTTGGTTGAAAGTTTAATTTGCTGCAGCATGAAGACGGCAGACGTCTCTGTCTTCGTCTTTCCCATATTGAACTTTGGTAGAGAAATTCTCCCGAGTGTCGCGTTTTCTTCTTCCCTGGAAACAAGAAGTCTTGGTTTACGTGGTTTGTTCCTACCATGAACTGAAAAGAACTGAGTCGGTTTTCGCTGAATTGCTCATGAATAGATTCACTTTTGATTTTCATTTTCATGAGAAGCTGCAGCTGCAGTAAAAGATTTTTTTTAACTGGGTTCTGTTCCATGTTGATTCGTCTCCTTGTTGTTCCTCCTCTCAGTTCCATGACAGCAGCAAGCGTTCAGCAGCAAACTACCTTTCCCAGCATGCCCTGAATGTGAAGAGCATGTATGTGCGTGCGGTGGCGACCTACGCTCTGACGCTGCAGGACCCCAGCAGCGCGGAGGCGACGCAGCTGCTGACCGGCCTGGAGCAGCAGGCGCGGCAGAAAGGTGATTGTTTCACATTCATTCAAAACCAAGATTCCCTCTTCATGTTTGAGGGATCTTTGGGTTTGTTGATTCCTTCAGTATTTATTAGTTCTTTTTTTTCAATCTGATGTCCATCCATTTTCTTACACATTGTCCCTCAGTGGGTCAGGAGGAGCTGCTGCCTCTCCAGCTAACGTTCTGGGTGAGAGGTGGGGTCACCTGGACAGGTCACCTGTCTGTTGCAGAGCAACACAGGACAACCAACCATCCACACACATAGTGAGGATTTAGAGAAACCAAATAACCAGTCATGTTTTTTTTCACTGTGGGAGGAAGCTGGAGAACCCAGAGAGAGCCCACCAGGCACAGGGAGAACAGGCAAACACGCAGAAAGACCCCGGGCTGGGAATTGAACCCAGAACCTTCTTGCTGCAAGGCAACAGCTCTACCAACTGCACCACTGTGCAGCCCTTCTTCTTATGCATTTGTTTTTGTTTGTGTTTGTGTTGCCATGGCAGCATGTGTCTTTGAATCCCCAGACATACCAGAGGTGTCATGATGCTGCTTTCTATGTCCAGGGAACCCGGTTTTGCAGCGGTACTGGCAGGAGCCCAGCGTGACGGCTGATTGGCTGAAGCCTGATAAATCCAGCGGTCAGACGGTGGAGATAACGGCGTACGTCCTGCTGACCGTCCTGCTCAAGGTGCAAACAGCTTCCCCTTCATAAGGCTGATAAAAACATTTAATTTACACTTTTATAATATCACACAATCATTTTCCCTTCTGCCTGTAGAGGGCGGTGTGTCTGCAGCTCCTCTCTCTGCCTGTAGAGGGCGGTGTGTCTGCAGCTCCTCTCTCTGCCTGTAGAGGGCGGTGTGTCTGCAGCTCCTCTCTCTGCCTGTAGAGGGCGGTGTGTCTGCAGCTCCCCTCTCTGCCTGTAGAGGGCGGTGTGTCTGCAGCTCCTCTCTCTGCCTGTAGAGGGCGGTGTGTCTGCAGCTCCTCTCTCTGCCTGTAGAGGGCGGTGTGTCTGCAGCTCCTCTCTCTGCCTGTAGAGGGCGGTACTGCCTCAGTAATTTGGTTTGTCTCTTCAAGGGGAGGATCCATTACGCCAACCCCGTGGTTTCCTGGCTGACTCAGGATCAGCACTACGGAGAAGGATTCTACTCCATCAAGGTAAAAGTGTTCCACTCCTCCAGCAGTGGGCGACACTGAGTTCCAAGCCCAGTTCAGCTTCTTTTCTTCTTCTGTGGTGGTGTGTGACTTCAGGACATGGTTCTGACCCTGGAGGCCCTGACGGAGTACAGCAAGGTCGTTCCTAAAGCCGTGCTCAACCAGGACATCAGAATCCGCAACAGCAGGCAGGAAGAGCTGAGCCAAGTCCAGCTGAGCCGCAGCCGCCCGGTGGCCCCGCCCCTCCAGGTGAGGCCCAGCCCACCTGGAGGGGCGGGGCCACAGCCCCAACAGAACCACTCACTTCTCCTCTGTTTCTGTCAAAGATAACGAAGAATGATGACATCATCGTGAGCACCGGCTATGGGAGGGGCGTGTCCAGTGTGAAGGTGGGCGGGGCTTGTTGTGGTCACCTGACAGGTGAGATGTGCTCCCAGTAACGGTCTGTCTGTGTCTCCAGATGAAGACAGTTTACTATCAGACCACAGCGTCCACCCAGACCTCCTGTAACTTTGACCTGACCATCGAGCTGGTCGGACCTGGCGTCTCCAGCAGTACGTCCTCCTCATGGCCCTCGCCCCCCCAGCTGGATTTAAGAAAACTCTGTTTGATCTTTCCACCTCATGCTCTTGCTCTGCCCCTCAGATCCAACCATGCAGGCTCCTCACCTGGTCGCCTGCGTGAAGTAAGAAGGTAAAACCTGACCCGCTTCCCCGGATCCTCAGTGGTGGACGCTGTGACCTTTGTGTTCCAGGTACCGACCTCCACCCAACGAGGTTTACACCGAGTCGCTTCTGACCGTCATGAAGATCCAGCTGCCCACAGGCGTGGAGCCGTACCTGGAGGACCTGAGACAGGTAAACGGCCTACAAACCGCTTTGACGTCTTTCAGTCCGGTTTCCATGGTTACCATGGAGACCGCCATCATCAAACTGTTCATTGACATCCACATAAATACAAATCATGGAAGAAGTGCTGGTTCTGGTTCTGTTGACCGTGACAGTTACTGAAACAACTGGAAAGCTGCCCTTCTGCTGCTAGCGCTTTGGTTGTGTTTACCCAGAATGCCCTGCTCTGTAGTCCACTTCCTGCTTTTGGAGCGGTCTCTGGTCTGCTTGAGATTCACATTCAAACTGAACCAGAGTTCACTTCCTCAGAAGTGATACTGAGGTTTGGAGGACCAGAGGTCAGAGGTCAGAGGTCGGTTAGCATTCACACCTCACCAACGGGATTGGAGTTTCTAATTTCTAGAACTTTTGATAAAGTCTTTAATGGAATTGGACTAAACGGGGCTGGTGTGAATGCTCCCATAAAGAAGAAGGATTTCTTTGTTTCAATAGGAAACTTCTTATCAAAGAGGTCAGAGGTCACCTGTGGGGTTCCCCAAGGTTCAGTCCTAGTCCTAATACTCAATATCTACATGCTCCCACTGGCTCAGGTTATAACGGGAAATAGAGCTATAGATCTAGAGCTTTAGGATCTAGAGCCAGTTTCAGTTGTTCCAGTGGTAAACCAGAGGTCAGGCTGACCTCTGACCTCTGACCCTTGGGTTGGGGCCGTCTCCCCCTGCAGCGTCTCCGCCGTCGGTAAAGTCTGAGCGAGGTGAAGCCAGAGAGTCTCAGCTGCTCGTGGCCACATTTACCTTAAATCTGTCATTTTTTATCTGATCTTTTGGTTTTTGAATTTCTGAGGAGATGCTGAACTTTTCTCTCTGCTGGTCTTCAGTTCACAGACGGAGAGTACCCGTCTATCTCCCACTATCAGCTCCAGGGAGACACAGTCATCATCCAGATGGACTCTGTGAGTACCTCACCCTGAGCTCTGGACTTTGACTAGGCCATCGCAGCACCTCGCTTCGTCCAGTTCAGGGTTGTGACCTTTAACCTTCTGACTGAGGCCTGTAGTGTCAGAGATGGAGCTCCTCATCTCTCTGAGCTTCATGCTCTGACCTCTGACCCCGAGCTGAACATTGAAACAGTTTCCTCTCTGGAATCATCCAATTTTACCTTTTCCTGTTATCTTAATTTTTTCATCTTATTTCATCCATCCATCCATTTCCTAACACCCTGGTCCCTCAGTGGGTCAGGAGCCGCTGCTGCCTCCAGCTGTCGCTCCAGGCGAGAGGCGGGGTCGCTGGCCGGGTCGCCTGGACGGGTCGCCTGGACGGGTCGCCTGGCCGGGTCGCCTGGCCGGCCTGGCCGGGTCGCCTGGACGGGTCGCCTGGACGGCCTGGCCGGGTCGCCTGGACGGGTCGCCTGGCCGGCCTGGCCGGGTCGCCTGGCCGGGTCGCCTGGCCGGGTCGCCTGGCCGGGTCGCCTGGACGGGTCGCCTGGACGGGTCGCCTGGCCGGGTCACCTGGACGGGTCACCTGGCCGGCCTGGACGGGTCGCCTGGCCGGGTCGCCTGGCCGGGTCGCCTGGACGGGTTGCCTGGCCGGGTCGCCTGGCCGGGTCGCCTGGCCGGGTCGCCTGGCCGGGTCGCCTGGCCAGCCTGGCCGGGTCGCCTGGCCGGGTCGCCTGGCCGGGTCGCCTGGCCGGGTCGCCTGGACGGGTCGCCTGGCCGGGTCACCTGGACGGGTCGCCTGGCCGGCCTGGACGGGTCGCCTGGCCGGGTCGCCTGGCCGGGTCGCCTGGACGGGTCGCCTGGCCGGGTCGCCTGGCCGGGTCGCCTGGCCGGGTCGCCTGGCCAGCCTGGCCGGGTCGCCTGGCCGGGTCGCCTGGCCGTGTCGCCTGGCCAGCCTGGCCGGGTCGCCTGGCCGGCCTGGACGGGTCGCCTGGCCGGCCTGGACGGGTCGCCTGGCCGGCCTGGACAGGTCACCTGGCCGGGTCGCCTGGCCGGGTCGCCTGGCCGGGTCGCCTGGACGGGTCGCCTGGCCGGGTCGCCTGGACGGGTCACCTGGCCGGCCTGGACGGGTCGCCTGGCCGGGTCGCCTGGCCGGGTCGCCTGGACGGGTCGCCTGGCCGGGTCGCCTGGCCGGGTCGCCTGGCCGGGTCGCCTGGCCAGCCTGGACGGGTCGCCTGGCCGGGTCGCCTGGCCGGGTCGCCTGGCCAGCCTGGCCGGGTCGCCTGGCCGGGTCGCCTGGACGGCCTGGACGGGTCGCCTGTCTGTCGCAGGGCTTATTTTATTTTAATTTTCTTCTATTTGTTTTTTAGTATTTATTTTTTTTTTAACTAATTAATTTTAATTTTGTAATTATTTTAAGTTCTTGTTAGTTTTTATCATCTTGGTGGGAGAGACACTGAATTTATTAGTTTATTTTACTGTTCATGTGTATCTCAGGTTCTCCACCCAATTTGTTTTAAGTTAATTCCTTCAGAACTTTATTTTGTCTGTCTTGTGCCTTGATCCTCTGTACTAATATTTCCTGCATGTCACTGAATGTGCCTGTTTTGCTCCTCCAACGTGCCGTTTGAGAGCCGATCTTCTGTTTTTCGTTCTGCTGAGGAGCCGATAGGCACCAGGTGTGGCAGAATGAGTTTTCTTGTGTTGAGGTAAATAAAACCCATTTTTATTCACAAAGACAACTCCGGACGTCCCAGCAACAACATTGGGAATAATCTTACTCTCTCCGGAATGACAGATTTCAGGTAGCTTAGAGATGACCTTTGACCCTTCCCAGCAGCAGTTGCTTCTTTCAGGTCATCGCTGATGTTTTTCCATCCTGGCATTGTGCTAACCTACACATGATGATGATGATGGTGATGATGATTAGAAGCCTCCGTCAGTATTTTTGTTATTTCCCATCTTTTGACCCTCAGGTTCCCTCTGAGGTCTTCCTGTGTGTCGAGTTTCGGGTCAGAACCAGGTTCAGGGTGATTGGTGCTGCTGAGTCCCTGATGACCGTCACAGAACCTCAGGACAAAGGTGAGCCTGCAGTGAATGCTGGGACATGTAGTCTTACATTTGGACCTGAACCATCTTCTTGTCAGTGAGTAACTGAGTGTTAAAGTTTTGCTCAAATTTTTCAGATTAAACTGGATTATTCTTATCTGAGCACCGCTAACTAAAAAGCTAGCTACATGAATGCTAAAGCCTCAGCTGTAAACATTACGTGGGATTTATTTGTGGCTAATGCTAAAATGCTAAATTCACCCATGTTGCCCTCCATGTGTTGATGACCAGCTTCAGGAAGTGGTTCTTCGGATCAGAACCCGCTCTCAGTTTTATATTTGTTGAGTTTTGCTAACTCTGTTGCTGATTTAGCCTGATTAGCCGCGGTAGAGCTCTGGTCAGGAAGAAGCAGCACAATTTTTTACTGCAGAGCAACAGTTTAACTAACATCCCTGTTTTTTATATCAGAGTTGTTTTCTTCTGTGTACCTCATTTGTTGGCTTGCTGTATATTTTCCATTTATTTACTAAAGATTCTTGAGAAAAAAAGAATGTGGAGACAGGAAATGAAATTGCTGTGTAAACAGACTTCAAAATAAGAGCATAAATATTAAGGGAATTCTTAACAGTCAGTATCCAAATCTTCAATAAAAATGTCAAACTTTCTTCAACTGAAAGTTTACAAAACAGCCAAGTAAATTAGCACTTCACAATTTATAGAGAAAATTAATTTAGGAGAATCTAAGTGCTCTGAAGGTTACCCGTTAGCAAAGTGCTAAACCAGTTTCTCCACCTGGTCCTCACCTCCCTGCTCTGCATGTCTTAGATGTTCCAGAACAGCTGATTCACATGATTACATGACCACCAGGTGCTGCAGATCCTGTTAATCACCCAGAGATACAGTCCAGTTGTGGTAGAAGGGAAACACCTAAAACATGCAGGACAGGGGGCCTGAGGACCAGGATGGAGAAACTCTGGATTAAGGTCTGCTGTGTCTTTGGGTCCTACTGTTCTCCCAGAGTGGTCCTACATCAAACCCACTCCGGACGTTAATATTTGGCCCTACCTGGGGACGGTCCCGGTTCCCAGGTTTCCAACCTTTTTCTAATGTTTTCATTGAGCAAATCTCATAAAATCTTTTTTTCTCTGTTTCCATGTTGATGAGAATCTGCTGCTAACCTGCAACGTTTCTGTTTCCAGGCAGCCTGTGCACCAAGCAGTTCTCCAGTGAGCTGCAGAGGCTGCAGCGCCTCTGTGTGGGCGAACAGTGCCAGTGCATGGCAGGTGAGGCGGGTTTCTGTTCTGAATGGCTGGCTCCAGCTGCAGCTGACCTTATTAAGCTGAGTGCTGTGTGACCCTGCAGCTGCATGTGCAACCTACAGAGGGAGCATGGACGCCACTCTGACCGCAGCCAAACGCATCGAGGAGACCTGCCAGCCGCATATCAAATACGGTGAGAGACTGGAAGCTGATTGGATGCTTTTAGCTGCAGTCTTGTTAAACAGATGGAGGTTCTCAGATCGGATCGTTATCGGAGGTTAAAGATGAAATGATCTGGTCACAGCAGCAGCTCTAAACTCACCTGGAGGGTTTATAATCTCTTACAGGTAAAGTTAAAGGAATTGTGAGGCAATAATAATATGGTTTAATTATTATGTTGGAAAACCCCCAACACTCCCCCTAGAGGCTCCTGGAGGAGCTGCATCTGGTCCTCAGCTCTCCCTCTCAGTGGTCCCGCCCTCCTCACAGTAGAACTTTGATCTGATTGGCCACTAGGCTGCCATGCAGCCAATCACATGTGAGGATTTGGGATCTTACCATAATGTGAAAACAGATGGGGGCCGACAAACAGCCAGGTGATGGAGGTCAGGAGACCCAGAAATATAACTAATGATTAGTTTAAAGATGTTATTTATAATAATAATAAATTATCATGGGCCTGTTTGGTAGATTTGAGGTGTTTCAATTTGTTTTTGTTTTAATATTAAAAGTTTGATTAAAATATTACAGAAAAGTAATAATCACTGCATTAATATAAAAACAAATACATTAAATTAGGGAAATATGAGGCTTCTCATAAAAACACTGAATGCAGCTCTGATTGGTCTGCCTGCTTCCTCTGCAGCCTTCAAGGTGACGGTGAAATCCTCGGCAGCGGAGGGAGACTTTATGACCTACACAGCCACCGTAGCTGAGGTCTTCAAGAAGTCTGAAGGTGAGACCAGCTTGTTACCATGGAAACGCAATAGCAACCATGGACGCCACTGCATGGTCTTTCACTCAGTCACTAACATCAGAATGACTGAAGTTTAGTTTTTCTATTCACTTTTTTCTCTTGTAACGCTTCATGAGGCGCTAAGTGGAGCTAGCATGCAACGTAGCGCTGAGTCCGACAGGACGGTGCTCTGGTTCTGTGACTGAGATGATCTGGTCTGGCTCTGTGGGCCCAGTAGAACCGGGTCCTTCCTGACTTTACTCTGACTCTGGTTCTGGTTCTGGTTCTGGTCCCAGTGCTGGAAGCAGCCAGTCCGGGCAGCAACCTGGACCTGGTAAAGAAGGTGACCTGCAGCAGTGTGGAGCTGCAGAACAACCAGCAGTACCTGGTACTGGGCTCCGGGGGGTCAGAGGTCACGCAGGGTGGCGGCTCCAGGTGGGTGGTTCTGCTAAGGTTCTGCCCAGGTTCTGCTCAGCTCGGTTAGGGTCTCACCTGTGGTGTTTCTGGACCAACAGGTACCGGCTGCCTCTGGACTCGGAGGCGCTGGTGGAGCTGTGGCCCGCAGCTTGTAGTTCTTCAGAGTGTCAGGACTACAACTCCCAGCTGATGAGCTACGCTGTGGACCTGCAGCTGTTCGGCTGCCCCTGACCCACGGACCGGGTCATTTCTGGACACGGTTTAAACATGAATGGGTCCGAGGCAGAACTCTGCATTTATTAAACATTCATTATTAATACAGATGTATTTTTTCTAGTGTTGGAAAATAAATGAAGTTATTAAACAAAAATGTCTCTTAAAAAGCATCGCAGTGTTTTTATTCTGCTCAAAGATGGTGGAGAATGAAATTAATCTGGATTATCACTAGAAGTTTTGAAGGGGTCAAAGGTCACCTGGAGGCTCAGGTTCTGCAGCAGCTCAGAGTTTATTCTGAGGTTCATCTGGATCCTGACTGAAAACACAGAACAGCAGCAACATGTGGGGGAGGGGCTGGTAACAGATCAAGAGTCTCTGGTTCAACTCCAGACGCTTCCTGATTTCTGGTTAGGAAAAGAAAACAGGAGAGGAAACCTGCATGGATGTAAATGAGTTAAACCTGGAGTAAAAATCTATGGAAGCCTGTTTGCACCACTCCGGTAAAAAAAAAAAAAATTATCTTGAAATTTCGAGTTGGTGTCTTGAAATAATGAGGTCCAGGATAAAGAGGATAAATTATCTTCTTTATACCGGATCTTCATAGTATCTGGAAGTAAAGACTTTATTTATTTATTTATTTTTACCAGAGTGACAGAAACAGGTAAGTTTGATCTGACAACAAGACATACTGGGAGGAAAGTCCTAATTTATAGAACATGTTTGTGTAAAGTAGAAAACGGCTCTGTTTTTAATATTTTAGTTGAGATCTTAAAAAATAAAACATGTTTATTTTAGTTTCATTCTTAATTTTTGTTGGTTATCAATGTCTTATTTAATATTACACAGGATGTAATATATAATTTTAAATTGCTTATTTCCATTAGCTATAAGAGGAAAAAATAATTTACAGAAATAAAAGCTTTCAAAGATTGATCTCTGTGTTATTAATCTATTTAGTGTGTTTGAATTAGTGACAAAATTCCTTAAATAAATTTGCTTTTTATTAATGGTTTAATAATTTATTGAACGAGTCTGTAAATATTCCTCCTTCCATAAATCCCCGAAGTAGATAATCGAATCAGGTCGCTATCTCTTTAAGACGTACTGACACGCTCTGCCTTTTCTGTGCTCCTATTGGACAGCAGCTCCTGGTCACCCCGCAGACTCTTCTCTAATTGGCTGAGAAAGAGAGAGCGATTTCCTGTTTTTATTCAACAGAGTGAAGGGAAGAGCAGAAGTTTGTAACGGAGAGAAGGAGGCGAAGATGGAGGAATGAGAGGAGAAGATGGAGAAGAGGACAGAGAGCTGAACGCTGTGAGTAAAACAAGCCGAGGGTCCGAGGAAGAGGAGCTGGAGCTTCCTCAGGAAAACTGCAGAAACTCGGTTCTGATCCAGAAGTTCAGAACCGAACCTGACCTCATCAGACAAAGAGGAGGAGCTTCCAACCGGAAGTCCAGACTGTTAGGAAAACATGGTCCAGGTTTTGTCTCTGTGTTATATGCTTTTCACATTAAGACTGAATTATGAAGAATTTAATTTTATACTCATAAATCCAAAATAAAACAACAGAACAGAACCATCTTAGGATCTTACTGACTTTATAAAGGTCATCCAGAACTGGAGAGTCCAAACAACATCCAGGCAAAAAAAAAAAAGCATGTAAGGTACTTCCTCAACAACACAATAAAAATATTTAATTAATTAAACAAGTAAATTAGTTGGACTTGTTGCTGGAAGGTGTGTAAATTATTACAGATCCTAAACTTAAAAATGTTTTGCAGGTTTGTCTTTAATGTTTAGGTATCAGTAGAACTAAATTGAGTAAATTGTGAGATTTACGTTGATTCTACGCTTCTGTGAGCGGCTTCACAAAGTGGCAGAGGAACGTCGCGACCCACCTTCAATTAAGATAAACAGTTTCAAACCTACGAACTACAATAATACGCTAAAGTGCGATCCAAGCATCCTCCATTCACTACTCCGGGTTCTGATCCAAACCTAGAGTAAACCGTGTCTGGTTCTGGTCTGAATAATTTGATGTTTTATTGGCTGAAAGATGAAGACGGATTGCCTCTACATTACAGATGGTGACCTTTGACCTCTGATGGAGCTCTGGATGTGTTCTCATTTGGAGTCATGAACTCCCCTTTGTGTTTATTGTTGAAGTCAGGATGGTGTGTCTTTAATCTGAAGTGACGATGTCATCATAAATGACCGACAGCTTCAGCTAAAAAATGTTGAAGGACATTTCTGTGTTTGCAAACGCCACCCAATCAAAATTAACAGCAATAATTTGGTTAATTATTCATATTTAGCCTCAAACTAAATATTTATCTAGATATTCAGCTTGACAATTAAATATTATTTTTGTTCTAATTATTTAGCTTAAAATAAAGTTTTAGCTACATATTTAACTTGATGGCTAACTATTTAGTTTGACACAAAATAGAATATTTAGTTTAGTGGCCAGATATTTGTCTTAGGGTGTATTCAGACCGGATAGTCCGGTAGACTCGGTTCGAATGGGAACTAAAATTGTAACATTTGTTACATTTTAAGAACTGTAGTTTGCATTCACACTGCACTGAGTCAAACGACTAAAACTAACTGAAAAACCTGTTCCCCCCATCACCTGTGGGGGCGCTGCACCAAGAACTACTGAAGAAATTGACACAAAACCTCTGAAGAAGAGCAGCGCAACTTCCTTCTTCACAAAAAGTAAACAAAAACAGCGGTGTCAGATTTTAGCGGTTGCAGGATTTCTTCATTCATATACGGTACATCCTGTTAGCCGCTAACGCTAGCGACGCTCCTGCAGGCGCCATTACTGCGCGGTGAGTCTGTCCACTAAACCAGGCTGTTCCAGTGCGGGATGAGCAGGAATCACAAAATGATCGCAGCGCCTTTATTTCTTAGCCAGTTTCTATAAACATGCTTAAATTAAAGCTGAGGACATTGCTGATGATTGTAAGTATTCTCCCTTAATATAAATCTATATAAGCAGTTTGGTTTCTTTTTTTAAAGGTTTTGTTGGCTCTAGTGGCCTTTATTAGAAAGTAGTTTGACAGGAAAGAGGAGGAAGACATGCGGCAATGTCACCAGGCCGGGAATCGAACCTGCGGCCACCGCCACGAGGACCAAGGCCTCAATACGTGGGTTGTGCTTTGTCCGCCACCACAGGACCCCTGCAGTTTGGTTCCTATCAAGATGCAAGAGAGAACTAAGCAAATTTCTCCATCCTATTTGATGATTATGTTCAAATAAATGAGGCAATTAGATCAGTTTTTGTCATTTATTAAAGGTTTAAAAATTACAGCATCTGCAGCGCCACAGCAATGAGACTGAGCTGATAAGCAGTTGTAAAACAACTTCAAACCATTTATATTCTGCTTTCCTGTGCCTAGTGTCGGCATGCAGACCCGTTGCCATGACAACCGACACCATCTCCATTAACCCAGAGCAGAGAGTAATCTGTGACCAGAATGTCCTGCACTGTGGCCACCTTCCTGCTTTTGGAACGGTCTATAGTCAGGTTGCATTCAGACAGGTTTTCTACCGGTTCAGAGTTCACTTCAACCCTCCTGTTATGTTCCGGGTTCCCCGTTTTAAAGTTTAAAATGACCAAAAAAAATAGTTGGAAGTATTTCTTTTGCATGAAACTTTTTCTGTTTGTCTTAATAGGTGCACTCTAAATATAAATTGAAAATATATTAATTTTACACATTTGCAACCCCCCCTGCGTCTACATATTACATAGATAGTGTTCGGGTCAATTTGACCCGGTAGTCAAGTTGTAGGGTAAAAAGGGTTAAAAAAAAAAGTCAAATTCTATATGCTTCACCCCCTGGTCCCCCCCACACACACACACACACACAAACCCAGTTTCTCACTATTGTCTTTACTTAACTAGGAAACTGCGAGAAAGCAGGTGTTCATACAGCTTTTGACGGGAACATTTTCTGTTTCCATGGACAAACTCCACCCGCACTGAGTGACACTGGCAGAAGTGGAGGGAAACATAAATACTCTGCATGACTCATTTGTCTTGATTTTAATCACCAGGTCAGTTTGACCCTGAACAGTATACGTGTCTCAAGTTCAATTATAAAGATCACCCATTGAAAAAAATATCAAAATATAATATAAAAAAATTTACAAAAGATCAATTTGAAGGAAATTATTTTTTGTTTGTAGGTTTTTTTCAGTAAATGAATTTTTTTTATGTCCAAGTGAGTAAATTGTCGTCATTGATCCTTTATTTGTGAGAAATAAAAAAAAACATCACAGCACAAATATTGATTGAAATGGTTAGTATTAGAGTTAATAATCAGGTATAAAAATGTTTGGGAGGAATTTTTTGGTTTCTGACACTATTGCATGATTAAACACTCCCTGGGTCAAATTGACCAGGAACATTATTGCTGTACCTCAGAAACAAACATAACAGGAGGGTTAAGTATCTGGGGATCTTGTTCACGAATGGGGGAAGAAGGGAGCGGGAGATCGACATGCGGATCGGCACAGTGACTGCCGTGAAGCGGGCGCTGTATCGGTCCATTGTAGTGAAGAAAGAGCTGAGTCAAAAAGCGAAGCTCTCGATTTACCGGTCGATCTTCGTTCCCACCCTCATCTATGGTCATGAGCTTTGGGTCATGACCGAAAGAACGAGGTCCCGGATACAAGCGGCCGAAACGGGTTTCCTCTGCAGGGTGGCTGGGCTCTCCCTTAGAGAGAGAAGCTCGGTCATCCAGGAGGGACTCAGAGTAGAGCTGCTGCTCCTCCACGTCGAGAGGAGCCAGTTGAGGCTCGGCCATCTGGTCAGGATGCCTCCTGGACGCTTCCCTGGTGAGGAGTTCAGGTCCCACCAGGAGGAAAAAGTGAGTTCTGGATTTGGGCAATATAAAGCTAAATGTTGGTTCTTCTTGTTCTGGGTTGCTAAGTAAGCTAGCAGGAGTTTCTCTGGGTCTTACTTCGATATTAAAAGTATAAAGCTAACTGTTGGTCTAAAGTAATGAGTACGCCACCATTTATAAAAGTAAAGAATAAGTAGGATGATAAGGCACAGATATGGAGGCAGCAAACAAAAATTGAGAGTGTCTGCTGTGTATGTGTATGTCCATGACCCTGTACGAGCTAGCTCTCCTAGCGGTCTCTGTTATGATGGTCTTATCTAAGAGCAAGTCCTCTTGGGAGCACGGATGTCTTCAGAAAGGAGTGGGATGGGCTGGAGCGTCAAGTTTACGTTTCTTCCAGGAGATTTGAGATAGCCATCCAGCCACGGCTAACGCAGGGGAGCCATTTCAGATACAGACAATATGCTTTAGGCCAGGTACATTTTAAATTTCAATGTACCCTACAGTCTCACCAATGCATCTCTGTTCATTCCAATAATCCAAGTTAGTGTGGTCGTTCCTGCCGGACTGAAACTAGCAACTTCTTCAACATCGATTTCATCCCGCTGGTGAGTTTTAAGTTCCTCAGCTGGGCTGCGATTCGCCAGTTACGAATCCAACTTGCACCTCTGTCCCACAGCATGGTGGGCAGGGAGGTGCCGGAGGGAAAAGCGTCCGTCTTACCCGTAAGACGTAACTTAGGTCTTATCTCAGACATTAACCGGGTCGTCTGGTGCTGCTCAGATTAAACGCTGTGACTTTAAATCCAGATCATTCCAGTGATTCGTTGCTTGTGTCTGAGGTCCAATCAGAACCTGCTGCAGAACCACATGAGGGTCCGGCTACCCAGCACCATGAGCAGGAAGGACGGCCAGCTGGAGGGACGCCTTGATGATCTCCTGTCACGCATCGCCATGGAGACGCAGGAGATCAAAGAGCTGGAGCAGCAGCTGACCAGCAGTGAGGACAACCAATCACAGAGCTGCTCCGGACCTCCAGCCTTCTGATTGGGTGTTTAAACAACATCATGTTGTGCTGCTGCAGGTCAGATTCTGGCCAACGAAGCGCTGCAGAGGGATCTGCAGGAGGCGACTACTGGACTGCAGGAGTACCTGAGAGGACTGAGGCAGCAGGTACACCTGGAGGGGTGCAGAGGGAGGGGCTACCAGGGTGGCAGAGGGGGTTCATCCCGGTTCACCTGGGGGACGACCTGGTTCATCCATCGTCTCTGTTTGTTTCAGGCCCGGCGCTATCAGCAGCAGGTCCATGTTCTTCAGGCGGAGAACCAGAGCCTGCGGCGCCTCCTGCAGGACTCCAATAGATACTGCAGGATGGTGCAGGACCCTCAGGTCAGAAGGTCGAGTAGAGGTCACTGTCTCATGAAGTCATGGTGTTAATCCCCTCTGTGTCCAGCAGGAGGAGCTGTCTGCGCTGTGGACGGAGGTTCAGGCTCTGAGGGTCCGACAGGCGGAGCTAGAGGTGGAGCTTCGGCAGCGGAGGGCGGAGCCAGCCCACCAGGTGACACTGGGAGGTTCCAGGTTTAAGAAGCACCTGGATGCAGGGAGGGGCGGAGTCAGAACCATACCATATATGGAAATATCACATTTGAACTCCTGAACTGAAGGGGGCGCCATTTACTATATTAACCACAGTTAATTTCTTAATTATATTTTATATTACAATGTTGAATAAATCAAATATATTGATTAATACAAAATACATGATCTGTTTAGTTGTAACTATATTGATATTTATAATTATGTTTTCTGAAATATCACAGCTAATATGGTAATAGCGCCCCCTTGACTTCCACATTGCAATGGGGCCAGCCTTTTTTTTATTCAAATAAAACGTTAACAATAGAAATAGAACATAAACTACACTCATAATAAACCAGGCTTTATAAATAATATTTACAGGAGGAATTATAGAAATAAATTAGATATAAAGCAACATTGCAAAACAAAGCAGCATTTACAGTCAACAAATATTTGATTTCTTCAAGAAACTTCATTTAGCAAATGGGAAAAACAAATAAATGAGTTATGCAGCAGAATACGATCCTCGCATGATCAAATAAATGAATACACGGGCATAGATTCACAGATATAAACTGAACCGATTTTTATTTTACCTTTTGTTTTTCTTCCTTTAGAAAATAAAGTGTGACGTTTTATCAGAGAAATTATCTTTTATGTTGCCAGAAACGACCAGAAAACATAAAACCACAGCTGGGGTAGGAAATGGCGCCCCCTTCAGTCCCGGAGTGCAGATGTGATATTTCCATATGTGGTTCTGTTCTGATGCTTGACCCAGTTCTGCCCCTTCCTGCAGCTGAGCTTTATTCCCAAAACCAGCAGGACAATCCATCTGGAACCAGAACCAGAGTTAACGCAGTTAGGTTCTGTCTGTCTGCAGGTCCAACAGGAACAGTTTAACCCAACTCGGATCCAGCTGGAGCAGCTTCCCGACACTCTACCAGAACCAGAGAACCAGACGGAACCACAGGATGGAACCAGGTACCAGAACTGCTGCTGGTTCCAGCAGATTTACTGTGAAGCAGTCCGGAGTCTTTTGGACCTGAACCGGTCCGTCTGGATCTGCAGTTCTGAGCCGAACATTCCGACTACTAGGAAGTTCTGGTTCTGACTATGTCCAGTTTGCAGAGCAGCATCAGGTTCTACTTTGGAGATGTTTCAGGTTCTGGTTGGTTCTGGTCGGTCAGTCAACAGAACCTGATTTCATGTCTGCTTCTCCCAGTTCTACAGACTCTCTGAGCACCAAGCGGCTCCACGGGTCGGCCCACCAGAACCAGACCGGCAGGCAGGAGGTCCGACAGGCCCAGACCCAGACAGTGGAGCAGAACCTGGTCAGTACCAGCTGGGTGTGTCCACTTATAATAACAGCCAGAGACCGGAGCGGACAGACTGCTCAGAACTCAATGCTGGATCTGAGTCACAGGTCCGGTTCTAGTAGAGCGGGATCAATGCCTGCATTCTCCAGTGACCTTTTGACCCCTGGCCCCTGCCACAGGTCAGGTTACAGACTCAGGTCAGGAGGAAACGCTCCATGTTTTCATTTCAGCTCAGTTTATTTATTTTGAGCCAAATTACAACAAACATGATTTCAAATCAGTTTTCTAGAATCTAGAATTTAAATCACAACGATTTAAAAAGGGATTTATCGGCAACAGTCTGCATGTCCACATAATCCCAGGTCCTGACCGGACCAGAACCAGAATCTGATCTGAGCCTTTGGTTTTCGGCTTTAATCTTTCAGTTTTCTGGTTTTGCTGTTTCACTTCATCCCGGTCCAGAACCGACCCAGGCAAAGGTTCTGAAACAAGAACAGTACCTTTAGGCCCTGCATGTTAAGTCAGTAAAACAGTTTTATTCAGATAAAATGCTTCAAATTATATAAAAAAGAATTAACATAAAAATGAAGAAGAAAACAAGAATAGTGTAAAAGCATCAAACAAACATAATAAAATGTTGTGTGATGGACTGGTGAGGGGTCAATCACGGGACATCTGACCCAATGGACGCTGGAGACAGACACAGCTCCCTCTCACCCCCAAACTCTGTGACCCTGCAAGGAAAATCAGGTATCAATAATGGATGGATGGATTAGTGTAGCATATTTCAGCTTATGATAATTTACTTTAGCTCCCTTTAGCTTAGCATATTTTGGGCTGTGTGACCTTAGCATATTTTAGCTTTTGTTATATTTCACCTTGCTTTACCTCGCAATATTTTAGCTTGTTTCACTTTAATGTATTTTAGCTGTTATTATGATAGCATATTTTAATTTAGCATATTTTAGCCTATGTTACCTTAGTTTAGCATGTCATAATATGAGTTACCTTAGCGTTGCATTTAGACAGCTAATAGTGAATCAGTGGGCCTGTCTTAAGATGTCAGAATCACAGATGTAATAGATGTAATAATAGCGCACCGATGTATCAACATGGTTTCTAGATTAAGCTCTATTTCAGATTAAACCTCAAGACTAAAAGCCATGGAAGAGTTTTTGTGTTTGATTTTAGTTTTTCCTGCAATGGAATTAGAAATTCACAGCAGACAGAGATAAATCCTGGAGGAGGGGCAGTTCAGGGCGCAGTAGGGGCAGCACCAGGTTCCTGCTGAGTCTAAAAATAACCCTGAAGGGTTTTCAGAGAGCCGGGAGCCACAGGAACACCTGGATCATGGGAAACAGGATATTCCTCCTTCCTGTGGTTCTCCAGCAGGATGTCAGGCTGATCCAGGGTCGGGGTCCTCAGGCTGCACCAGCAGGGGTCAAAAGGTCACTGGAGAATGCGGGCATCGATCCCGCTACCTCTCACATGCTAAGCGAGCGCTCTACCATCTGAGCTAATTCCCCTGCTGTGGTTCTGCGGGTGGCCGGTAACAGAACTGCAACCGTGGTGGATTGGACCCAGAGGTTCTGGGTTCAGTTTGTTTCTGTCAGCTGGGATGTTGTTGGTCCTTCAGCAGAAGGAACTGGACCAGCAGGGGGAGACAGAGTAAATCTCCCCTTTAACAGGAAGAAACCTCCAGCAGAACCAGAACCGGGCTCAGTACCAGCAGCCATCTGCCACTACTAACTGGGGTTTTGAGAAGAGAAAGCAGTGTCTCTTAGTTTCAGGAACTTGTTCAGGAGTTATTTGTGTTGTTTTTATGCTTAGCCATGTTCAGCTAATTAGATCTCGTTTTATTTGCTGAGAGGTTAAAGTTCAGCTTTGTGTCTCAGGCTCCCAGTCTGGCCTCTCAAGGGACTCAGGACTCCGGTTTGGAGCTGCAGTACCTCAGTTCTCCCGACAGGGGGCGACATCAGGAAGAGCTTCCTCCAGGAGGTTAGTGTGTCTCAGACACTGTGGGCAGAGTGGGATCACAGGCTGATGATGCATTTCCTGCAGGACGAATTCGTCCGACATCCAATGACCCAACTGAAGTTGTTTCTGCTGGGACCTCCCAGGGTCCTCCAGCAGGGGGCAGGATGTCACGGCGTAGAGATAAGGTGACGGTCTCACACCAGCATAGGTGCTGTCACTGAGCACTTGCTTTCATCTGTGTGTGTGTGTGTCAGCAGGGAGGCAGATGTGTGTCAGACTGCATGGAGAAGAAGATGCAACGGTCCCTGCAGCGACACAGGTCCCAGATTCACGTTGATTATCTGCTGATAAATGACTGATGAAGCTATAGAAACAGACCTGTGTGTGTGTAGGAGTGTGCTGCAGGTGTGTGATGAGTTGATGTGTTTGGAGGAAACTCTGCTGCAGAGACGGGCGGAGCTTCGCCAGGCCGACCGGCTGCTGCTGGAGGCTCAGAGCTGCCGCCGGACGGCCAGGAGAGACGTAAACACACACGCAAACCTGTCTTTCTATCTTTGCTGGGACTTTCCATTGACTTCCATTTTTTCTATTAAGCAAAACTCAATTCACACCGTAGTCCTAAACCTAAGCCCTAACCCAAAAACAGCATTTCCCCTTGTGGGGACCAGGCGTTGGTTCCCACAGCATCAAATACAAGGACACACTCTGAGCACCAGAACCTCCTGACCTCCTCTGTTCCTGTCAGACTGATTCGCTGCAGCACCGACTGGACGACAGCACCACCTGTCTGCTGGAGGCCACATGGCACCTCAGGTAAACTCTATTCTCTTCCTCTTTCTCCTCCTCCTCTTCCTCATGCTGGAATGTCCTCTCAGGGAGCTGCAGGAGGGGGCGGAGCTGCTGAGGAGGAAGAGGGAGGAAGAGGAGCAGCACCTCAGGAAGATAGAGGAGGAGCTGAGGAGCCGACAGGAGGAGCTGCAGCAGCTGGAGTCAAAGGTCATGAGGGCTGCAAATAGGTGAGGCAAGCACCTGCAGCTCCTTCACAATAAAAACCGCCAGGAGACAGGCTCACTGTGTGTGTGTGTGTGTGTGTGTGTGTGTGTGTGTGTGTGTGTGTGTGTGTTTGTTTGTGTGTGCGCAGACTAGCTGATCTGCTGTCAGACTGTCAGGAGGCTCAGGAGCGCCTGGATTCTCTCACCTGTCAGGTAACTGCCGGAGGTTCAGAACCTTCAGGAGGGGGCGCCGTTTACAGCTTGGGTTCTCCTGCAGGAGCAGCGCAGCGCCTGGCTGCCAGGGGGCAGCAGAGAGCTGGAGGACCGGAGGAGACGCACTGACAGGTCTGGGACCAGAACGTCCTGTCCGGCCTTCATCATTTGAGGGGGGGGCGGAGCTACAGAAGAAGGCAGAGCCATTGGAGGGTGGAGCCACAGTGGGTCACTAAAGGAGGAGCTACAAAAGGTCATCATAGAGGCAGGAGCTGCATGGAAGAGGCGGGGTTATAAAAGACTGACAAAAAGGAAGATCTACAGAAAAACTTTATTGTGTGAAACCAAAAAAACATTCGATTTATGCAGCCAGCTGCTGATCCTCTGGGCCTGTTTGGGTCCTTCCGTCTCCCCAGGACTGATCTGACCTTCTGCTCCAAAACGTCTCAGGGTTTTACTCTGAAAACCCAGTAGGAAGTGAGTCCCCATTTCCTGCTGGTTTTGTTCCGGTTCTGGTGGGCCGGACTTCGGACTCGGCTCCGGCTCGGTTCAGGTGTTTGTGCTGCTCGGTCTCTTAAAGCTCTGCCTCCAGGTACTTCAGGTGTGCTCTTGCTCTGCTGTCACGGTTGCCAGGCAACAGAGAACCTGAGGGCTGCAGTGGCGGCTGTCGACCTGCAGGAGGAGCCGCTGCAAACGGAGAAACCTGAATCAATAATCAGCTCAGTGGATTTACTTCACAATTTATCATTGTTAATGTATTTTTATTGTACAAAATAATTAAATTTTTACACAAATGATGGATAAAACAAATAAACATTTTACTTTGTGTTCCATATCAGTTTATATTTTATTTTTAATGGTTTCATTTTCAGTTTTGTTCATCTGACGTTTAAATGGATATTTGTTGCAATCTTTATTCTATTTTCTACAGTTTCATCTTTCCACATCAATTTTGTTATTAGGCCCGAGCAGCTAAGCGCTGCGAAGGCCTATTGTAATTGTGATTATTTTTATTGATAAAAACAGAAACACTAATAAAAATGTGTTTAATTGCTGTAATCTGAACGCGTCGCTGCAGCGCCACCACCAGGTGACTCACCCGAACGCGTCGCTGCGTAGTGGCGTCCAACAGGCGCAGGGAGGCGGAGCTTCCCTCCATCAGCTGCAGCCGGACCGAGTCGCTGAGTCCCGGGTCTGCAGAGACGTCGACCAGCAGCCGCAGCAAACAGCGCAGCAGGGCATCGGCGCGGCTCGCCATCCTGATGGGGTCAGAGGTCAGATTTTAGGGTCAGGTTCTTCAGAGAGAACTGGTTCCGGCAGGTTTCCCGTTACCGTGGCCACGCCAGCCTGATGGTCGACTGCAGAACCTCCAGCATCTTCAGCCGAACCGACTCCTCCGGCGGATCCCCGATCTCCAGGTAACTCAACAGAACCGGCATCAGCCGCCGCAGGTGTCTGCACACAGCCACGCCCACCCTGGACACATCACAGCATGAAGCCACGCCCACCCTGGACACGTCACAGCATGAAGCCACGCCTACTATGGACACGTCACAGCATGAAGCCACGCCCACCCTGGACACGTCACAGCATGAAGCCACGCCTACTATGGACACGTCACAGCATGAAGCCACGCCTACTATGGACACATCACAGCATGAGGCCACGCCCACCCTGGACACGTCACAGCATGAAGCCACGCCCACCCTGGACACATCACAGCATGAAGCCACGCCTACTATGGACACGTCACAGCATGAAGCCACGCCCACACTGGACACATCACAGCATGAGGCCACGCCCACCCTGGACACGTCACAGCATGAAGCCACGCCTACTATGGAGACATCACACCATGAAGCCACGCCCACCACGGACACATCACAGCATGAGGCCACGCCCACCACGGACACATCACAGCATGAGGCCACGCCCACTCTGGACACATCACAGCATGAAGCCACGCCCAGCCTGGACACATCACAGCATGAAGCCACGCCCACCCTGGACACATCACACCATGAAGCCACGCCCACCCTTGACACATCACAGCATGAGGCCACGCCCACCCTTGACACATCACAGCATGAGGCCACGCCCACCCTGGACACATCACAGCATGAAGCCACGCCCACCCTGGACACCTCACAGCATGAAGCCACTGTTTGGGTCGGGTTCTGTTTGGGTCGGGTTCTGATGTGGAGTCGAGGTGTAAGAATCAAACGCACCTCTCCACGTAGAGCGGCAGGGCTGAGGCGTAGACGCGCCGCAGCGCCACCTTATGCTCCGCCTCCATGTGGGTCAGAACCAGATGCAGCACGTCGTCATGGCGACATGGCTTCCTGTGGCAGTAAGAGGAGGGGGGCTTCTCCAGAACCAGCAGCAGGTCGAGCAGGCAGGAGAGGACGAGCTGCAGGTCAGAGGTCAGAGGTGAAGAGTGGGTCAGAAAGTGTGTGTGTGAACCAGGTTTTTATATCCTTGTGAGGACAATTTCTTGGTCCCCATGAGGGAAAAGCTGTTTTTGGGTTAGGGGTCAGAGTTTATTTATTTTATTTCGAACAGACAGAAAAGACAATCAAGAAATTAAAAAAACCCAAAATAAAATAGAATGAAACAAACTAAGGAAATAAAAGGTAAAACAAATTATTTTGCCCATGTGACATGCAAATTTTATATTTTCTGTTCAAAAAGGAGCAGGTAAAAGATATATCGCATAATGTCCTGGCCCTTTCATACTCATCAATTTATAATCAATTAACTGTCAGAACATCAAAAAGATTGTTGGGTTGTTTCCATTTTACATGATATTTAAATATGTACAATTATTTAAACACTATTTATATCATCAATAGCATTTACAAACTATAAAACAGTCATCTTATAGAACATATTTTGAAATACAGTACAGACCAAAGGTTTGGACACCTTTTCATTCAAAGAGTTTTCTTCATTTTCATGACTATGAAAATTGTAGATTCACACTGAAGGCATCAAAACTATGAATTAACACATGGTGTCAGAATGTTTTGCTTTTCAATGAAATTATCTAACCACTAGCATTTTTCTAGTATTTTAGAAAATGGACAGTAGGGACACAGGTCTGTAATTTTTAAAAACATCGCCAGATTTAAATAGAGGAATAACCTTTGCAATTTTCATTGCATTAGGAAATGTCCCAGTTATGAATGACAAGTTGCAGATGTAAGTCAGAGGATCTGCAATATCATCGATTATCTTTTTTATAAGTGATATGTTAATTTCATTCCAGTCCATTTATTTTTTATTGTTACATTGATTAACTATTTCCTTAATTTCTATTTTGTCTACAGGTTTCAGGTACATAGACGATGAATTTTGTTTTATACAAATTTCCAGAGTTCAGACCAAGTCAATGTAAAGTCCCCACAAGACATGAAAACACGACTCTCTCTCTCTCTGTGTGTGTGTGTGTGTGTGTGTGTGTGTGTGTGTGTGTGTGTGTGTGTGTGTGTGTGCTACCTGGATGACGGCGGCCTCGCTCGTGTACAGGTGTCTGAACAGAGCCTGGTACAGAACCTCGGCTCTGTTAAACTGACGAAGGTCTGCAGCGGGCTGGACATAGACATCATCATCATCATCACCACCACCACCATCATCATCATCATCACCACCATCATCATCACCACCACCACAATGGCTGAGCAGCGGTGAGCACCACAAGCTGAAAAGTTAGCTGCGTTAACCCTAAAGCATTAATCATAAACCTGAGATACGCTAACGCTAAGGCGCTATATAAACATGCTATTCAGCGGAAGCTAATGCTAACGCGCTGCATTCAACAATACTGATACCCTCTGTGTGTCGTGAGGCTCTCAAAACATTTCATATTAATTTCTAATTATAGGTGGAAAAGTTCTGACCGTGTTGAGAACGATGTGATGCAGACAGCGAACTCCCAGCATGCAGTTTTCCGGCCTGTAGTCGTCATTCAGGAGGAGGGAAGGGGGGAGGAGGCGAGGCAGGAAGGGGGACAGGAAGGGGCGGGTCACCTGTGAAAACCAGAGCTGTGATTGGCTGATCAACACATCAGACACTTTAATCGGTCATTTATGTAGGAAACACTTTCTACCAGCAGGTGGCGTATTTGCTTTGACTCCGCCCATAAAAAAACTTAATGAATCTATAATAAATCTGATTGGTCAATAAACAGAAGCTGATTTAAACTGATTTCACATTCTGGATATTCAGAAACATATTCATATTAAGAGTTTTATTTCATTATTTTACAAAGAAACTCCTTAAAATGTTCACTAATATTCAGCACCGTGATATTATATCATTAACGTTCAGACTTCATCATCATGCTGCTATCACAGGGTTGTTGCCATGGCAACGCGATGACCAACCTGCAGCAGCGTCCAGGAGAACTGCAGCTTCAAGGCGGCACACCGTCGCCATGACTCCCTGAGACACAAACAGGAAGTGAGAGGAATGACAAGCGGCCAGGTGAGGTTCTGACAGAACTAACCAGGTCACAGGTTCTGGTCTTACCTGGTCAGCTGAGGCTGCAGGATGTCCAGGACTCCATCCAGAATGCACCTGTCCTCCTCCTCCCCCGTCAGCAGGTGGGCGGAGTCTCTCCATCCGCCCGCCCTCAGCAGCGCCCCCTGAAGGCGCCGCGCCGCGGTTCTGGAGGCGGCGTTGGTCCAAACCTCGTCCTGCAGAGATGGAGCCATCAGAACCACCAGAACCACCAGAACCAATGCTGATGTCAGCAGCAACTTACCTGGAAATGTGTAACAGAGAACAGGTAGATGGGTGGAGCCACAGCGAGGAGCAGCCTGGCTCTTCTGGCTCCGCCCCCTTTCTCCCAGTTCCCCAGCAGCACTGTGAGGGCGGAGCTTACGGCGGCAGCCCGCTCCGGGACGCTCTGATAGGCTGAGGCGTCTAACGAGCCGCAGTCCTCCTCGCACACCGGCAGCGCGGCACAGCCAATCAGAGCACTGATCACTGAGCTGTACCCTGCCTGAAGCTCCGCCCACCCGCTGTCCTGGTCATCCAACAGCGGAGTGAACAGCCAATCAGGATCTGCAGCCTGGAACAGATGCTCAACCTGGCCAATCAGAGTGCTGCTTTCAGCCACCCCAGTCAGCTTCTTCTGCAGCTCAGAGAGGAGCTCTGTGATTGGTGGAAGGGGATTAGAGGGGTGTGGCTTCTCTGAGGAGGAGGAGGAGAGATGAAGGTCATGAAGAAGAGGTGAAAGCTCCATCCTGATAAGAAGAAGAAAAATTAAAACGATGCAGGAAGAAAAAAATCGTCATCTGAGGTTAAGAGGAGACAAATAAACAAAAAACTGATAAAATAAACAAAATGAATGAACATAAACCATAAAATACAGGAGAAACAGATCCGCTGACCGGAAGTAGTCAAGCAGCTGATTCCTGCTGCCGTTTCTCTTCTTCCTTTTCCTCCAAATCTTTTAACTGCTTACCCGCTGCAGCGTGTAAAACCATGTTTATGTGTGTCTACCGGCAGTCATACATAAACAGACTGCAGAGAAGAATAAAAGCTGAACTCTCCCGTCTTTGCCTGGTTCCGTCCATCAGCTGAGCTCAGTGGACCAGCGATGGACGGTGAATGTAGCTCTGGTTCTGATCCATCTGGACATGCATGGCTTCTAACATCTCATCATTTTTCGGCATTAAAGCCTTTTTTCATATAAAACCAAATCTCATTATTTCTCACGGTAAATTACACTGAGAGGTTCTGGTCGGGTTCTGGAACTGGTAAACGGACCTGGTACAGAAACAGAAATGAATGAACTCCAATACTGTTTTCATTTCTAACCCTATTTACAGTCTGAACTGGACCCGCTGGTTCCAACGGAACCAGAACCGGAACCGGTCTGAGGAACCTCCAGCTGCTCGGAACCAAACTTCCCGCATGAGGCAGTACCGGTCTGGATCTTAAGAGTCAGAACTGAACTGCTCAAAGGAACGAAATGAACCGGATCCTGCTGGACTAACTGACCTGGGATCCGCGGAACCAGAAGCCGCTCCGATTCGGTTTCAGTTCGGTTTCTGCTGGCCGAGCCGAACATGCAACTGGCGGGAACTTCCGGTGACAACTTCCGACTGAAGGAGGAGCGCCGTGCCGCCCCCTGGTGTTCCGGAGGAAACACGGAGCAGGAACTGGAATTCTGCTGATCCGGACCAGAATCTGGACCTCAGGGAGGAAAACCGGACCGGGTCAGGGTTTAAACAGAACCTTTATAAAGACGGTCCAGCTGAGACCGTCCATTATTATTATGAAAATAAATAAATAAACAGAAAATTTTTAATTTTAACGTATTAAATATTATCCATGAAGAAATTCTGTGAATATTTAATTTGTTTTGTATTTTTAAACCATTTTGTCTTTGCTGAATAAATGCAGGTTACCAGAAAACATGGATTTTTAGTAAAAAGTAGATTTCTTTTTATAGTCCTCAAATTATCCAAAAATTTAAAAAAATCCCTTTTTATTCAGGACTTCCAGCCATCTGGGTTCAGTTCTTATGTTTGTCCAGCAGGTGGCGCTCCTTCCGTCAGGAACTGTCCGGCTGAGTGAAATCACGTTTATTTCCTGTTGAATCATTAAAAATGGAAACTAAGCAACATTTTTACAGATTTTAAAAGTTTTTCTTGTTGCTGCCCGCTGGATCCTGTCAGAAGCAACTTTATGCTTAATGAAATGATTTGAGTATTTGTGTTCAGTAAACGAGTAAATCTGATTAATGTTGACTTGAAAATAAAATCAGTCGCCTTTAAAGTAGAAATATATAAATAAATTAAAACATAAATATTATTTATTGTAAACAGAAAACAGGCTGATCCAGAGCCGCTTCATTCAGAATGAGGTCAAAGTTTTATTATTTTCTGGTTTTTATCAGCAACGGATCGGACCTTCACCATCTGCAATAAACAACATGAGTTTCAGCAACATTTCATTTCCTGTGGGATCAATAATGTATCCATTTAATTTTTTTAACGGCTCTGCAGCAGTGAGTGTTGCAGAAACCTGTGTGTGTGTGTGTGTGTGTGTGTGTGTGTGTGTGTGTGTGTGTGTGTGTGTGTGTGTGTGTGTGTGTGTGTGTGCAGTAGCACCAGATTAAATGATCTGGATCCTCTGATTAATGATGAATCAGCATCAGATCTGCAGCCTGCAGCGGTTCCTGCGACCAAAGGAGCCGCCTTGATGGTTGAAAGGAGCAGGAGGTCTCTGAAGCTGCTGACACACACACACACACACACACACACACACACACACACACACACACACACACACACACGTGTCATGAAGGGACAGTTGACCTGTCCAATCACAACATGCCGACCTTTGAACCCGAATGAAAGCAGTCACTAAAATGTTTCTATCATTAAAAAATATGTATATTTATATTTTGGTTTTAAAAACATAAATTATTTTTATCCTCAGTAGAAACGTTTCATCAGGTCACCGAGTTGAACTGGACCGAACCGGACTGGACAAAACCAAACCAGTTCAGCTGCAGCAGACTGCAGCTCTGTCGTGAATCGGTCCTTTCCTGTTTTTACTATTTTACTACTTTTAGTATAAATCTGTGATCTCCTCCTCTGGCTTCACCCTGCTGCTGTGCCTAATGTCCCTCTGCTGGACTTATAGGACATTTCTGTGAAGACTGAAACCCGGTGAGACACGTTCGGCTCAGAGACGACAGGAGACATGAGGCCTGTTGAATCGTCCTGTTATTTTTGCACAAACACAGAACAACAAGAGGAACCAGAAGCAGCGGCAGCTGAAGCCGCAGAGGCGTCTTTAAAGTATTCACACCCCGGAGGATGTCCTCCAGCTGGAACCGAGCCCCCCTGTCTCTGAACAGGAAGTGTGGTGTCTTCGGGAGACGCCATGGCGGGACGCGAGCATCTCACTCCTCCGTCTCCTCTTCCTCTTCTTCTTCGCTGTAGTCGCTGAGAGGAAACTCGCGGCTGTCTCTGGTCGTGTTGTAGCTTTTCCTGTGCATCACACACTCCTGGTCGATGATCGCCTGAAACACACCAACACTCAGCTGCAGCGACAGAGAACAGGCTGCTGATTGGACGGTCTGACGTTTGGTCATCACTAAACCAGGGAACATGGAGAGGCTCAGGGGTCATCCCTGAGGAACACCAGAATTAGAACCAGAACCAGAAGGGCCAGTAGGGCCAGACCCATTGGACCAACCACAAACCTCCATCTAAACTGGACCAACCACAAACCTCCATCTAAACTGGACCAATCACAGACCTCCATCTCAGGTTGCCATAGTTACCATCTTCTCCTCCAGAACAGCCGGGTTTCGCAGCAGGAAGCAGAGCGGCGCGTACAGGATGTTGATCACCCCGATGAACACCATGAGGCAGGGGAAGCCCACCGCCTGGACCAGAGCGCCCCCGGTGGACGGGCCTGGAACAGCAGAGGGAATGACGGTGAATTCTGCAGGAAGTCTGACGCTCCACCATGTTGTCCTCCTGGTGCCGTTACCGATGGCGAAGCCCATGCAGAGCGCCACATCCGCGATGGCGTACACGCTGCCGTACACCGAGGCGTGGCGGATGTCCACCAGGTACGCCATGATGGCCATCATGGAGGAGTCCACCATTCCTGGAGGAGCAAAACACACGTCACCACAGCGCCACACCAAGACAGGTCACATCAGGTCAGGAGGTCAAGGTCACCGATAGCGAAGCCCAGGCCGCCGTTTGGACCAATCAGACCGTAGATACTGGTGGCGAAGGGAACCTGGGAGACGAGACGCATCAGAATCGCCATGAGTGGGAGACAAGATGGATGACGAGACGGTTAATCTGTTGATGAAAGTGGCTGTTGCCATGGTAACAGAGGGGCGGGGCTTGGACTCACACACAGCAGGCTGACTCCGACGATGAACATTCCCACCATGGAGCAGAGCCACCTGCAGACACACACAGAACCTGAAACCAGCCGGGTCGGGTCAGAACAGGGTCAGAACCAGACCAGAATCGGGTCAGACCAGGGTCAGAACCGGGTCGGATCACTTTCATTGTTTGGGCTTCCAGAGATTCAGTTTCAGGAAATACAGTTTCACTGCTCTGACCATCAGAACCAGCAGCTCAGGTTCTGGACCAGAACCAGGAGTTCTGGTACTGACCGTCCCATCTTGTTGGCCAGAAGTCCGAACAGGTTGGTTCCGATCAGGTAGGAGACGCTGGCTGGGAGGAAGGCCATTCCTGCAACACACGGAGGACAGCCAATCAGAGCTCTCCGGCAGCAAGCTGAGATCTGATTGGCCAGAGGGTCGTACCGAGCTGCCACTTTGGGGAACACATGGTCTGCATCATCCAGATGGGCAGCGTGGGCTCCAAGATGGCCACACCCATGTTGGCGAAGCACAGAGACCCTGCAGAGGGATGGAGGGATGGAGGAATGGACGGATGAGGGGCAGAGGGATGGAGGGATGGAGGGATGGAGGGATGGAGGAATGGAGGGATGAGGGGCAGAGGGATGGAGGGATGGAGGGATGGAGGGATGAGGGGCAGAGGGATGGAGGGATGGAGGGATGAAGGGATGGAGGGATGAGGGGCAGAGGGATGGAGGGATGGAGGGATGAGGGGATGGAGGGATGAAGGGATGAGGGGCAGAGGGATGGAGGGATGAGGGGCAGAGGGATGGAGGGATGAGGGGCAGAGGGATGGAGGGATGGAGGGATGGAGGGATGGAGGGATGGAGGAATGGAGGGATGAGGGGCAGAGGGATGGAGGGATGGAGGGATGGAGGGATGAGGGGCAGAGGGATGGAGGGATGGAGGGATGGAGGGATGGAGGAATGGAGGGATGAGGGGCAGAGGGATGGAGGGATGGAGGGATGGAGGGATGAGGGGCAGAGGGATGGAGGGATGGAGGGATGAAGGGATGGAGGGATGAGGGGCAGAGGGATGGAGGGATGGAGGGATGAGGGGATGGAGGGATGAAGGGATGAGGGGCAGAGGGATGGAGGGATGAGGGGCAGAGGGATGGAGGGATGAGGGGCAGAGGGATGGAGGGATGGAGGGATGGAGGGATGGAGGGATGGAGGAATGGAGGGATGAGGGGCAGAGGGATGGAGGGATGGAGGGATGGAGGGATGAGGGGCAGAGGGATGGAGGGATGGAGGGATGAAGGGATGGAGGGATGAGGGGCAGAGGGATGGAGGGATGGAGGGATGAGGGGATGGAGGGATGAAGGGATGAGGGGCAGAGGGATGGAGGGATGAGGGGCAGAGGGATGGAGGGATGAAGGGATGAAGGGATGAGGGATGGAGGAATGGAGGGATGAGGGGCAGAGGGATGAAGGGATGGAGGGATGAGGGGCAGAGGGATGGAGGGATGAAGGGATGAGGGGCAGACGGATTAAGGGATGAAGGGATGAGGGATGGAGGAATGGAGGGATGAGGGGATGGAGGGATGGAGGGATGAAGGGATGGAGGGATGAAGAGATGGAGGGATGAGGGGCAGAGGGATGGAGGGATGGAGGAATGGAGGGATGAGGGGATGAAGAGATGGAGGGATGAGGGGCAGAGGGATGGAGGGATGAAGGGATGAAGGGATGAGGGATGGAGGAATGGAGGGATGAGGGGCAGAGGGATGAAGGGATGGAGGGATGAGGGGCAGAGGGATGGAGGGATGAAGGGATGAGGGGCAGAGGGATGAAGGGATGAAGGGATGAGGGATGGAGGAATGGAGGGATGAGGGGATGGAGGGATGGAGGGATGAAGGGATGGAGGGATGAAGAGATGGAGGGATGAGGGGCAGAGGGATGGAGGGATGGAGGAATGGAGGGATGAGGGGATGAAGAGATGGAGGGATGAGGGGCAGAGGGATGGAGGGATGGAGGAATGGAGGGATGAGGGGCAGAGGGATGGAGGGATGGAGGAATGGAGGGATGAGGGGATGAAGAGATGGAGGGATGAGGGGCAGAGGGATGGAGGGATGGAGGAATGGACGGATGAGGGGCAGAGGGATGGAGGGATGGAGGGATGAGGGGATGGAGGGATGAAGGGATGAGGGGCAGAGGGATGGAGGGATGAAGGGATGGAGGGATGAAGGGATGGAGGGATGAAGGGATGGAGGGATAGATATGGGGGGACAGTTAGACGGACAGTTGGACAGCGTCCTGCATAGGTCCAGGTGAAGGACCAAAGCTTCTGTACCTGCGCTGATCAGGATGTACGGGTCTTTCAGCAGGGTCAGTAGCGGCGTTCCCTCCACACTCTGAAACACACAAACCCAACCGGGTCAGAACCAACAGAACCAGAACTGAACTCGGGAAAAGCCCAGAAGCTAACAGCTAACAGACGGAGAGGAGAAGAGGTGGATGGGGGCAGATGGATCAGTGCTGGACTCACCCCAGGGCAGATCTTAGAGGGCTGCAGGATGCACAGCTGCAACGCTGCAACACACAGAAACACCTGATCATCACCTCTCCCACCAGCAGGGGGCTCTACTTCCTCCTGCCACTTCTTACCTCCATCAAACACAGCCAGGAAGGCCAGGATCAGGAAGGGGGCGCTCTTCCCCACAAAGTGGTACATCACGCTGCCAAACGGCGCTCCGACTGAAACACAGAGGCGGACATGATGAACCCACACTGACGCAGAGGAACACACACCTGGTCGCAGTGTGTGTGTGTGTGTGTGTGTGTGTCTCACTCAGGACTCCCATGGCGAGCCCTCCCAGGGCGACGCCCATCGCCACGCCTCGCTCGTCATCGTCGGTGTAGACGCTGGCCAACATCCCCAGACCTGAAGGTGAAACCAGAGCAGTGAGACGTTTGCGGAACCAACGCTGACATCTAGTGTTCAGGGTGGGAACTGCAGCCATCTCTAACGTTCTGTTCTATGACCTCTGACCTGTGGTTTCGTCTGATTCTGCCTTAACGGATCCCAAATGTTTTATAGTTTAACTTAACAGACGGCTAATCGCTGCGTGTTGACTGATTACAGGTTCTGTCCGTGTTTGTTGGTTCTGACCCGCCACAGACGAGAAGGACGAGCCGATTCCCTGCAGCGAGCGGGCGAAGAACAGCAGCGCGTACGTCCCTGAGAAAGCAAACACTGACAGGGACCTGGAGTCAGAGACACGCGGAAACACTCGGCAGGAGGCTGGTCTGAGTCTGAGAGGAAAAACTCACTGATGGTGGAAACAAACATGATGATAAATCCTGCGAACATCGGGATGTGGTAACCGATCCTGCAGACACACAAGGACAAACACTGACCCAGTTTGAGTCAATCTAAACAGAAATTCAGAGCCAATACTGGGAGGTTTCTACAGAATTATAAATGGCTAATAACCAGCTAATGAACAACTAATTAACAACTAATTAACAGATAATAAACAGCAGATAAAAAGATGATGAACAGCAGAAAAATGACTAATAAATGGCAAACAGCAGGCCAGCTTCTAAAAGACAACTAATAAACAGCTCAATACCAGCTTTATTATTTAGCTTAACAACAGCGTAATAATAATAATAATAATAAATAAATAATAATAAATGTTTCCACAATTTATAAAGGGTTTATTAATGTGATAATACCTGTTGGTGAGCGGACCAACAAACGGGTTGACCAGCAGCTGGACCAAAGCTTTAGAGGCAAACAACAAACCAACCCGAACATTTTCCTCCTCCAGGAAAACACTGTCCTGAAGACAGGAGGAGGCCTGGAGGGAGGGAGGGAGGAGGGAGGAAGGGAGGGAGGGAGGGAGCAAGCAAGCAAGGAAGGAAGGAAGGGAGGGAGGGAGGGAGGGAGGAAGGAAGGGAGGGAGGGAGGGAGGGAGGGAGCGAGCAAGCAAGCAAGGAAGGAAGGAAGGAAGGGAGGGAGGGAGGGAGGAAGCAAGCAAGGAAGGAAGGAAGGGAGGGAGGGAGGGAGGGAGGAAGCAAGCAAGCAAGGAAGGAAGGAAGGAAGGAAGGGAGGGAGGGAGGGAGGGAGGGAGGAAGCAAGCAAGGAAGGAAGGAAGGGAGGGAGGGAGGGAGGGAGGGAGCGAGCAAGCAAGCAAGGAAGGAAGGAAGGAAGGAAGGGAGGGAGGGAGGGAGGAAGCAAGCAAGCAAGCAAGCAAGGAAGGAAGGAAGGAAGGAAGGAAGCAAGCAAGCAAGCAAGCAAGCAAGGAAGGAAGGAAGGAAGGAAGGAAGGGAGGGAGGGAGGGAGGGAGGGAGGAAGCAAGCAAGCAAGCAAGGAAGGAAGGAAGGAAGGAAGGAAGGAAGGAAGGAAGGAAGGGAGGGAGGGAGGGAGGAAGCAAGCAAGCAAGGAAGGAAGGAAGGAAGGAAGGAAGGAAGGGAGGGAGGGAGGGAGGGAGGAAGCAAGCAAGCAAGCAAGCAAGCAAGGAAGGAAGGAAGGAAGGAAGGAAGGAAGGAAGGAAGGAAGGAAGGGAGGGAGGGAGGGAGGGAGGGAGCAAGCAAGCAAGCAAGGAAGGAAGGAAGGAAGGAAGGAAGGAAGGGAGGGAGGGAGGGAGGAAGGGAGGGAGGGAGGGAGCAAGCAAGCAAGGAAGGAAGGAAGGAAGGGAGGGAGGGAGGGAGGGAGGGAGGAAGCAAGCAAGCAAGCAAGGAAGGAAGGAAGGAAGGAAGGGAGGGAGGGAGGGAGGGAGGAAGCAAGCAAGCAAGCAAGCAAGCAAGCAAGGAAGGAAGGAAGGAAGGAAGGAAGGAAGGGAGGAAGCAAGCAAGCAAGCAAGCAAGCAAGGAAGGAAGGAAGGAAGGAAGGAAGGAAGGAAGGAAGGAAGGAAGGAAGGAAGGAAGGAAGGGAGGGAGGGAGGGAGGGAGGGAGGGAGGAAGGAAGCAAGCAAGCAAGCAAGCAAGGAAGGAAGGAAGGAAGGAAGGAAGGAAGGGAGGGAGGGAGGGAGGGAGGAGGGAGGAAGGGAAGGAGGGAGGGAGGAAGGAAGCAAGGAAGGAAGGAAGGAAGGAAGGGAGGGAGGGAGGGAGGGAGGAAGCAAGCAAGCAAGGAAGGAAGGAAGGAAGGAAGGAAGGAAGGAAGGAAGGGAGGGAGGTTGGGAGGGAGGGAGGGAGGGAGCAAGCAAGCAAGGAAGGAAGGAAGGAAGGAAGGAAGGAAGGAAGGAAGGAAGGAAAGGAGGGAGGGAGGGAGGGAGGAGGGAGGAAGGGAGGGAGGGAGGAAGGGAGGGAGGGAGCAAGCAAGCAAGCAAGGAAGGAAGGAAGGAAGGAAGGGAGGGAGGGAGCAAGCAAGCAAGCAAGCAAGGAAGGAAGGAAGGAAGGAAGGAAGGAAGGAAGGAAGGAAGGAAGGGAGGGAGGGAGGGAGGGAGGGAGGGAGGAAGGAAGCAAGCAAGCAAGGAAGGAAGGAAGGAAGGGAGGGAGGGAGGGAGGGAGGAGGGAGGAAGGGAAGGAGGGAGGGAGGGAGGGAGGAGGGAGGAAGGGAGGGAGGGAGGGAGCAAGCAAGGAAGGAAGGAAGCAAGAAAGGGAGGAAGCAAGCAAGCAAGCAAGCAAGGAAGGAAGGAAGGAAGGAAGGAAGGAGGGAGGGAGGGAGGAAGGGAGGAAGGGAAGGAGGGAGGGAGGGAGGGAGGGAGGGAGGAAGGGAGGGAGGGAGCAAGCAAGCAAGCAAGCAAGGAAGGAAGGAAGCAAGGAAGGGAGGGAGGGAGGAAGGGAAGGAGGGAGGGAGGGAGGGAGCGAGCAAGCAAGCAAGCAAGCAAGGAAGGAAGGAAGCAAGGAAGGAAGGAAGGAAGGAAGGAAGGGAGGGAGGGAGGGAGGGAGGGAGGAAGGGAAGGAGGGAGGGAGCAAGCAAGCAAGCAAGCAAGGAAGGAAGGAAGCAAGGAAGGGAGGGAGGGAGGAAGGAAGCAAGCAAGCAAGCAAGCAAGCAAGCAAGGAAGGAAGGAAGCAAGGAAGGGAGGGAGGGAGGGAGGGAGGAAGCAAGCAAGCAAGCAAGCAAGCAAGGAAGGAAGGAAGCAAGGAAGGGAGGGAGGGAGGGAGGGAGGAAGGAAGGAAGGAAGGAAGGAAGGAAGGAAAGGAGGAAAGGAGAAAAGAAGACAGGGAGGGAGCGAGGAAGGAAGGAAGGAAGGAAGAAAAGAAGGAAGGGAGGGAGGGAGGGAGGAAGGAAGGTTATAGATGAGCAGACGAACATCAATCAATCAACAAATTTTTATTTGTAGATCACTTTTCATACGGACAAGGACGACAGAAGATCAAAACAGGAAGTGATGAAAGCAAAAAAAATCCCTAAAAAGACCAAAGAAGGAGCTCAAGTTCTTCACCACTGAACCAAAAGGTTTATTAGTGCTGATGTGACATGAGAGGAATAACCTGAATCACAAATAATAACTAAAAATAAAATAAATCAAATAAATAAATGAGCTAAATTAAAAATGAACGTTAAAATCCTCAATAAACACCGACTGTCTAATAAAACTCCTGTTATAAAGTGGGAATAGTGGAGAATTTGAATTCCTGATTTTTACTGTAAGATTCTCAGAGACAAATTATTAAAACTTCAGTTTTCAGCCGGGTCAAAGGTCATCAGGAGGCGAGCTGAAGGAACATGATGTTTAAATGAAGCCGTGTCTGACTCGGAGCCGACCCGGCTGAGCGACGATGAAGATGGACCTACCGACTTGTTGGAGGTCTGGTTGGCCAGAAGCAGGTCTGCAGTCACCTCAGTTCGGCTCTCCTGCAGGTCAAAGGTCACATTGTTAAATAAAGACACCAGAGGGGACGGCCGGGGGTTCTGCTGCGCCTCTGGACCGAGGGTGGCGGTTCTGCTGCTGGAGGTCCGGGAGGGCACAGTGTCCGGGACGGTCTGCGGTTCCGGATGCTCCATGGCATACAGGAAGGTCGGGATGATGGGAACTGAAAGAGGAAAACGGTTCTGATGATGTCAGAGGCACCAGAACCAGCAGAAAGAGGGACGGGTCTGAGCCGGAACAGTCCGATCTAAAGTTCAGGCTCAGGAGGGGAAACATGTGAGTGTGTGACCTCTGATCCCTGCAGAACCTGAGCGCCGCTGCGGCTAACAGAGAGTGACAGCGCAGACCCGCCGGGTCAGAGCGCGGTTCTGCAGGAGCCCAGCTGGGTTGGTTCCCCTGGGGCAGGCTGGTTCTACAACAGGCAGTCCAAATTTTTGGTGCCAAAACAGCAACATTAAGTAAAAACTCAATGTGTGTATCAGATTTATTATGGGAAATATTTGTCAGGTGATTTTTATAAAACAGTAAATATCATCAGTTTGGAGCAATAAAAGCAGAATTGATCTCATCTGGGGAAAGAGATTTAAAGGTGAATACTTTGTAAAAGGTTTAAGTTCATCCCTGAGACAGGGGTCAAAGTTCAGCAGGAGAACGAGCCTGGGATGGTTCAGATCAGCGGTTATAACGGCCTAGTCAAAGTCTGGACCTGAATCTCACTTTAAATGGGATATTCTCCATCCAACCTGACTGGACCTGTAGTTCTGACTCAGAGGGTTGAATAGCAAAGGAGATTTCAGAACCCGTCGATCCAGTCCTAGTCAAAGTTTAGAGTGTGTCGTTGTTCCCTCACCGACGACGGTGAGCAGCATGTTGTCGAGCAGCAGAGCAACGCAGACCACCACCAGCACCAACCTGGGAGAGCCACGACTCTGGAGCAGCCACGCCATGCCTGCGCGCGCGCACACACGCACGCGCACACACACACACACACACACACACGCACACACACGCACACACACGCACACACACACACACGCACACCCACACACACGCACACCCACACACCCCCACACACGCACACACACACACACCCACACACACGCACACACACGCACACCCACACCAGAACCAACACAAACACCTGTCACTGCAGAGGACAACAATAATGACAATAATAATAACACACTGTGTTTTACAGTGTAATTTGAACCGTTTCCTGTTTTTCACCAGTTTTTCTGTCAGATTATCATTTGATGAAAGTGAATTTCTGTTTTATTTCCATTCATGCTGACTTCATATTGCTTCTGTTGCTCCTGCATATCACATCTGATCTTTAATAAAGTCCAAGCCGGGCTGTTATCATGCATGATCCAGGTATTAGTCTGATCCCGCCGTCTGCAGCCACTCCGCCTGACGTCTGACCCGACACTCTGGACGGTCAGCAGCTTTGGTCTTTAGTGATAATTTCTCACTCGATGCCTCTGATATCCTGTGATCACCCTCTTCTCCTCCTGCTCTCCTTCCGTGTTTTATTGTCGAGTTTGAATGCTCTCTAAAGCTGAAGTTTTTTTCATAACCAGATTGGAGATTTACAGATTTCAACTCACCACCAGGCTAAAAATGTTCAGAGAAAAACAGTAAAACCAGCTTTAAATCATGTACACCCCATTATTCCTGCACATCCGTCAGTGTTTGGTAGTTTCTATCATAGTTAGTGAATTTAACTCAACCACGTTTCTGATCAAACTCCTCTGGATCATAACGAGACAGATGAAGAAACTATTTAAAAACTGATAAAAGCAGTAATTAAATATCTTTGGTTGTAAGACATTGAGGGTAAAAACTAAATTGTAACATTATGAATTTATTCCCAGAAATTAACTTTCATAACGTCAGCAGCAGGTTCGTTAAGTTTTGGGTCTGCTGATTGTTTCAGATGCTGTTTCCTGTCTCCGTAATGTAATTATCCCACATCCACATGCCGCCTTCTTCTCTTATCGTCCTCCATCTCATTTCCCATTTCTACCTCCGCTCTCCTGTTTCCACAACAAAATTGATCTAAAATTTAATTTTTCTTTTCAGTTATTTGTTGGGTACAAAAGGAAAGAACACAGCAGATCATCTGCTGGAGTTTCAAGAAATTAAAGATTTTCCAGAAATTGAACTTCACAGAAACCTTTCCTTTAACAGACAGATGATTGATTCAGAAATAACACCAGCAAAGACTATTTTAAAATAAAAAATAAATTAGAAAAATTTAACTAAAGTAGAAAATCCAAATAAAATAAAAAGTAAAAAGACTAATAAACTTAAAATGAAAAAAAGCATTTTTAAATAAATTTATTTTAATAAACATTAAAATTTAAAGTAAAAATTGTTAAAACGCCTGAGATAAAATAACCAAGATAAAATTTAAATCCACTAAATATTAAAAAATTGTCAAAATGAAACCTTAAAATTTGATTATTTTTAAAAAGAAAGATCAGAATAAAATGTTATTACCATAATGCAAACATGTTCTGCAGTCTGTTAACACTTTATTTACAGATCAAATTTAAGGTAAAAACACTGAGTCAGAAGCAAACAGGTGGTCCTACCTGAAGCTGAGATGCTCTTTTATTCTCCGTCCACAAGCTGAACGTCCGGCTATAAACCCACCCAGAAAGGAGGGAGTGGGAAGATGGGGGAGGAGGAGATGAGGTGGATGTTTCCTCTTTTTCATTCTGATTGGGATAAACTCAGACATCATGGAGACAAACAGTCTCAAAATCTAAACTCCCCACATTCTTGTTTTTATAATTTATGGGGACTTTTTCAGTCATTGTGAGGATTCTGTGAATTATGGGGACATTCAGGATGCTTAACGTGTCTGACTCCATTTCAGGTTCAGATCAGAACCTTGTTTGGGTCAGAGCCACAGAAAGGAGGCTGGCTGACGTGTGTCAGTGTTGTTGTGAGTGTGTGTGTGTGTGAGAGACAAAGAGAGAGATAGAGAGAGAGATAGAGAGAGAGACAGAGAGAGAGAGAGAGAGTGTGTGTGTGTGTGTGTGTGAGAGAGACAAAGAGAGAGATAGAGATAGAGAGAGAGAGAGACAGAGAGAGAGAGTGTGTGTGTGTGTGTGTGTGTGTGAGAGACAAAAAGAGAGATAGAGAGAGATAGAGAAAGAGAAAGAGAGAGAGAGAAAGAGAGTGAGTGTGTGTGTGTGTGTGTGTGTGTGTGTGTTTGTTTGTAATACCTTTTTCCTGACACATACACAAGGGGAAATGCTGTTTTTGGGTCAGGGATTAGATTTAGGACTAAAGTGTGAATTAAATTTTGGTTAGGGTTAGGTATGTGATGGATAGGGTAAGGATAAGGTTTAGGTTATGGAAATGAATTGAAGTCAATGGAAAGTCCCCACAAAGATAGCCATGCAAACATGTGTGTTTGTGTGAGAGAGAGACACAGTGTGTGTGTGTGTGTGTGTGTGTGTGTGTGTGTGTGTGTGTGTGTGTGTGTGTGTGTGTGTGTGTGTGTGTGTGTGTGTGTGTGTGCTTGTAATTGCGAACGTCTGCTCCTCTCTTATTGAAGTCCTGGAACAACCTGCGGGCTTCAGATCTTATCTCCGGCTCCCTTCTCAACACGCTGCCGCTCTGCTTACACGGCAGCAGGACACACTTCATGTATGTTGTGTTGGCACATGATCCACATATGAGCAGAGATGAAACAGATGCAGGAGAAGGTTAAAGGTCAGATGTGATCTAGATGACGAGTATGTCTCCGTTTTAACATCAGCACTGATCAGTTTCCAAATCGTCCACCACCGCTCATCCTTCTGGCAGCAGCCCAGTTTGGGTCAGCGGTACAGGGCTGGAGATAATGTCAGGAGGCCCCAGAACACTGGGGGCCCCCAGGAGGGCCACCAGAGGGCCACCGGGGCACCCAGCAACCAGACAGCAGGGCACTGAGGAGCCTCCAGCTACATTAGCCTGACAGAGCAGGTGTTCTGAGCTGCTGATAATGACCAGACCAGAGGAGGACCGGCTGTAGAACTCGATCACAGCAAGTTCTTCATCTGTTCTTCATCTACAGAGGAAGTGGGCGGGGCCAAAGGAAGACGCTTCTCAAAGGCTGCACCTGATTGGATGAACAAAATCAAGTCAAAATGATTGGCCGAACATGTCATCATAGACGTTTCTCAGTGACTACAAATTTAACATCTGTTAATTAAATTTCAAAATAAGAGCAACCACTGTTTTAATAAGTTATTGTAGAGATTTTTCAGAGATATCTATAAGTAGTGAAGGCTAAATATTAATGAAATGGTGAGTTTCATTTCTTTAATGAAATTAACTAAATATACAAAACGTAATAAATCAATCATTAATCAAATTTTATTTGCACTGCACATTTCAGCAGCAAGATATGCAGCATATAATTAATCAAAACATCACATTAAGTCGATGAGTAACTGACTATGTTTCAAATAAACTCTAATCAGGTGGGTTTTAGTCTGGATTTAAAGGCTCTCGGTGTTTCAGCTGTTTTACAGTTTTCTGGAAATTTGTTCCAAATTTGTGATGCATAGAAGCTGAATGCTGCTTCTCCTCATTTGGTTCTGGTTCTGGATGCAGAGTAGAACCAGAACCAGAACCCGAGGGGCTTGGACGGTTGGTACAGCAATAACAGATCTTTAATGTGTTATGGTGCTAAACTGTTCAGTGATTTATAAACTAACAGTATTTTAAAGTCTGTTTTCTGAGCTACAGGGAGCTACAGGTGTAGGGACTTTATAACTGGTGTTATGTCTCCATCTTCCTGGTTCTAGTCAGAACAACAGCAGCAGCTTCTGGATCAGCTGCAGCTGGAGGATTGATTTGTTTGTCAGACCTGTGAAGATGCCGCTATATGACCAGCCATCACACTAACAACAGCGTGTATATTTGTAAGGTTCAGTAAATGTGTGTGTGTGTGTGTGTGTGTGTGTGTGTGTGTGTGTGTGCGTGTGTGCGTGTGTGAGAGAGTGTTGGGTGTCTGTTACAATGTTGTTGCTTTAACAAGATTAGATTGCAAGCTAACATTACGTCAGGCTTTACTCAGGTCAAAGGTCAAAGGCAGGAGTTTGGGAGAAGTAGAGCCTCAGTTTCATTCTTTCATCTCTGAGTCCAGAAGGATGGACGGATGTCAGATTTTCTCTCTGATCCTGTTCTTTCATGAAATGTTTTCCAGTATTTTTTAGCTAATTTAAATCAGTTTGTGTTTAAATCTGGAGATTAAAGCAGCTTCCTGTAATCCCATCTAAGCTCTGCTCCTTTCTTCTTCTTCTCTGCTGACAGAAACAAACTTCCTCACTCCGTTAGAAGAGCTCTTGAGGTTTAAATCTGTTTTCATCATCGGTTAACTCGGCTTTAATCGCCCGCAAACAGCCGCACATCCGCCGCCGGAGCGCCGCAGCTCCAGCCTGATGAGTCGCCATGGTGACCTCAGGACCACATGAAGGGAAAACCACACACGCCTTCAAACGCAGCAGCGCTACCTGCTCGGCTTCCCAGGTGTGTTTTAATCTCTCTGCGGTCTCTGTGGTGTCGGGTTTCAAACGGCCGCCTCACCTGAGGCCTTCCAGGAAGGAAGCGAAGGCGGCGCTGTCCCACCGACTGATGCGGTCGAGCTTCAAACGCCACGCCAGACTTCTGAGGCTCTGCCGGCTCAGCGGAGACGGATCAGAGGCAGCGCAGCACTATAAAACCCCACGGCTCCTGAAGGCAGCACAGCACTCACCTGGCTGGCTGGGAGAGAGGAGGAGAAGATCTTGAGGAAGAGGAATAGAGCCTGAGGAAGAGGAGTGTTTTCAGAGGAAGCTTGGGCTGATGGATCACAGGATGTGGATCTATCGCAGCTTCCTGTGCGCGTCGCTGGTCTGCGGTTTGGCGCTGGACTCCAACACCATCCGGTCGTCCAAAGAGGTGGTGCTGCAGAGCGCCGAGCAGCAGGTGAGGCTGAAGTATTCACACCCCCAGCCTGAAAACTCTTCCTCTCCTCCTCCTCTTCTCTTCCTCCCCTGTCGGTTGAATCAAACTGAGGGGTTTCTGCTAATGCTAGCTGCCCGATAATCTGCTGTCAGTTTATCTTACTGTTCTCTGTCTTTATATTCTCTGACTCCTCATTTCTGTATTTTATCATTTGAGGTAAAAATTGATTAAACATTCATCTAATGATGCTGAGAATCTCAGATAAAATACATCTGCAAATAAACAACAGAAATTATCTTTTTCTTTTGTGGTTCTGCAGTCCAGACTCGTTTCTTTCCTGCTGTAAGATCCGGCATTGAGACATTTTAAAATGATTCGGGTCCAATGTTCTCAAGATGCAAATAAAACAGAGAGAAAACGGAGATGAATCAATTAATTTAAGGAAAACCCTGAGAGATTCATCCAGCTTTCAGTATGTGAAGCTTTTATCTTGTGTTTTCATGGATTCGAGCATGAAAAGCTGCTAAACTCAAAGGATGAACCAGTTTCTGTTTGATTCATGATCAAAGATCCAGTTTTAGACTCAAAGTTTAGTCATGAAGGCTCATTTAAAGCAGGAGTGTCCAAACGTTTAGTCCCGAGGGACAAAATCAACCAAATACAGAAATTAAAAGCAGATCTGAAGAACCAAGGTGAAATTTAGAGTGTAAGTCAATGAGGATGTGTTTCCAGTTACTATGGCAACCAAAGGAAAGCAGAATGCTTGGAAAAGATGATCATCGTGTGTCGCATTAATTCAGCATCTTTGTCAGTAGATTTTAATTTAAAAGTTTTGGTTTTGTCCTTATTTATTTTAATTTGGATTAAATCTAATCCACTTTGAACAGCTGTGATCTGGAGAAAATCCCACAGATGAAACAGATTCAGAGTCAGAGGAGATTTTAGCTCCAACAACGTTAGACGTCATTTTAAATGTTTATTTTTAAAGCTCGTTTTCCAGCCAACGACCCAAAAACATTAAAAACTCATTTTAACTTTAATCAAGCCAGCTTTTGTTTGGGGTTTCTGTTTAGCTTTCCTAGCTTAACGTGTCTTAGCTCAGGGTTAGCTTAGCTGAATATATCTTAGCTTCATCTACTTTTTCCAGTTTTTTTCCTTTTCCTAACTGAGCCTCATTCAGCTTAGCTTGTTAGCTCAGTGTTTCCTACTTCACGTTTTCTAGCTTTGTTTGGTTTAATTAGTTAGCAATGTTGGTTCGCTAAACTAAGCTTAGTTTATTTAAGTTTGATTGGTCTTTTGTGTCCCTAGTTTACCTTTTCTAGTTAACATGCTTTAGTTTAGCCTCGTTAACTCAGTTTATCCTATGTTTGCTCTTCATGACTTGATTTATTTGACCTTATTTAGAATATCTTAGTTTTTCTAACTTTGATTTTTTAAATTGGTTAACATAATCTTACCTATTTTTCCAAGTTCAGCTAAATTCTGTTGTTTCAGTTAGCAACTTGTAATTAGGCCAGTGTTTATCCTACCTTTCCATTACAGATCTTTATTTATTTTGGTCTGTTTTAGTTTTACTTTCCCCCACTGCCATTCTAATTTAGCACATTTTGTAACTTAATTTAGGTTAGCTCATATTATTTTTGCTTCCATTAGCTCATTTTAGCCTAGCTTAGCTTAGTTGATGCTACTTTTCCTCATGTAAGCTGATTTTCTGTCCAGATAAAAAAAAAGTTTACTTATTTTTAGCAGCTCATCGGTTGATTTACATCCAAAGCAGACTGTTAATCAGCGACCTGAGCTGCTGAAGCCGTATGTTTCCGTCATCAGTCGATATGCTGACGATGCGCTTCTGTTCTCCAGAGGGGAGGCTGCAGTAACAGAGCTCAGAGGAGACACTCCAACACCAACCGACAGCTGGACCGACAGCAAGTCAAAGACAGAATCACAGACAGCTTCAACAGAACCAAAGGTGAGTTTCTGGACTCCAACTCCCAGCATGCCCTGTGGCCCCGCTCTAACGCCTAGCATGTTTTAGCTCCAGAGATGTCGAGCTGCGTCCGATCCGGGGACTGCGCCGCCGGGCTCTGCTGCGTCCGGTACCTGACCGGGAAGCGGTGCCAGAGGATCCCGCTGGAGGGCGAGGCCTGCCTGCTGCGGGGCGCCACCAAGCGCCGCCGCAACCTGGGCCGCTGCGACTGCGCCGCCGGGCTGGCGTGCGCCGCGGCGGGCGGCGCCGACCAGACCAGCAGCAAGCGGCAGGGTGTCTGCGTGGTCCGGTCCGGACCGGCCCAGAGGAAGACCAGACACTCCGGCCGGAAGAAGAAGAGGACGGCAGAGCGGAGCTGCTGAAGGAACTGAGCCGCGGCTGGGGTCCAAACTGAGGCCTGGGGACCGTGACCGGGCCCTCCATTCAACCTTATGGACACTGTCTTCTTCTCCTCTTTAGGGAAAACCCAATAAACGTTCACATGAGCGGCTCAAAAACTGGATCAGAACTCAGAGTGGACCCAAATACCTGATCTGGTTCTGACTTCATCTCCCTGCAGCAGTCTGCAGGCGATCTGGTCCAACATGGCAGAACCTGAGCTGAACCAGAACCTTTTGGTTCCAGACGGACCGACCCATAAAGCCTTTCTTCTGTTTCCAGTTAGCATAAACTAAGATGTTCTGATCCGGATTAAACACAGTGGTTCTGTTCTGTTCAGCAGAACGGCTCCACTCTAGCATCGGCCCGGTTCTGGTTTTGCTGACTTGTAAATCTGCAGGTCGGACCCAGAAAGAACCGGAACCAGAACCTCGGGTCCAGGCTGAAACTGTGGAGGGAACTGTTCTAAAACCTCCAACCAGAACTCAGCTGGGGGTCAAAGGTCACCATCTGAACATAAACTGAGAACGTTCATCCCGGTTTCAGATGAACAAATCGAGGTTCTGGTGGTATCAGGGATATTTTCCTGTCATTCAGAGGTCAAAGGTCACCTGTAAATATAGAAATGACTCGTATCATCCTGTTGATATTTTTCTGATTAAATCTCAATAAAAGTTAATTTGTTATAAATCTGAATATCTGACTTTTTCTCTGGAAAACATGTAAATGCTGCCCCCTGGCGGACGAGCAGAGTAACTGCTGCTGACCTTTGAACTCCTGTCAGAAACTCGTCAGTAAAATTTGAGCTGAATATAAATTTAATTTTTCCATAACAGTAAATAATTAAAGGTCGTTTTGATCTCAGAACCAGATTCTAATTTATTAAATTCTGATTTAATAATATATTTTTTGATCCATTTTGTTTAACTTTGATCTAATTCTGTTTCTAATGATTAAACTCAGTGGCTGAAGAAAGTATTCAACTCCTTCCATGTTTTACTCTTGTTTTTATGAATCAGGAGCAAAATTTTTGTATTTTGATTTAAAAAAAAAAAAAAGATTTTTTTTTTAGCCCTTTCATGCATGAATTATGATCCTTTGTGTCAGGATTTTTTTCCAATTTTTTTTTATTTTCTTAAGGCATAAAAAAGGTAGGAAAGAAAACATTTAAAAAAAATTCCCTTCTCACCCTCTGCAGGTGGTCTCTCTCTCTCTCTCTCTCTCTCTCTCTTTCATCCTCTGAGCTCGGGTCCTCTACCAGAGGACTGGGAGCTTCAGGTTCTCCTCCAGTATCTTGGCTGTGCCTAGAACTGCACATTTCTGGACTGAGATGTCTGATGTTGTTCCTGGGATCTGTTTGAGCCACTGCTCCAGTTTGGGGGTGACTGCCCCGAGGGCCCCGATGACCACATAGGAGGGACCGGGTCGGTCGGCCATATTGGATTTCAGTGATTCTTGAGAATAGGGACAAAATGGGTTTTAATTTTCCCATATTTTTTTAAATTATTTCTCAACCTTATGTATGCAAATATGACCAATAATGTTTAGAAAATATGAAGATGCTAAGGTACAGGCTCCCAGTTGCGAATTTAAAAAAAAAAATTACATTTTTAATCGACCTGACCCAAAACTGTCATCACCATCTGACAAAAATAAATCTAAAATGATTTTTAAAATACCCCATTAGTGATATTTTTACTCAATTTACAGACAAATGCTTCTCAAGAAATAAAATAAATATTATTTAAAACAAAAAACAAGAAAAAGTCCATCTGATGGAGTTGACAGTGCATGACGGAGTTGACACAGAACTGAAGGTGGTGACAAACTAGTGAGTAAAATGAAAAACTTGGTACATGTGAAGTAATGCAATTCATGTAAAATACATTAAAATGAATTAGTTGCACAATTAAGTGAGATTTGACAACAATTTCACTGAAAGAGTCAGAAAAACTCTGACGGAGTTGACATCTGACGGAGTTGACGAAATGCCAAACTACCTCAATTTATATGATGTTATTCTGAAGGAGGCCATATTGTAGCTCGTCAGGTCCATGAAATCTTTACAGTTTACCAAAATTAAGCTTTTATTTCGCAAAATTTCATCAAAGTTTTGTAAATTGTCAGTTATGGAGTTGACACATCATGGTTGTGACAAACAACTTAGGAATAAAACAGAAGAAAAAACTAAAGAATAACTTAAGCTAACCAGAGCTAACTAGCCCTCTTAGCAAAGGAAGAGAAAAGACAACGTCATGGGGTCCTTAGTTGACAAAAACTAAGGACAAATTTCAACGGAGTTGGAAAATATCTAAAAATTATTTTTAATTCAATTTATCGATACTTTTATAATTATTTATATGACTACTTATACTTAATTGTCATAATATATAATTTTAGTATTTCTTTAATTGTTTTAAACTATAAGAATGTGTTGAGTTCTGCTCCTGGACAAGGGCTTTTACAGGCATCATCCACCGACTACAATGTTTAAAATAAAAAAATATTCAGCAAAAAAAAGAAAAATATACATTGTTGTGCTCACATGACCCAGGTTAGTTTAGTTAGATATTTGAAAAAAAGATATTTTGTGTATATTTTATTCAAATTTCATGCTTTATCCATAGGACCTGTTTTGTCCCTATGCTCAAGAATCACTGATTTAACAAAAATTATTTCTTGCATTTGCAGCTGATGGCCAGTAGTTGGTGTATTTTATGACGCATTAGTGTCCACTTCAGTGGTCTGTGTGCATTTATAACATAAAAATCAAGAAGCTCAAGAAAATGGCTTTTAGATAACTGTCCACTGTTGTGACCACTATGCATGAAAGGGTTAATGTCAAAATGAAAATTTTTGTTTTACAAAATGATAAATAGAATTTTATAACGAGACTGCATCACTTTCCCCCTTCCAGTCAGGGTTTAGTGTTCAGCTGTGAGCAGGTGACGTTTTAACCCCGAGGTTTACCGTAAACATGTTGAGTTGGAAACCGCTAGTCTTAGCAGCTAGCCGTCCCGTTAGCATTTCCAACCAGCTTCTTCATCCCTCCTCTTCCTGTTTGTCCTCTTCATTCTCTCATTCCTAGCGCAGCAACACCTAGCGCTCGCTCCACTTACCCAGGATGCAGTGCGGTAGAAACACGGCGACATCCATATGAACAACTTGCATACAAGACAACATTTTACATCAAGTACCGTTAATGGTGGATGAACCAAAACTTGATCAGGTCGGTTCATCTTAAAGCACATGTGTCAAACTCAAGGCCCGCGGGCCACATGTGGCCCGCCATGTCATTTTATGTGGCCCCCCAGCGTTTTATAGGCCCATGACTGACTTAAAATAGGTTTTGAGCACGAATTGACTACAAACTACATCTCCCATAATGCATTCCGATTGTTACCAGCCAACATTACGGCTTCTCGCCACTAGAGAGCAGCAGAGTCACCTTAAGCTGCTTATTGATTTTACCAGCGAATAAAACTGAGACATCGACAAGCTAACATCAAAACGTCCAAGAAAAGAAACATCGATTTACAAGTAAGACTGTGAATGAAGATGTGTGAGTTGGTGTCAGGGCGGCAGGTGGCGCTAGACTTATTTTGTTATCCATTATCTTGACCGACAACATAAAAAAAAAAAAAAAAAAAAAAAATTGGCCCTGTACTATTTTTATCCCTTAAATTATAATCATATTAACATCGGCTATTTAGCCGCATTTTATGCGGTTTAGTTAATATTCACCGTGAATCCAGATCCCATCACAGATTAAACAGATAAATGTATCTACATTTTTCTCCGTAGTGACAAAAAAACCACTGACTGAGGCCCCAATAACTTTTAATAAATTAAATTAAGCGACTTCACTTAAATTAGCATCACTTCACCCGCTGGGGTCTGAACAACTTCCTCCTGGTTCCCATCTGCAGAAAAATCTGCGCTAATTCATCAGTCAGTTGGATCTGTCTGATCCAAACAGATCAACTGGACTCTGAGTGTTTTACCCTGCGGGGTCCGGTGTGCGCTTTAAGGATTTTTTTTTTTTTTTTTTTTCGCTTCTCCGAAACGGACAGATGTCACGTCTGCAGCTCCTCCAGAGCGCCGCTCTCCTGGGTAACGTGAACCCAGAAGGCTCCATTTGTTAAATCCGCTGGATGAGTTACTTCCAGCGGTTTTTAATTCTTCGCAGTAGCGGAGCAGCGTCCGCAGTGGTTGAGCAGCGCACTGCGCATGTTACAATCTAATTAACTTTTGCATCGTCATTTATTTCCTCAAGATAAACTGCCGGCTCCTCAAATGGATTAACACAGTGTTGCATTCTCTTTAGTTTTCTCTGGTCTGTAATGGAGACTTGAATTTAACGTGCCATTTCAAACAAAGGTTTCGAATGGGCTTCCTAACCAGAAGCTCCAAAGAGTTATTTAACAATATGAGGTGTTTAATTTATTTTTAACATTGTATTTTCATACATTTTATGCTAGGGCTGCCCAAGTCTAGTTTTCCAGAGCTACCATCTGCAACTTTAGATGCGTTCCTTCTCTAACACACCTGGATCATTTACTCATTATAAGGCTCTACAGAACTGAGTTGCTGCTAATGAGGGAAGTCAACCTTTTGCCTGGTGTGTTTTAGCAGGGATGCATCTAAAAGTTGCAGTCTAGAGGACTGCAGCTGGGTACTCCTGATTTGTACCGTCAATGTGGCCCTTTGAGGGTGGCCAATATGCTGAAGTGGCCCTCGGTGAAATTGAGTTTGACACCCCTGTCTTAAAGCATCAAATCAGAAACCAAGATTCACTGAGACACCAACTGACGTCACTGCGTCATTCAGGGTGCAGTTCCAGGAACCCTCCAGCAGGTGGCTGCAGCAGAATCAGTTTAACATTAAAACCCAGAGACTGGTGTAATTATCAAGGCATCTTTTATTTCCTCATTTCATTTGATTTAACAAAAAAAAACGTCAGGACTTTGTGGAAAAACGTTAATGCAAAAGAAACTTCAGAAAGGCAAAGTCACAGATGCAGCAACATTATCAGTCGACTGAACACAAACAGGACGAAATCTGCTGAATCTCCATCGATAGGAATGTTGATTTATGGAGGGGGCGGAGCCTAACAGGGGCCAGACTACAGGGTCAGCAGGGGGTGTGTTGGGGTGGGGGGGTTTGCCATGGCGCTCAGAGCTGGCCGCAGTCGGCGATGACGAGCTTGGCCTTGGGTTTCCCTGAAGAGGTTCCGTAGGACTCCATCTTCTTGACGACATCCATTCCCTCCACCACGCTGCCGAACACCACGTGTTTCCCGTCCAGCCTGCAGACAAAGAGAAGGGATTAGCCGAGGCTCACCACGCGGCGGGCGGCGATGGGCTGGCGCCGTACCATGTGGTCTTCACGGTGCAGATGAAGAACTGCGAGCCGTTGGTGTTGGGCCCGGCGTTGGCCATGGACAGGATGCCCGGCCCGGTGTGCGTCAGGCTGAAGTTCTCGTCGGCGAACTTGTTGCCGTAGATGGACTTCCCGCCGGTTCCATTGTGGTTGGTGAAGTCGCCGCCCTGCAGGCCAGACAGAGGTGAGTGGCGTGATCGGACCGACCCGCGGGTCGAGCCGGAGCGGCGGCCTCACCTGGCACATGAAGTCCGGGATGACGCGGTGGAAGGACGACCCCTTGTAGCCAAAGCCCTTCTCTCCAGTGCACAGCGCCCGGAAGTTCTCCGCCGTCTTGGGAACCACGTCGGCACGGAGCTGCAGAGCGGCGCAGAGTTGGCAACATGGCTTAGCAACGACCAAATCATCCATAAAACCCAATAAACTGATCAATTATTAACGTTTCATCTGATTCAGAGAGAACTTCTAGAGGTTAAATCTTATTCAATGTCCTGCACAGCCTTTCAGAGTGATGGCCACCGGGGGGCGCCTAGAGGACAAAACATACATTAAATTTATAGCATAAATGCTAATCAGTTTCTCAATCATAAACATGAGCTTAAACACTTTATTGGAACATTTTCCACATTTATCTTTGACTTGGTAGCTAGCCGTTTCGCTCTTTAAGCTAGTTTACTGAGAACTACACAGATTTATGGTCGGATCATCCTGGAAACTAAAACCAGAAGCCACGAGACGGCGTTTTGCTAAGCTGATAAAAATTTTTTTAGTAATGAGAGAAAACGACGATTTCCTGCTGTTTTAGACTCCAGGTCTAAAGGTCAGAGTCATGGAGGGCCCGATTCGGCCAGAGGGGCTCAAGTTTCACATGGAAGAACCATCTAACCCTGAAGGATCAAGTCTAACAGAACCAGACCCTCTGCAGCCCGATCAGAACCTGGATGATTCGGCTTCTGATTGGGCGATTCACCTGGAGCGTCTTTCACCTGCTTCAGATTAAAACCCGAAACACTTCAAACATGGACGGGATTATTTTACACCAACAGCAGAATATTCTAAAAAAGATCCTGAAATGTCAATAAAAGGCAGTTTGTGCTTTTTATGCATCTGAAGTTTTTCTACTTTGATCCAGATGTAAAGAATTAACCTGTTAATGTGACTTTTCAATTAACGATTCACTAAAGTTGTCTGCAGTCAGTGCAGAATAATCCCGTCCAGATTTTAAGAGTCTAGCTGTTGTAGGTCTGGATTCTTTCTAATCTGGTTCAGAGGAATAAAAACAGATACATTTCCTTTTTAGTGTCTAATGACAAACTTTATCTGAAATATTCTGCAAACCCAGCAGAATAATCCAGACCAGGTTTGATGAGTTCAGGTGTTTTAACTTCATATTTTATGTACATTTTAGATTTTTTATGTTTTAATCTGCAACTGTTAATCTACAAAGCAAAATGACAGTTTATCAATTTATTCCAACAGCAAGTTCTCCTCCTCACACCTCATTTTGTCTAGTTTAACTTGTGCCCGTTTTTAAACTTCATTTTTCCTGTAAAGAATTCTTGCAAACTAAATATAAGAAAAAATTTGCCTGGACTTTCTAATTTGGTCCAAAGCCAGAAAAAGATAATTACCCTTTATTGAAGTGTCACTAATTAACTGTTTTAAATAATCTGCAACCAGAGCAGATTAGAAGTGTCTTCGTTTTGAACTTGCAGCAGATTAGGTTCCTATCGCCGAATCGGAAGCCAACTTCAGCACCTGCAGCTGCTGCAGCGCCGCATGGCTGCAGCAGCTGCAGGAGGCCGGGTTGCGGCCCGGGAGGTAACCGGAGCCCTCAGCAGGATCCAAGGGTCAACTCCGGGAACGCCCAGAGCCTGGCTCAACAGCAGCGGAACTCATGAGTCAGACCGGCTCCCCGAGAACGTTCCTGAACCCCTCGGTATCCTCGAACCGAACCGGGGGGCTTAACTGGATCTTCCTACTTGCATCCGCATTTCGCAGCGTTCAGACGGCGCCCCTCCCCCTCCGCGCCAGCTCAGTGGAACTTTCCAGAACCGGGCCGGGCCCGCAGCGGCCGCGCCTGCCGACCCGCACGCCCCGCGTGTCGTGCCGCTGAGGTCCCGCCCAGATTACACGCGGGAAAAACCACCGCAGCGGGCCTCGCGCACCGCAGCTCCAGCCGCGGGAAGTAGGCCGCGCGACCCTGCAACAAAGACTCGCGCGCCTCGTGGAGGCTGCGCGTGACGGCGACGGGTCCCGTTAAAGCCGCGGGTCTAATAGGACCGATACCGGAACAGAGCGCCAGTATCCGCGGCTGGAGCCGCTACGGGCTCCGGTTTCGGTTCGGGTCAGCCGCTGCGGAAAGCTCCGGAAAAAGCTGCGGGACAGAGGCGGCTGGAGGGCGGCGTGAAGCCGAGCGAACCCCCGATGAACACCAGTTTCACCCACGCACACCAGCCAGCGGCAACCGCCGGCTGTCAGCCGCCTTACCTCCATGACGATGCGGCCCACAGGGGAGCCGTCAGCGGTGATGTCGAAGAAGACTCTGGGCTTGGCCATGATAACTGCAGGCTGGCTTGAAATGGCTGGACCAAGGAGTTTTCCGGCGAGAGGACGAGGCAGGCCACAGGAAACCGAAAAAGATGGCCGAGTTCCGAGCAAATTTATATAAGAGCCTGGTGGGCGGGACTTAGTTTCAGCCAGCCAATCAGTTATGGGGACGTAGTGAGTGGCACGTTTTTGAGCTAATCAGCATCCGCAGCAGCCAACGCAAGCGCTTTAATAGCGACGTACATTTTTGAGTCTGTTGCATTGTTATGACAGCGTACTCCGGCTCGGAGACGCATTTAATGTTTTCAAACATGCCCGTTAAACCCCGCCCCGCTTAGACATCCCGGTCACAGAGTTAAACTCACAGCAGAGCGGGCAATGCGCGCCAAGCATCACAGACTTGTGCTCACGCAGAGCCCCGCAGTGAAGGCGCGCCCCCGATGCCGGGGTGAAAATGTGGCTGCGCGGTCACGCGCTCAGGGTGCGGTCGGTCGGCCCGGTTCAATCAGCACAAAGTTAGTGCGCGTGTCCCGGTATAACCGGAAAATTACAGAGAACACCGACAGCCAATCAGACAGCACCGGGAAAGAGAAACACAGAGGTTTAAAAGACCCAGAGCATTGTGGGTGAGAAATTCACCCAGAACCGGGTCGAACCGCCCAGAACCAGGATAGAACCACTCAGAACAGGAATAGAATAGTTTTTGGAAATTTCTCCGTCAAAAAGCCACATATTATTAATCATTATTTAATTTATTAAAGCAATAAGAGGGTTTAACATCCAAAGGGGCGAATGCATTTCCTAGACTGTTATTCTATTTAGTGTTAATGGTAATTTGAGCTGAACTGAATGTTTTTCACTCCATAGAAACTAAATATTCCCAGTTGCAGGGATTTATCTGAACGTTTGAAGAAATGAAGGCTTTATTTAGAAATGCTCTAAGTTAGTGGCGAGTCACGCGTGAATTTATCTTTGGGACCAATGGAACCCCGTAGGTCTGCAGGTTCCTCTGGTAAGGCAGCTGAAGTTTAAGCAATGTCCTGTTTGGCTTTTGACATCTACCCATTAAAACCCCGTACAAAAACTCCAGCTGTTCAGTTCATTACAATTTGTGTTTATTCTATTTTCTAATATTAATCAGTGATTGTCTCATATGACTTTCATGTTATTCTGTTTCTTTTCTTACTATAACCACTGACTGACAGTTACTCAACATACCTGAACAAGAACAATGTGTGCTTGTAAGATTTGTCTTTTTCTGCAATAAAGTTTCTTTAAAATATCCTAAACAGTTCAGGTCATCAATTCATTGAGGTTTTCTGCTCCATTGATTTGAACCTCAGGATGATCTGAGCTTGCTCAGAGAACTGTAGTATTTCTACTTCGCCACCAGAGGACGCCGCTGAACCAGCAGCAGCTTTAGCAGACAGATGAGGTTCGGTTTGACCTTCAGGAATGAGCTCACGTTGAACCAAATCCAGATGATTTGGTGGAAGGAAGAACTTTGTATCCTGAAAAGAGGAAAAGCCATTTTCGATTCTCCTCCCAGTGATCAAACCTGCTCAGGTTCTGACATCCTGCAGCGAGGTGCAGGACGGCTCAGTTAAAGGATTCACATTCAGGGTTTTTAATCCATAATTCTAACATAATCCTGACTGGAAAACAGCTTTTGAACTAAAACATGATCCAACTGCTAACTAACAACATGATAGACATTATATAATATTTCCTTTCAAATTGAAATAAATAATCCCAGAGCAACAATACATCTTGATGGCGGAAGGATCTCCTGTAGCAGTCTGTGTTACAGCACACCTGAAGACGCCTCTGACTGGAGTCATTTTAGAAAAGATGATCCGAATTCTTTTGGAAAACTTCTGAGAACTTTCCTTATAAACTCTGAGTTAAACTGAAACCAGACCGGACCTGGACCCGAACCGGACCTGGACTGGATCCAAACCGGACCTGGTTTGGATCCAGTCCAGTCTGGATCCATTCCAGACTGGACCTGGACTGGATCCAGACCGGACCTGGTCCTGGACCCGAACCGGACCTGAACCAGACCAAACCAGGATTAGTTACCTTGTTCCTGCTGGTCCTGTTGGTTGTTCTGTGTTGCCATGGTTACACCCCTACAGACACGCACCCAAAGTGAAACTGGATAATTCCCAGAACCCCAGACCTTTGGTGACCTTTGACCTGCAGACTGAAACACTCGGCAGACTCGCGTCTTTCCAGCGTTTATTAAATTACAAAGGTTATGAACTCGTCTCATGACTCTTTATGCTAATGTTGTTACTGGATCACAGCTGTTGCCCCGGCAACACAGAAGTCACGCCCCGCCAATCAGCTCACAGAGGGCGGGGCTTGGTCTGGAAGAGACTCTGATTGGCTGAGAGCAGCCGGCAGCCACTGGTTCTTCTGGCCCAGCAGGCGCTGGTTCTGAGCGGGTCCACAGTACCGGAACTAGTTAACAGTTATACCAGATCCCAGGTTCTGGAACCAGAACCGGACCTCATTTTGGTTCTGTAGCTCAACGGGTCAGAACGAGAACCAGCCTCAGGTCCAGAACCGGTCCACAGCACTGCAGCCGGGCCGACAGGTCTGAACCAGAATCAGGAGATAAAACCAGTAAAATGAGAACGACTTCAGTTACACACAGAACCAGGTCCAAACGATTTAAAGTTCTGCAGTCTGTGCGGTTCCGTCTGTGAGGGAGCAGCTACTCCAGTCCGGTCCGGTTCTGGACTCCTCAGTTGTTCTCGAACAAACTCAGCAGGTCGTCGTTGTTGTTGGGCAGGTCCGGAGGTCCGAGGTAGGAGAGCAGTTCGTCCGGGTTCGTCAGGTCTGGAAGCAGCTGCAGACAAATGGGTCGGAAAGCGGGTCAGAACCAGAACCAGAGTTCTGGTCTACTCTGCATTTACTGCTAGCTGAAGCTGGTTCTGATCCGACCCGGTCAATCAAACCTTTTCCGATCCTGAACATTTTGGACCGACTCGGTTCTACTCACATCCAGAGAAGGTTCTGGAACATCCGTGGACCCGCCGAGCCCAAAGGAGCCGTCGCCTTGGAGACGAGGGTTCTGGTTGCCGCGCTGCATCATCTGACCGTTGCCATGGAGACCCTGTTGCTGCTGCTGGGAGAGAGAGGCACCATGGGAGACGGAGTCCAAACGGGCCGGCACCTGAGGGAGGGACAGGAAGTCAGAACCAGAACACCAACTGGTTCTGATAGACCAGCAGAACCAGCAGCGGTACCTGCGGGCCCAGCTGGTGTGGCGGCGCCTTGTCGGGCGTCAGCAGGGCGCTGGACAGATCTGGCTGGTAGGACAGCGGCGGCGGGCCAGGGGAGGAGAAGGTCCGAAGGCTGGGAGAACCGGGCCCGGCGGTGAAGGTCCGAATGCTGGGAGAACCAGGCCCAGTGGTGAAGGTCCGAATGCTGGGAGAACCGGGCCCGGCGAAGTCCGAGAAGGCGGCAGACGGAGCGGGGAAAGACGGAGCTGAGGGACGAGAGACACGGATCAGAACCGGGTCAGAACCTGGATCAGATGGGGTCATATGACCAACCTGTTGCCGGGAAGTCTGGAGTGTTGCTGCCTCCTGGTGGCAGGGAGGGGTAGGGCATCGGCGAGGAAGAGGAGGCAGGAGGCGCTGTCATGGAGGACGAAGAGGAGGGGGCGGGGCCTAGTGATGCGATCATCTCCATGACGCTGGGCAGCACCATGTGACTCGGGCTGAGCGTCCGGCAGCGCTTCAGAACCGGACCGTCCGACTCCTCCTTCACGTGGATATCGGGTTTCACCGGAACCGGCTTCCAGCTGCAGACCGGGTCGATGGTGATCTCCTCGTAGTCGGAGCTGAGGAAGATGAGGAGAGAGGAAGAGTCAGGTTCTGCCGGTACCGAACCAGGCACCGGAACCAAACAGGACCCGGTACCAGACGGCAACAGGACAGGAGAAGAAGAAGTCTGACTTCTGGACGTAGATGAGGATTCCCAGCATGTACTGGTCCACTTCCAGTCCCTCCAGCAGAGCCGTTTTACTGAAACACAGACAGGGCCAGGTCGGGTTGGGTCGGGTCGGGTCAGCAGAACTCTGGATGGGTTCTGTGGACCGAGCTCCTTACTTGCACACCGGACACCTCCAGGTTCCTCTCTCACAGTTGAGTTGCAGGTACGACTCCAGGTCGAAGCACTGCGGAGACAAACGGCAGCAGGGTGGGCACGCGATGACATCACAGCACAGCCAGAGCTCTGATTGGCTGCCGCCCTCACCTGTATGTGTCGGCAGTCGTGGCCCCTGGCGGGAAGCTGGATCCGTCTGAAGGTGATGGGACATTTCAGCGACACCTTGATGGCCGTCTGCTCCACGCCGTCCTCTCCGTTCAACCCGGTGGTCCCGGGAATCGAGCCGCTGCTGAAGTTCCTCTTAACTTAGAGAACAGGGTCAGAGGTCAGAGGTCAGGAGGACACAGAGCCTCGCAGCGATGAAGGAGGACTCACTCTTGGTGACGCAGTGCTCAGCAGGCAGCAGCCGCTTCTTCATCAGGCCCTGGAGGACGGAGCGGACGGTGGGACGGTGGACCAGCTGGAGGACGAACAGGTGGGACTGGGGACAGAGAGGGCCGTTAGACTGGGGGCCACAGGGAGAGACTGGGGGCCACAGAGGGCCGTTAGACTGGGGGCCACAGGGAGAGACTGGGGGCCACACGGAGAGACTGGGGGCCACAGAGGGCCGTTAGACTGGGGGCCACAGGGAGAGACTGGGGGCCACAGAGGGCCGTTAGACTGGGGGCCACAGAGGGCCGTTAGACTGGGGGCCACAGGGAGAGACTGGGGGCCACAGAGGGCCGTTAGACTGGGGGCCACAGAGGGCCGTTAGACTGGGGGCCACAGAGGGCCGTTAGACTGGGGGCCACAGGGAGAGACTGGGGGCCACACGGAGAGACTGGGGGCCACACGGAGAGACTGGGGGCCACAGAGGGCCGTTAGACTGGGGGCCACAGAGGGCCGTTAGACTGGGGGCCACAGGGAGAGAGGGCCGTTAGACTGGGGGCCACAGAGGGCCGTTAGACTGGGGGCCACAGAGGGCCGTTAGACTGGGGGCCACAGGGAGAGAGGGCCGTTAGACTGGGGGCCACAGGGAGAGAGGGCCGTTAGACTGGGGGCCACAGAGGGCCGTTAGACTGGGGGCCACAGAGGGCCGTTAGACTGGGGGCCACAGAGGGCCGTTAGACTGGGGGCCACAGGGAGAGACTGGGGGCCACAGAGGGCCGTTAGACTGGGGGCCACAGGGAGAGACTGGGGGCCACACGGAGAGACTGGGGGCCACAGAGGGCCGTTAGACTGGAGGCCACACGGAGAGACTGGGGGCCACAGAGGGCCGTTAGACTGGGGGCCACAGAGGGCCGTTAAGACTGGGGGCCACAGAGGGCCGTTAAGACTGGGGGCCACAGGGAGAGAGGGCCGTTAGACTGGGGGCCACAGAGGGCCGTTAGACTGGGGGCCACAGAGGGCCGTTAGACTGGGGGCCACAGGGAGAGACTGGGGGCCACACAGAGAGACTGGGGGCCACAGAGGGCCGTTAGACTGGGGGCCACAGGGAGAGAGGGCCGTTAGACTGGGGGCCACAGAGGGCCGTTAGACTGGGGGCCACAGAGGGCCGTTAGACTGGGGGCCACAGGGAGAGAGGGCCGTTAGACTGGGGACCACAGAGGGCCGTTAGACTGGGGGCCACAGAGGGCCGTTAGACTGGGGGCCACAGGGAGAGACTGGGGGCCACAGAGGGCCGTTAGACTGGGGGCCACAGGGAGAGACTGGGGGCCACACGGAGAGACTGGGGGCCACAGAGGGCCGTTAGACTGGAGGCCACACGGAGAGACTGGGGGCCACAGAGGGCCGTTAGACTGGGGGCCACAGAGGGCCGTTAAGACTGGGGGCCACAGAGGGCCGTTAAGACTGGGGGCCACAGGGAGAGAGGGCCGTTAGACTGGGGGCCACAGAGGGCCGTTAAGACTGGGGGCCACAGGGAGAGAGGGCCGTTAGGCTGGGGGCCACAGGGAGAGACTGGGGGCCACAGAGGGCCGTTAGGCTGGGGGCCACAGAGGGCCGTTAGACTGGGGGCCACAGGGAGAGACTGGGGGCCACAGAGGGCCGTTAGACTGGGGGCCACAGAGGGCCGTTAGACTGGGGGCCACAGGGAGAGAGGGCCGTTAGACTGGGGACCACAGAGGGCCGTTAGACTGGGGGCCACAGAGGGCCGTTAGACTGGGGGCCACAGGGAGAGACTGGGGGCCACAGAGGGCCGTTAGACTGGGGGCCACAGGGAGAGACTGGGGGCCACACGGAGAGACTGGGGGCCACAGGGGCCCCATATACCAAAAAACACTTGCCTCTCTTGTCTAATTGATTTTTTTCCCATCTCTGTCATTTCTAACTTGTTTGTAAAAAACGTGCTAACAGGAAGTAGCATCATGGAACGCAGCTGCAGGTGAAATCAGGCGTTAGAATCTGGTGGGTTAGAAAGGGTTAACGTTCAACCCATTGAGTTACTGATCGGCGGTTATTGATCGGTGATCTTACGCAGCAGCAGGCGGTGACGGTGATCTGGATGGTGTTCCGGCCCGGCTGGCAGACCTGCTTCAGGTAGAGCGGCTTATGGGACGTCTTGTTGTCTCCTCGCTTGATGGTGAGCGGCGTGGCGTTGACGCTGACCTGAGGGACGGAGATACACCGTTAACCTTTGACCTGCAGCGCCGAGTCCAGAGGGAGGGCAGGACCGGCAGCGAGGTCGGACCTGGACGGAGGCGGGCCAGTTGGTGTTCATCTGTCGGTCCTCGTGGTGGTAGCACTTGAACTGCAGCTCCAGGTCGGGCCTGGAGACAGAACCGGGTCAGAATTTGGCCAGACCAGGGTCAGAGCCGGGGCAGAACCGGGCCAATACCTCATGATGAGCGTCTTGTAGACGGACTCGCGCAGCTGGAACACGTGGTTGCTGACGGCCAGGTTGTGCTCCAGCCGGAACGGCTCCAGAACCACGCCGTCCCTCACTGGGAAGGTCAGCCGAAGGTCGTCACTAGGGTTACCTATAAACAGGAAGTCACACATCTGAGCATTCCTGTGACATCACAGTTATTCAGGACAGCTGGAGCACCGTCCTGAATGACAGATCAGCTGATCTCGGAGTCTACCTGTAGGGGGCGCCATGTTGGGCTTGATGTCCGACAGGAAGGAAGACGCCATCGGCTTTACATCGGTGTTGCCAGGCGACATGTAGGGCGGAGCCATGGAGCTGCCGGGGGTGATGGGAGGCGTCGGGTTTCCGGGGACGGGAGAGGATGGGTAACCAGGTAACCCTCGACCCGGCTGGGAAGAAAGAACAGTTCATTCAGACCGGATCAGTTCATTCAGACCGGATCAGTTCATTTAGACCGGAACAGTTCATTCAGACCGGATCAGTTCATTTAGACCGGAACAGTTCATTCAGACCGGATCAGTTAATCTAGACCGGAACAGTTCATTCAGACCGGATCAGTTCATCTAGACCGGATCAGTTCATTCAGATTGGAACAGTTCATTCAGACCGAATCAGTTAATCTAGACCGGATCAGTTCATTTAGACCGGAACAGTTCATTCAGATCTGAACAGTTCATTCAGACCGGAAAAGTTCATTCAGACCGGATCAGTTAATCTAGACCGGATCAGTTCATTTAGACCGGAACAGTTCATTCATTCAGACCGGAACAGTTCATTCATTCAGACCGGAACAGTTCATTCATTCAGACCGGAACAGTTAATCTAGACCGGATCAGTTCATTCAGACCGGATCAGTTCATCTAGACCGGATCAGTTCATCTAGACCGGATCAGTTCATCTAGACCGGATCAGTTCATTTAGACCGGATCAGTTCATCTAGACCGGATTTCACCCGGACTCTGTTGAGTCCTGTTCCTCTAAAACCTGGACCGGATGGTTTGGCTCTACGGTTTTGTCTCAACCCGGATCAAATCTGTTGCTATGGAAACCAGTCTCAAGCTGAGTGTTTTTCTGAATTCATTCCAAATTTTAGAAATATTAGCGGGGATCATTTGTTTTGCTCGGTTCTCTGCGCTCATTCAAAGCGGTAAATGTCTCGGTTTTTGCTTCTCTCCACATCGATCACAGACTGTCAGAAGTGCTGCCCCCTGCAGGTGGGAGTTATTGGAGATATAAATCTTAAACCAAACCAATCAAACTGTTTGAAGATCAACTGGCTGACTAAATAATTAGGATTTAACTGAAATGTATAAAATGTAAATTATTTTAGTGGTATTTTATTGTGTTTGTCATTTTTGTGTGTTTGTCTCTTATCAATAATGTCGTCCCATCACACATATTTTCATATTTCCTGTCGACTTTTAATGTTTTTAAAACATAAGCTGTGTCCGAATTCAGGGTCTGCATCCTTCACAGACCGTGAATAAACGCCGACCAGGAGAGAAAAGCAGTGGATTGGGACAGGTGTAGCTTCACCAACTGCCCCGCCCCCACCTCAGCGTAACTCACGTTGCCTAGCAACCGTGACAGCGCAAAGCAGAGAGGAGAAAAACAACGGAGCCGAAGTTTGTTCTTCAGTCATGTATTTATGGTTTCTGTACTATTCTTCACCTTTTACAGTAAAGACTGTTCCACAGTAAAAAATAAAAAGTTTATGTTTGATTCTAAAATGTTCAAACGTGTACTGCACTTTTCTACAAGGAATAAATGTAAGCTAATTATTCATTTTCAAACATAATGCTCTCCAGGAAAGCCATTACAGTTAAATAAAACTATTATGTTTGACGGCTTAACTTGAATCAATCAAACCGATTTGCTCAGGAATAAAGGAAATGTAAACCAAACGTTTTACAACCTGTCTAATAATGTCGGTGTTTAACTCCCACCCAGTGGGGAAAGCCAGCGGGAGTTTTTATAGCAATGTGCCGGGAGTCAGGCGTTCTCCTCCGGTGAACCGGACCTGCGGCGCCCGGCCGGCGGGCAGCTGGCCGTTAACGCAGCGGAGCAGACGGGTCCGGAAAGGTCAGAGCAGATTATGTTTTGGTGAACCGAGCAGATATCTGAGACTTACACAAGTTTACATTCTCTCCTAAAAACGTTGTGTCATTTAAAGTGTAATATAGCTAAATAATTATTCGCTCTTCATCGCCATTGATGCGCTGCCTGAACGCCCGGTTTGGACCCGCAATGAATCATGGGATATGGTGGGCCGTAAAGGATTCACCGGACCTTCAAATCTGGGGAAATCGTGTTAAAATCGATTAAACTAATTCATTAAAATATAGACATTCACTGATTCAGTTTCAGCTGTTTAACTAAAAACGTCCAGAACCAGAACCAGAACCAGAACAGTTGGGTCAGTGTGAAGCGTCTCACCCCTGCCTGCTGGTTGAAGGCGTTGTAGCCGCCTGCGGCGCCCCCTGCTGGCAGAGCGTTCAGGTTCCCAGTCTGGCCGTTGAACTGGTCCTGCTGAACAGAACCCAGTATTAGCCATGCGGTCCGGTCCGGTCCGGTCCAGCAGTTCTGAGGATCAAACCCGGAGCTCACCTTGTAGAACTGGGAGTTCGGACCTCCGGAGGGCGGATACTGTGGGAGGGGCATCTTATAGGAGGGGGCGGAGCCAGAGCACTGGGGGGCGGAGCCTGGACCACCAGGACCTGAGGAGGAAGACCAGCCGGTTTAACTTCTGCATTTCGGTCCAAATCGACTGAAAACGGTTCTGGAGGATCGGTACCTGGGTGGTACTGCATGTTGGGTCCAGAGTACTGACCGGGCCCCGCGGGTCCGGCTCCACCGGAGGCCCCGGCTCCTCCAGGGCCGCTCATCACGCTGACCCCAGAGGGAACGCCGTACTGCTGGGACATTCCTGGGAACGACTGGGAGCAGAACCGGGTCAGTTAGCCAACAGAACCAACAGAACCGGGTCAGTTAGCTAACAGAACCAACAGAACCAGCCACCTGGTGGCTCGTCATGCAGTCTCACCTCGGCGCTGTAGGGCCGCTTCAGGCCCTGTGGGGGCCGCATGTGTCCCTGCTGGGGGCCGGCGCCGTAGTTTGGGTGCTGGGGAACCCTCTGCTGGCCCGCCCCAGGGCCGTACATGGAGCCCATGGAGGGCGGGCCCCTGGTGGGGCCGGGACCGCGGGGGCCCGACATGCCCATGAACTGGCTGCTGTAGCCGGGGGCCGCCATCTGAGACGGACAGGAAACGGGTTCAACACGCAGAACCAGCAGAACCAGCTCTGGTTCTGTTCAGGGTTTTAACAGGTTTAGCTTTTTAATTGTAGCTTAGTTTTAGTTTATTGAGTTTTAATTGGTTTTATGTTTATGTTTGGTTGTTTTTGATCATTTTACGTCGATTGGACTGAACAGATGTTCACATTTTCAACAAATGGATTCATTGGCGTTGAACAAGCAGCTGCACATTTGCTGTCGCCGTTTTGCGGCCTAGCGCAAGCACCAGGAGGAGCCGTAAGCAGCCGACGTAAACATCAGTTTCAGATGCTAAAATGGATTCATAAACACAAACACAAAGCGCATCATATCTGTATTCCAGTGTGTTTTAGTTTTATAGACATTAAAGCTCCAGTTAGTTACAGTTTTTATTTATTCCAGTTAATAAAAATGTTTTTCCTTTTCTAGCTTTAGTAACTTTGGTTCTGGTGACCCGGAGCGTCCAGTAGGGGGCGCCTCGGCCCGCTCACCTGTCCGTAGCTCATCTCCTGGTTCTGTTTCTCCTGGATGGCGGCTACGGTTGCCGTGGCGGTGGCGGTTGCCGTGGCAGCGGCGGCGGCGGCCACGGCGGCAGCGGCAGCAGCCTGGGTAAACTCAGAGCCTCTGGAGCCTCCGGGGGCCGGGGGGTAACTGGGGACGACAGAACCGCAGCAGGGGGGTTACTGCTGATCTGGAACCAAAAATCAATCAATCAATCGATCAATGAGGGCCCCACCTGCCCGAGTAGCCCCCCGGGGCCCCTCCGTACCCCCCGCCGGTCCTGCCGTACAGGTAGCCCTTCCCCGGCTCCCCGTAGCCCGGCTGGCCCAGGTAGGATCCGGGGCCCCCTGACATGCCAGGGCCCCCGGAGCCCTGCATCATGGGGCCCCCGGCTGCATTGGACCCGGGGCCCATTCCGCCTCCGCCCAGGCCCTGGGGACACAAACACAGCTCAGACCGGCCTGGTGATGTCGCAGACGCCTGCTGGTGATGTCACAGATGCCTGATGATGTCATACCTGGCTGGCGGGCGGGTTGGGGACGCCCCACACGGTGGTGACCACTGACAGGGACCCGGTGGGCTGGTTGGGGGGCTGCTGCCAGCTGGCTGGGTCGTAGGGGTACGACCCGTCACTGTGGAGATGGAGAGTGTTGTCATGGTAACCAGAGCGGGATACGTTAGATCGAGTCTGGGCTCAGACCAGAACCAGAACCAGACCTACCTGTGGGGGTTGGGGCCCAGGCCGCTCTTCATCTGGTTCAGAGGGTTCATGGCAGACGGAACCGGCGGCCCAATCCAGCAAACAGAACCCTGGCACACAGAGACAGGCCGTGTTAAACTACATTTCCCATCAGCCACCTGGGGCCCGCTCAGCACCAACCAGAACCAGTTTCTGCTACGATAAAAACATTTAGAGACAATCTGTTCAACCTGCTGATATTTACCTGTGGAGTCCCTCAGGGCTCAGAACTGAACATTTAAGTTAAAATGTTACAAATCATCCTGATCAAATATATATTTTATATATAATATTATCGACAATTTTGTGACAGATTTGGTCAAACTAGCGAACACTCAGACTGTTGGTGTGGACAGAGACGAGGACTCTAAAACTCACTAACGGGACGGAATCGATCTTGGAGAAGTTGCTGGTTTCGGCTCAGTGGAACGGCCAAACTAATTTGGATGATTGGAACTGAGATGTATCAGAGAGACTTTAGGGAGGATTGAAATTTATAATCTTCCTGACCTAAGACGTTCTGTTTCTGAATTGGTTTTCCCCGTGTGGCCTTGGAAGGGCTGCATATCTCTAATCTCCTTGAAGATATGTAAACATAACGCTCCTTCCCTCCTCACCCCCTCCTGTTATCCATGGAGCTGAGTGTCCCAGGGACATTCCTGGATAACAACATTTTCATCAGACTTTGCTGGGAGGCTGAGCAACCTGGTTTCATGGCCCTGTGATGTCACCGCCTTCACTTGTGTCTTTGTTTTGCCCTTTGTTTTGTCTGAATGTTGCCATTTGCCCTAATGTGTCCTTTCTTCTTTTTTTGTTTGTTATTTTGTTTTTATTTCCTTTTAAATCATCTCAAGCACTTAGAATTGCTTAGTTGCTGAAAATGTGCTATATAAATAAAATTACCTTACCAGAGGATTCTTCTGGTCATTATCTTTCATTAGAGCCTCATTGATGACTGTATGTTGAAGCACTGAGGAGTTACAGTCATTTGAAGTTTGTATACCAGGTGTTGTCCAAGTGTGCCATTTGGAGACGCCAAATGGAGACTCCAAATGACACACTTGGACCACACCTGTACATCCTCATAAATAAATATATCCAAAATGACATTTCTTTTTGTGCTATCTTGAAATCCATGAGCAGAATACTTGATTCTACAGATTTATTGCATTTTCCAGTCCATACATTCAGCACTCAATATGTATTTACAAGAAATAAGCAAAATTATTATTTTTTTGTATTACAAACATAATAGCTACAACCTACTTACAGTATTTTTGGGAGCAAAAATGGAAAATTTAGCTTGTCTTCTTCATAAAGAGACCAGGCTGTTGCATGTACTCCAAACTGTTCAAGAACAGCAGCTGATTTCATTTGGGTTTGTCTTTTCAGCCATTTTTGGTGATTTAGGGGGCAAGAGTTAAGGGGTTAAAGAACCTGTGGTTAATGAGATGTCTGAACTTACTAAAATTAAATAATCTACTAAATAAATTAAATAATCCATAAACTGGAATTAAATAAAATTCATGATTTTTGGTAACAAAAAGTAGATTATTCTATTATAACAACCATTAATGATAATCTAGTAGAGTGAATAAATTAAGTTACATTTTTAGGAATTATTTTGGCTCATAAACTGAGAACCTCATAAAATATTTAAAACACAAACTGTGTAAAATTATTGGCCTAATAAAGTAATAAATGTTTCATTATCAACAGCGAGACATTATTATTATTAATCTGTTGTTCCGTTATGATACACTTTATAAAGGTTTGGAGAAACATTTCACACTAATCTGCTGTTAGGACTTTATATGAAGTTAGAGAACAAACCGACGAATCAAAGTGTTAGTTCTGTCTAAAGCGGGAAAGAGTTTTACTGTCAGTTCACTAAACTTCTTTAATTTAAGATCAAATGACAGAAACAAAACAGGAAGTAGGGCTGACCAATAAATCAATAACAATATGTATAAATCAATAGACATACGATTACTATCAATCAATATGTCTGATAGAATATTTCACTGAACTCTGATCCAGAACCGCACAGCATTCTGGGAGATGTAGGCAGAGGAAAAGCTTTAGATGCTCAACCTGTCAGCGATAGCTAAGCTAACTGGTAGCATCAACTCAATCTGGAGAAACTATCAGCTGTTTTGGTTGATTTCTTCCTTGTTCCTGGAAGATCAACTGATCTCCAGGTGAGCCTGTTCACCTGCAAGCTGAGGACAGGAAGTAAACAACGGAGGCTCCACCTCCAGGAAGTTCCTGATCCTTGAGTCTCCCTGTGATTCAGCGCTCAACTGGAAGCCGCCCTGCAGGATGTTTTCAGGTGGAGTCGGATCAGAACCAGTGGGAGGAGTGAGACCTCCTCAATCACAGGATCTTTCATGGTCTCTGTCTGCAGGCATCTGATTGGTTCTCCCGTCGGTCCAGTCCAATCACCTTTACGTTCCTCAGGGAGGTTCTGACCAGAACAGCGACGTTAAAACCGGTCCAACGGCAGAACCGGCGCCGCCCGATCACACCTGCAGCTGACTCACCTGAGTCACCCGACCGGCCCTGAACCCGACCTGCTTCCAGTTTCACCGCCAAACAGGTCCATCAGTTCAACAGATCAAAGTTCTGCTGGGTGGAACCGCAGGAAGCAGGAAACAGGAAGTAGCTCTGAGAAGCAGGAAACAAAAACAAGAGTCTTCCTAGTTCTCCTAAAACAAACCAACCCTGTGATCCGGTCCAGCTGTAGTTAACACCCAGACTGGCCAGAACCGCTCCGACAAATCAGAACCAGTTCTCCGGCTTCCCAAGGTTCTTCTCGTCAGAACCAGAACCAGAACCAGAATATTATTTAGATGAATATTCAGGGAAAAATGTTGCAGTAAAACCAGGAAGACACGGGCCTCAGCAGAACCTCCTGACCCGTGTTCACTGAAGCCTCATCAGAACCAGAACCAGGCCTTCAGCAGGTCCAACAGAACCTCAGAACTGGATTGCAAGACCATCCACTCTGACCAGAACCTGTCGGGTTCCAACATAGGAACGTTCCCATGGCAACACTGGCTGCAGGAATATCTAACCATAGCTAAGGGTCCTTAGCTGGTTTCCATGGCTACGGGTTAGTGGTCCTTAGCTGGGTTCCATGGCTATGGGCTAGTGGTCCTTAGCTGGTTTCCATGGCTACGGGTTAGTGGTCCTTAGCTGGTTTCCATGGCTACGGGTTAGTGGTCCTTAGCTGGTTTCCATGGCTACGGGTTAGTGGTCCTTAGCTGGTTTCCATGACCAGCTAAGGTTGTTAACTAGTTTCCTGCTGGGTAACCTGGGCTGCCTCATCAGGAATCACTCAACATGTTTCACTGTAAAGGTCAGAGGTCAATATTATTCTGTGAAACAGAAGGCAGACAGCAGACCGTGGGTGTATCTGAGTGTGAAACCACGCGCGGGCTGTTTCACCACGTAATAACGGAGAATAAAAACTGATTTCATTTTATTTCTGCTCTGCTCTCTGGACGGGTTTTAAACTACCAACCCCACTGCCAGCGCGATCGTGACACATGAATGTTATTAATAACAACCGTTTAATTAATAATGAAAACAGAAAAGTGTCCAAAGCGGGCCCCGTCTCCTCCGTGAGCCGCCCCTCTGCCTCCGGCTCCCCCGAGGAACAATGACGGCCACCGGAGACATTTTGAGGGAAGCTAGGACTAGCATGCTAACATTAGCATTAGCATGCTAACAGGAAAACAACAACAACCGGAAGTTCACGACCGATAAATGTTACATGAAATTAAGTGGTTTAAATATCCACAACTAACATCTGTTTATACGTTCAACCTGACATATTTTACATACAATTATTGTATTTTTACAGTTAGCATGGCAGCCTAGCTAGCGGTGACAATGGAATGCTAATAGGTTAGCAGCAGCAGATTCTCCAGCATGAAACCTTCAGCTGAGGGTCTCCCAGTTAGTCTCCATCGAGCAGACCTCCCGAGTCCACGGGACACACATCTCACACACTCCGATCACACACACCCAGGAGCCGGCAGAACTCCTGTCACACAGCGGACATACCTTCTTTAATTCCCCGGTGTCCGAGCCCTACTCCGGGGCTCCGCAGTCTGAGCTCCGCGGGGCCTCCGAGGCATCAAGAACCGAGAGCCCGATGAGCCTTCACGGTCCCACCAACTGAAGACGCGGGGCGTCCTGAAAGATCCAAAAATGTTCAGAGAATATATCCAGTAAAGATCCGGGATCGAGAGATTCAGCTCCGGCCAGTTCACACTGCCTGTAGCCGGTTTCTGCGGCTGATAATCCGGCCTCAGAAGGAACCGCAATCCGCTGGAGCTCTAGGAGAGTTCACACAGAAATCCAGAGAAACGAACCGGAACAACGAGGGTTAACCACAGCGAGGAGGTTAGCAGCGGCTAGTGTTTCCTTCTCTGGTTCACTGCTCACGGTGTGGGGGTTCGCTCCTTGGCAATCCGCTGGAGAACGATCCGGTTAAAAGCCACAGGGGCGGAGTTCCTCCGGTTTAACATGAGGACGGTGAATCAGAGCAGTAACCTGCTGCTAACCGGATGTTTTTCAGCACGTTCAGTCAATTTACAACATGATTCATTTTGGAGTTGAAAAAGGGAATTAGAGCGGAGTCCAAACCCCGCCCACCAAGCGCACCGACTGCCGCGCCAGTATGTAAATGGAGCAGAGTCACTAAAACACTAAATCTGGTTGACAGGACATTTGTTTTCTGTGACGCAATACAAAAAGGGAAAAAAACATCTAGCATTTATTAATTTAAACTTTTATTCAAAGAAGTTATGCTTTTAGATATAAACATATTATTTTATTCCAATCAAGCAGGACTCTGAAAACATTCCGACCTGTTTGTGTCTACATTTGGAGGATCAGCATGGGGCTGCACAGTGGTGCAGTAGGTAGCATTTGCTGCCAGAAGGTCCTGGGTTCGATTCCCAGCCCGGGATCTTTCTGCATGTTCTCCTTTTCTCTGGGTTCTGCTCCTGCCTCCCACAGTCCAAAAACATGACTGTCAGGTTGTCCTGTCTGTCTCTGTGTTGCTCTGCGACAGACTGGCACCTCCTGACCCCACTGGGGTGGAACGAAAATGGATGGACAATCAGCATGTAGTCAGTTAAATATTTCCTGAAATATGAAGATGTTTAAAGATGTTCATGGAGAGACATCCGTTACTCTCATTCGGGTCTCTAACTCCTGCTGAAAGTTTCTCACAGTTTGTGATTTTATGTTAAAAGTTCTTTATAGATTAAAATTATCAGTATAATTTGATGCTCTGATGTTTTATGCTGTCAACTAGAGAAACTTTTGTTTCTGTAACTAAACTGAGACGGAGCGGATCCTCCAGGAAGGTTTGGATTTGGCTTTGCTGAACATAAATCAGGGTTTATGAAGGTTTAATGAAGGGAAGCACTGGGTGACGCACTGCTTATTAAATCTAAACATGTTATAGATGATTTATAGATTGTATTTGATCAGAATGACTCGTTATTCTGGTCTGATCACAGATGATAACATTAAAGAAATAAAGAGCATTAAATGGTAATTTTGGAATAACCAATCACGTCATCAGTTCTGCTCATACAGACCCTCGGATATGACGTCAGAGATATAGGAGAATGGATTTATGTCAGGACGTCATAAACAGAACCGGAACCCGGAGGAACCAAGCGGGTTCCGGTTCTACCGGATCGTTTCTGTTCGTGCTGCTGTTTCCTGTCTTGGCCACTAGATGGCCTCATCAACCTTTCATCGGGGTGTCCAAACGTTTTACACCAGAATCTCATCAGGAGTCAAAGATTATGGAAACTCAGAATAATTTCATTGTAAATTATTATTTTCTTCACATTTACTCATTAATAAATCAACAAAGTGACATTTTAATGAAACAAAAGGTCTCATTTCTGTTGAAAAATTATTTTAGGTCCTGAAAGTCTCAGCTGTTCACTGACAGGATTGTGATGCTTTACTGGTTAGGATGCAAGTAAATAAGGAAAAAAATAGATAAAAAGCACATTCCTACATTTTCAAACAGTTTGTTTCCATTGCCTTAAATCATTTTAACCAAACATGTTCAACAACTTTTACAAAAAGATAAAGAGATAAATGAACCCAGACATTCAGTGATGATGTACATATAACGTTTAATTTCACTGTTGAGGACGAGTCAGCTGAAGCCAACAGAAACCGTTAACGGTTTAGTTGGACCAGTTTCAGCCTGATGTGAAACATCGTGTGAATGAATGTACTGAACCCAAAGTCCTTCACACAGCAGTGAGGTCGGTGATGCTCCCTTTGATCAAGTCTGAGTTGGTCTTTAAAACCACAACACCTGATGAACTGTCTTAGTTTGAATCAGCTCTTTAACTCAACTGATTTCCAGGTGTAACCGTTTCCCTGCAACAAACTTAGCTGACTTAAGAGCCTCAACAAGAGAGAAATTATCAGCCACACAGATTATAGTACAAGCAGCACTGAGTTACGACATGGCGGCTGTTTCACCTGCAGGGTGTTTCTGGCCTTAACTCTCTCTGTTCCCCACCCAACAACAGTGACCCCATCTGAAACATTTCCAAAAGATGCATCAGTGAACGTGATGATGTGCAGTTTAATAAGAAAGAAGCAAAGAGGCTCCGACAGGAAGCAGCTCATAAACCAGGAGCTGCAGTTCCTCCAAAGCAGAGGGGAGGCGCTGCAGAGGCCTCCTGCAGCTCAGATCTCCATGGTAACATCTGATACTTAAAATGATCAAATGTTTGAGAGCACTGCTATGAAATGAAAACCTGAAACCAGGCAGTCTGTTCAGCAGATTTCTTTATTGGATGAAGCAAAACAACGCAGCAGATTTCAATCCCCTAATATGAAAATAAATAAATGATTTTTAATCTTTGTGTCTCAGAAGCTCGGATCGCCACCTGCAGCCGACTTCCTCCTCTGCTGACGATTCTTCCGGTTTTCCGCTGTCAGTTCAGCTGCGACCAGAAAAATGACCAAACAGAAAAACTGACGGCGGCGCAATTTGGCACGAGATGAACGCAGACCGGCGCGGGGAGGGCGGGGCTAAATCAGCAGCGCCTGGTTGGTTCATCCCAAACATACCCTCAGAAAAATAGGATAAAATCTCAGTGATAGGCGTTACCATGGTGACTAATTACAAAGAAGAGAAGCACCACCAAACTCCCTCTGATCCCTGCTAACGATGCTAAAGAGCCTTAAAAGCTAAAATAAAACGACTCAGGAGAAGAAGAAGCAGCTCCGATCCTCTGAGTGAGTGGAGGAAACGGGAGGCGTCACTCTGACGGTTATCTGCAGCTGGTGTGCGTGTGTGTGTGGACGGAGGGATGTGTGTGTGTGGAGTTTGTTGTGACGACGTTAAATCAGCCGATTTCAGAGGAAACTTCAAACCGAAACCCGAATGTTTCTGCTGCTTCGACTCCAATTCAATAATTACTGAATTTATGGATAAATCTGATCGATTCTGCATGAATCATGACGAGGAAACGATAAACCCTGCTGCAGAGCGAGTGTGTGTGTTTATCTGTGTGTGTGAGTCCAGTACGGCGGTCTACTGCTCGCTGAACGCCTCCAGGTCAAAGGCCGTGTCCAGGAAGCGCCGCAGCTCCACCAGGTGTGTGTTCTTGTTTCCGGTGGCCGGTGCCGCCGCCGGGTCTCTGCCGGCGTACCTGAGGCACAGAGAGGGGGCGGAGTCAGAGCCGGCAGCGCTCCGGCTCTGGCCGAGGCGGCGCGGCGCTTACCCGACGTTCTTGGCCTTGTTGATGGTGGTCCTGATGCGCGGCTTCACGTAGTCGTAGTAACCCTGGTTCTTGTGCTCCTCCTGACACCACACCAGGTCGGCGTTGGGGAAACGCTCAAACTCCGCCTTCACCTGGTCGAACGGGAACGGGGAGAGCTGCAGGGCAGAGGGAGGGAGGGGCGGGGCTTACCGTCTGCTGGCTCAGCAAAAACTGGAAACATTTATTATTCATTTGATTTGGCTGAGAATGCAGGAATCTTCCTTTAAAGAGGGATTTAAAGAGACCCGTTTGGACTCGGAGTTTAAACACAAACAGGCAGAAACTGAACATCTGGGATAAATATGGAACATGTCTGGTGGCAAACGGTCCTGAACTTCATTTCCATGCTCACTGTACGACATCCTCCTATTTTTCATTTTGTTGTATTTTTTTGTTCATATGTTTAGTTATGTTGAGGAAAGCTTGGAAAAAACTAAATAATAAAGAAACATGTATTCATTATTTTCTGATCAAAATCAATAAAAATCCTGCTGTTTAACAGCATTGAAACACGTGCTGCCCCCTGCTGGTGCCACCAGGAAACACCAGCATTCCTGCTGCGCCGTGTGATCCGTCTACTGAGGTCCGGTTGGAGTTCCTGTCTGCATCCCAAACAGATTTCACATTGCAGACTGCAGAGCATCCTGCGGCGTCAGAGCTGAGGCGTTCATGTTCACCTTTCAGGTCCGTCTCAGAGCGCGGCTACAAACCCAGATAAACTGATTTTTACGAGTTCTGCTGTGATAATCCGCCTGCATGCTGGCGGTGGAACACAGCCCAGTCAGACTGGAGGGGCAGCTGGAGGACAGCGGGCCGGTCCTGGTACCTGCTCCATGCGGCTGATGGCCACCGTCTCCTCCAGGCCTCTCTTCTTCCTCTCTTTGGTCAGCTCGTAGTAAACCTTCCCAGTGCAGAAGATCAGCCTCTTCACGGCGTCGGGCCGCTGCGCCGCCGGCCCATCGTCCGGGATCAGCCTCTGGAAGTGGGTTCCTGCACACAGGGAGGAAGAGGAGGAAGGCCGAAGGCCAGGCTGAGCAACCCGGGCTAGCAGCTAGCTGCTAGCATCAGAACCATGAGCGGCGGCGGCGGCGTTACCGGGCAGCATGCCGTCGAAGCTGGAGCGGGCGTCAGGATGGCGCAGCAGAGACTTGGGAGTGAAAACGATCAGCTGAAGAAACAGGAAGTCCAACAGAACAGGTCAGTTTTCAAAATAAAAGCCCACATAGGAAGTGAAGGCTGTGGGCGGTACCGGCTTCCTGAAGGGCAGCAGGATCTGCCTCCTCAGAACATGGAAGTAGTTCCCAGGACTGGAGCAGTTCACCACGATCCAGTTACAGTCGTACAGCTGCCGGACCGCCAGGTCCTCCGACAGGTTCTGGAGGACGGAACCACAGTCAGAACCTACAGACTCACACACTGTACCGGTACCAGAGCCGGCCGACCCAAACGCCGTGCTGGTACCAGTTTGGGTTCTGTTATCAGAACCATATGTTTATTTCCTGTTTCCCAGTTTGAAGATCTTTGTACCTTAAATTTAATTTCCTTTGGGTTCAAAAGTGTTTTTAAATTTAACCAAATTGAACCGAACCGAACTGAACCGAACCAAACTGAACCAAACTGAAGTGAACTATACTGAACTGAACTGAACCGAACCAAACTGAACCGAACCGAACTAAACCGAACCAAACTGAAATGAACTATACTGAACTGAACCGAACTGAACCAAACTGAACTGAACCAAACTGAACTGAACCAAACTGAACTGAACTGAACCGAACTGAACTGAACCAAACTGAACTGAACCGAACTGAACTGAACCAAACTGAACTGAACCGAACTGAACCAAACCGAACCAAACTGAAGTGAACCGAACCAAACTGAACCGAACCGAACCGAACTAAACCGAACCAAACTGAAGTGAACTATACTGAACTGAACTGAACCGAACCAAACTGAAGTGAACTATACTGAACTGAACTGAACCGAACCAAACTGAAGTGAACTATACTGAACTGAACCGAACCAAACTGAACCGAACTAAACCGAACCAAACTGAAGTGAACTATACTGAACTGAACCGAACCAAACTGAACCGAACCGAACTAAACCGAACCAAACTGAAGTGAACTATACTGAACTGAACTGAACCGAACCAAACTGAAGTGAACTATACTGAACTGAACTGAACCGAACCAAACTGAAGTGAACTATACTGAACTGAACTGAACCGAACCAAACTGAACCGAACTAAACCGAACCAAACTGAAGTGAACTATACTGAACTGAACCAAACTGAACCGAACCGAACTAAACCGAACCAAACTGAAGTGAACTATACTGAACTGAACTGAACTGAACCAAACTAAAGTGAACCAAACTGAACCGAACTGAACTGAACCAAACTGAACTGAACCAAACTGAACTGAACCAAACTGAACTGAACTGAACCGAACTGAACCAAAGTGAACTGAACTGAACCGAACCAAACTGAACTGAACTGAACCGAACTGAACTGAACAAAACTGAACTGAACCGAACTGAACTGCCTCGTGGCTGAAGAGTTCTGTAAACCTACTGGCATGACGTCCGGGTCGTCGTTGCACATCTGGAGGAACCGTTCGGGCCGGGCCGAGGAATGTTCTGGACCCTGCGGATGCGAGCAGAGCGGCGTGTTAGGAGAAGTTCTGAAGGCCAGACCCGGTTCTGGTTCCGGAGCCTCACCATGCCCTCCATGCCGTGCGGCAGCAGCAGGACGATGCCGTTCTGCCGGACCCACTTGGCCTGACCCGGGCAGATGAACTGGTCGATGATGCACTGCGCCGTGTTGTGGAAGTCTCCGAACTGGGCCTCCCACAGGATCAGCGCGTTGGGGCTCGCCATGGCGAAGCCCAGCTCAAAGCCTGCAGGGAACCGGGTCAGAACCTCAGAGACAGGACCGACCTGCAGAACCCGAGGACCCGGAGGGACTCACCCAGCACTCCGTACTCGGACAGCGAGCTGTTGCAGACGGTGTAGGGGGCCTGGTCCGGCGCCAGGTGGTTCATGGGGATGCAGGTTCTCTTGTCGACGTTCTGGTCATGGAGGACGTGGTGACGGTGGCTGAGAGGGGACAAGAAGGTTACAGAACCCATCCAACAGAACCAGGGCTGCTCTAAACAAACCGGACCTGACCAGAACCAATGGAGAGCCTACAGACTCTAACCCTGAAGTTCTGCTAGCTGCGGTCCAGTCCTGGTTCTGTTTGGGTCAGAGGTTCCTCCCACCAGGGTTACCTGAACGTTCCTCTCTCGACATCCTGACCCGACAGCCGGACGTGGATGCCCTCCTTCAGCAGGGAGCCCAGCGCCATGTACTCGGCCAGAGCCCAGTCCACGGTCCGGTTCCGGACCATCTCGCCTCGGCCCTTCAGGATGCGACTCAGACCTGGTCCAACAACAACAGAGTCCGTTTAGGGGCCGGTTCCACCCAGCAGAGGCTGCAGCGGTTCCGGAGCGGAGCGGACCTCCGTGGATGGTGAAGTCCTCCACGGGGACGGAGGACGCCACCAGTCCGATCTGGTTCAGGTTCTCCTCAGAGATCCCCGTGCTCGGGCAGCTCATCGACTTGGGCTGCCCGTCCAGAGTGAAAAAACCTGAGGAGGACATTCAGGACGTCAAGGTTCTGGTTTCTGCACCACCGGCCGACCCGGAACCGGCCCAGAACCCCCCGAGCTCACCGGGCCACGGAGAGTCCAGCCAGTGCTTGATGTGCAGGATCTTCTCGTCTTTGGAGCGAGCGAACGCCTCTTCGCAGATCTTATCGTACTTGGCGATCTCCTCCTGCATTCAGACACAAAACCCATCAAAACCTTTATCCTGCACCAACAGAACCTGTGACCGTCCGGTCCAGGGTTCTGGTCCAGGGTTCCGGTCCAGGGTTCACCTCGTACTCCTGCCGGCTCACGGCTCCCTCTGCGATCAGCTTCTCGGCGTATTTCTGCAGAACCGGTTTCTGCTTCTTGATCTGCTTGTACATCAGCGGCTGGGTGAACATCGGCTCGTCCATCTCGTTGTGGCCCATCCGGCGGTAGCACACCTGGGCGGTAGGCATGGCGGCAGGGTCAGAGGTCAGGCTGCAGGGCCGCGCTGCGGGAGGCGGGGGCACTCACCAGGTCGACCACCACGTCTTTGTGAAAGGTGGCCCTCCACTCCGCCGCCACCTTGCAGACGTAGGTGACGGCCTCGGGGTCGTCGGCGTTGACGTGGAAGATCGGGGCGTTGACGACGCGGGCGACGTCCGTCGGGTACGGAGAGGAGCGGGCCATGCGCGGGTCGGTGGTGAAGCCGATCTGCAGATGGAGACGGGATGGTGAGCCGATAGGAGGCTAGTCTCACTCTGCGCCCCCAGCTGGTCGCCAGGCGTCACCTGGTTGTTGACCACCACGTGCACGGTGCCGTGCGTGGTGTAGGACGGCAGGTCCGACAGGTGGAAGGTCTCATAGACGATGCCCTGGCCGGCGAAGGCGGCGTCTCCATGCAGCAGGATGGACATCACCTGGACACGGAGCGGACAGGTAGATCAGTGTCAGACCGATCGGATCCGTTTGGGTTTGTGCAGCGGTGCTGCAGGAATTTCCTGCATTCAGACTCACTCGGTTCCCGTCGGTGTCTCCGCAGTAGAACTGCTCCGCCTTGGTTTTGCCCTGGACCACGGGGTCCACGGCCTCCAGGTGGGACGGGTTGGCCACCAGAGACAGAGTGATGTTCCGGTCCGTGACCCGGTTGATCCGACGGTGGTACATGCCCAGGTGGTACTTCACGTCTCCGGAGCCCTGAGGAATCGCAGCAGGTTCACACAGTCTGTTAGTGTACATGAGGAATCCCTCAAACCTCAGAAACTCAACACTGATTAGAGACCAACAGCATCAGGGTTTCTACCCCTGATGGAGTCGCAGTACCTCATCGGCCGCCTCCAGTTTGGAGTCGAACTGGCAGAAGATCTGCTCCAGTTCTTTACGGATCACATTGGCCAAAACGTTCAGCCGACCCCTGGAAACACAAAGAGCATCAGACCAAGCAGCAGTTTCCCCTGGTTCCTCTGGTTCTGGTGACCAGAACCAGAGGAACCGAGCTGAGACATTTTTCAGCTTTTACTTCATTTAACTGAGAAACTCAACCTGAGAGGAAACGTCTTCATCAGGCAAACAAGTTGGTTTATAAATTTAACGGATGTTCAGTTAAATCGTTACGAAGCAGAAAGTAAACATTTATTTTTTACCGACTGAAACAACAAACTGAAAAATTTAAAATGTTTATGATTCACTTTAAAACTCTGGTTTTTATTTTACTGACTAAAATTATAAAATACTTAGAAACAGTCGGATATGATACCTGTGTGTGTTACCTGTGTGTGTGTTACCTGAGTGTGTGTTACCTGTGTGTGTTACCTGTGTGTGTGTGTGTTACCTGAGTGTGTGTCACCTGTGTGTGTCACCTGTGTGTGTTACCTGTGCGGCATGCCCATGATGACGTTCTCCACTCCGTTCTCAGAGGATTTGTCGATGATGGTCTTCAGAGCCGGGATCAGAGACTCGCAGCCCTCCAGTCCGAATCGTTTCTCTGCAGACCATTTCTTCTGCAGAAACTCCTCAAACCTGAACAGAGCCAGAGGTCAGGTGATCCCGGCCCCGCCGCCCCGGCCGCCCCGCAGGCGAGGCCTACCTGGTGGAGCGGACCATCCGGGCCAGCAGCGTCCTCTTCTCCTCCAGAGTGAACTGCATCACTCCTGGAGTCTCAAACTTCTGGCGGATCCACTGGCACTGCTCCAGGTCGTTGATGAACATGAACTCCACCCCGATGTGCTGGCAGTAGGCCATCTGAAGCCACACACAGTCTGAGTCAGAGGGTCACATGTTTACATACCCCCCGGGGGCGACGCGTCCCACCTACCTCCAGGCGGCGGATGATCTCCTTGAGCGGCAGCGCCGTCTCCGAGCCGCCGATGAAGGTGGTGGTGGGAAGCCGGAACACCTTCTCCAGGTCCGATTCGTCCAGACCGTAGAAGCCTACAAGTCCCATGATGCAAAGCGGGACAGGAAGGGAGGGAGGAGGAAGAGGAGAAACAAGAGGAAGGAGGTGAAGAACCAGAAGATTGAAGGTGAAGGAAATGAAGTTAGAGATGAAAACCAGACAGATGAGGAAGAGGAGGAAGAGGTGAGAGGATTAGAGCCAATCAGCATGAAGCAGATCTTCAAACATGTTGGTTCCTCCTGATCAGAACCAAAACGGTTCAAACTTTGTTTCACTCTGGAGTCCTCCACTATGTTCAGGACTGAGCTGCCATGACACCAGCCGGATCCAGATCTCCCCCTCAACCTCTTCAGAACCGGTCCAGAACCGGTCCTGCTGCTCAGGGTGAATTACAGCTTAATCCAGAGACGGATCCAGGTGGAGCTAAACCAGAAACCTGGTTTTAAATCCCTGGTTGGGACGCGCCAGGATTCAGGATGCTTTAGAAACGCATCCATGTTGCCTCAGCTTCCGCTAAATAAAGCATTAGCCTATTGCTTTAGCATTAGCTTCTGCTAAATACAGCGTTAGCTTATTGCATTAGCTTCTGCTAAATACAGCGGTAGCCTATTGCTTTAGCATTAGCTTCTGCTAAATACAGCATTAGCCTATTGCTTTAGTATTAGCGTCTGCTGCATACAGTACTAGCCTATTGCTTTAGCATTAGCTTATGCTAAGTACAGTGGTAGCCTATTGCTTTAGCATTACCTTCTGCTGCATACAGCGCTAGCCTATTGCTTTAGCATTAGCTTCCATTAATACAGAGTTAGCCTATTGCTTTAGCATTAGCTTCGGCTAAATACAGCGTTGGCCTATTGCTTTAGCATTAGCTTTTGCTAATTGCAGTGTTAGCATATTGATTAAGCATTAGCTTCTGTGAGATGCTGGTATAGTGCTTCAGCATTAGCATAACTAATAGTTCTGAAAAATGCTTTTGGGTTAGCGCAGCCAACTTTTCATCCAGGTTCGTCCTGGTCTCGTTAGTCCAGAACTGGAAGGAAACCTTCAACATCTGAACCGTTAGCTGCTTCCTAGCCTGGCCAGCAGAGGGCGACCTGGAGGCTGGAGGTTTTTCCTCAACAAGCAGAATCTCCACATATTTGTTCTCAAACTAATTTAACAAGAAAATCTGAGCGTCTCCACACGGGGACGGAGCGAATTCAGGACATCCTGATGCTGGTTGGCTGACCGGGTCGGCAGGTTCTGCAGAGACCCGTTAGCGTCTCTGACCGGGCCTTCGGCCATCTTGGTGTTTAATCTGAATTTTAGGATCTGACGCAGAAATTTGACCAACAAAACAGAACAAGCTGAGACCAGAGCTGAGAAGAAACCAGAGGATGAACTACAAATTAAAGGCTGACGTGTTGCCACGGTTACAGTAGGGCGGTTCTCCCAGAGAGGACGGGTCCAGATCTGGTTCTGACGGTAACATGTCGCTTCTCTGCAGACGCATGAACAGATGACATGAACATGTTATTGAGGCGGGGCGAGGCGTTACGATGGAGACAGGTGAGAAAAGAGGACCTGGGTGGGGTCCTCTCGGCCAATCAGAGAGTTCTGCTCACAGACTCAACTAATCACAGGAAGCCCTGCAGCAGATCTCAGGTCTGATGTTCATCGCGGTACCAACAGAGTCTCTGAGGCATCTGATGAAGAGTCTGGAAAAACCCAAAACGCCCCAGATGACCTCTGACCCCTTCTACCTCTGGCGCTCCGCTGATGGAGGCGCCACAGTCTGAGCAGCCTGGGTCGTGCGGTTAGAGCTTTAGGTTGAGATTTTCCTCCTGGCGATCTGAAGATGATCTGGATGATGAGAGTTCAGAGCGACCGGATCTGGACGGGAGGCTATCCGGACGGATCCAGAATATTCCTGGCCCGATGTCGTAGCCTGCTGAGTGTGACGTGCGAGGTGACGGAAACGTGGAGGGGAATCCAAAACGATGGACGTTGGAGACGTTTAATGTCGTCCACAAACCGTCTCCACTGCTTCTTCCCCGGCGGCCATGTTTGTTTACTCCGGTTTGGGTTGGAGACTTCCTGTCTGACTGGACGTTGATGAGTGAAGTCGGTAGGTGTTGGCGTTGCTCCTTGCCAAACGACAAACCGGTTACACCCCGGAGGTTTAATGGAAGCATGTCGGGTCTCTCTGGTTTCACTGGTTTTGCCGTCTGAACCAGTAGGACGCTGCTCAGGTTCTTCCTCCTGGTTCTGGTCTCGGGTTGTCTCTGTCTTCCGGATATCTTGTGCCCCGATGATTTCTTCTCTTCTGTTTGATGTTTAAAATTTTCTTCTAAAGAAACTTTTGACCCATTTTCTCCCGTTTCCATGGGAACCGACTCGGACGGAATCTGGACTTTTTACCCCCGGATTCGAGCCGCCGACGTCCTGCAACCTTTAGACACCGGGTCTAAAGGAGACACCAGGTCAGTTGGACCTGAGGACCTGGTCCAGTCAGAGCAGACGAGTTCTTGGTTTCAGTCGGATCCGTCTGTCATAAACTGGATCCAGGAACCGGTTCCGTTAAGAAGAACTCAGCAAGAAAATGGAAAAGCTCCTACAGCTCCTATGTTCAGAACCGAACCATGTCCAACCTGATCTGGTTCTGACCCAGTTAAAACCCGGTTCTGGCCTGTCATATCTGCAGAGCAGGAAGCGACCTTCAGCTAGAAGCTTCAGAAACAGGGAGGGGAGGGGGGACAGCAGCGAGCTCTGGTCCGAATGTTTGCTCCAGGAACTGTTCCAGAACCAGAACGGCTCTAAAGTGGATCAGACTTTTAAACTGTAGGAGCAGAACCGGGCCTCTGAGACCAGAACCGGTCCAGATCCAGTAAGGAGTTCTGTGGGAACTTCATAAAGAAATCCTGACCAACATAATCTGAGTTTAAGACAATTTACAAAATTATAATTTTGTAAAACATTAAAGTGAAAACTAGAGTGGATTACAGATTAGGGCTGAAACGATTCCTCTAATGATTCCAGTTCCTCGATCACTAAAATTCCTCCAGGAAAATTTTCCTGCCTCGAAGCTTCGTTAGTTTATGTTTTATCATTTAGCGCGCCGTGTTCCGGCCGGAACATTATTTGCGTTGCGCGTCGCTCTGACTTCCGCCTCCGAGTTGTGACGTAAGAGCTATCGTCATAATGTCCAATCTTCAAGTTCGGCCCGCGGGGATTTTACTGATTAGTGATAATTCCGGGTTTTCATCGTTTTCGGGGAACCAATAATCATCCTTAAGATGACCGGAGCGATCCGGGAGTCCGGCAGCCTTTCTGCTCCGGAGCTGGAAGCGAACGGCGGGAAGAAGCTGAGGAGGATTTCTACAGGCAGAGGCTGAACACGGCGGGCGGCTGATGCTGACAGTGGAAGAGCAGCTTTAGGACGAACCGCACAATAAATGTCACATGGCTGGTAGATGAGTTTCTGAGTGACGGACGGAGGAGCCGTAAATATCCCGAATTGCCCCCCGGTCTTACTCCGCCTGCCCTCCAACCCCAAACCCCCCAATCCAGGAGACATTTCCCGTTTTGTCAAACCCAAAGCTTGGCAGGTTTGGGCCGAGGTGAGAGTTCATCTGTTAAACTCACTGAAGATGAACAGAAACTAAAAACTGGATCATTTTTATCAGCGTATCTGTGAGCCTCTTTATTATTACATATAATTTCAGATCTTTGTGTAACTTTTCTTCAGGTTCACTTAGAAAGTGAGCTGTTATTGTTACAGGTTGGTTCCTAAACTACAGAAAAGTAACTGTTGGGGAAGATCAAATGTGAAAATTTGACTGATATATCTGACAGTAACACCTCCGTTATGCCAAACTAACCAATATTTTTTTTTTATCCAATTACTCGATTAATTGTAAAAATAATTGATAGATTACTCGGTTACTAAAATATTTGTTTACAACAGCCCTATAACAGATTAGACTGGATTTTCATTTCCACAGGAAACCGTCTCTTCTAGACGGGGCAACAATGCGACCAAACATCATGACAGTAAACACAAATCTGTCATGACAATGAATTAAAGAATCTTGGTGATATAAAAACACCGTCATCCTGACTGACCGGCAGTTTCACTGAAATCAGTTTTTCCTCAAACTTTTGGAGCCGAGAGGAAAAACTACAGACTAAACGTCTGAACGGAGAACAGGTTCATCCATATCTATCTGAAACTGTGACGACGCAGAAAATCCTCAAATATTCCCACGGTGTTTTAAAGGCGTGGTTTTTGGCTAACTGTGTTGCCATGGTAACTCAAACTGCCAATAAAAACACCAGCCTGCATCCGGAGCCGCATGTTTTCATACGCATGCTGCGCTGCATTATCGAAGAGTCCAGTTCAGAGGCGCCATTTGGCTGGACCTCTGTTGGATTAGGTCAGTCACTTTAAACTGATTGTGAATATTTATACAATCCTTCATTTCAATGTTGACATTTCTGTCATTATTTTGTAGAAATCAGTTTCACTTTGACCTTATGATGCAGATAATCTGTGAAAACATCGAGCTTCCAGTGTTCCCAGTGCTAACTGGAAACAACCAGAGCCAGGAGGCGGGTCTTGGCGCTGTACATCACTATCCTGTATGGCGCTGCTCATCCCTCTCCCGTCCCTTGCTCTCTGCAGCCAGCATATGCCGTCATCAATGCTAAGGCTTGTTAGCATAGCCACTGATGACGACAGATTAACAGTTTTCCTGTAAATCGTTTCTACGCCGTTGGCACATGTTGCAGCGAGTACATGAAGATGATTGACAGCGCTAAGACCTGCCTCCGGGCTCTGATTGGCTGTTTTTGGTCGGTAGCGATGCTAGCTCAGGCTAGCTCCAGGAGATGGATCTTTTCACAGGTCATCTGTCTCATTAGAAGTTAGGTTCTACAGCTTTAACGTCTTATTTTCTTCTAGGTGAAAAAGCAAATTTATCTGATGTTGATGGATTCAGAGACGAAACGAAACGTAAAACATCCACAGAGTCGAAAACCTTCCTACCGAACTGCAGCTAATTATATAAAAACTGAACAGAACCGGAGGATGTTCTGCTTTGTGGTGTCCATCAGTCCCGACTGACCATTGGACCGAGACGGAGAGGACAGCTGCAATGTGATGGACCGGGTCAGAACCGGCAGACAGCTGAGCAGCGAAGTGAAGCCGATCTACAGAGCGGCAGCAGCAGCAGCAGCAGCAGCGTCTCATACCTCCTACCGTTAGGAACCTCAGCCTCTTCTTGAGCACAGCCACGTCTGGAGGTCACCAGCAGGGGGCAGCGATGGGGAGAAACACCCAGACAACATTAATGACCGTCAGCCTGTTCGACCGCCACCACCACACCAACACCATCCGGCCCGCGGCATCTCTGCACCCCCAGCACCGCCCGGTTCTACAGAACCTCCGGCTCCGGCGCAGCGAGGGAGAGATGAAGGCCACACCATGCTGGGGTTAGTCAGAACTCGACCCAATCAGAACCACGCACCAAGCCATTCCACCGGGACGCGGCTAATTCCTGGTTCAGAACCACAACTGTTCCACCGGGATGCGACTTATTCCTGGTTCAGAACCACAGCAGCAAGCCATTCGCTGGGATGCGGCTAATTCCTGGTTCAGCAAAGCAACAGCATTTCTAACTTTGGCCCAACAGAACCGTTTGTATCTGAATAGAGTCGGGTTCGTTCTGCTTGGCCGTTGTGGACCAGGTTCTTGGTTCCATAATGTTTCTTCTTCTCTGGTTAATTAAAGCTATGGCTGTTTTGAATGTGTTCTGATCCATTCATCTGATCAGTTCAATAGTGTGGACCAGAACCAGAACCTTCTGAGCAGGTGAGCCTCCAGTCCAGCAGCAGAACCGGTACCGGGTCAGATTCCTGGCACATGGTATGGAGTAACTCTGAGGTCAGACACTGATGTGGGGTCCTTCTAAACTATGGAACATCCTGAAGCTCTGGGCTCTGTGGATCAGAGGCACCGGGTCACAGTGGGCTGGTTCTGTTGGTATGTGGACCTGAGTTCTGATCGGGTTCTAAACACTGTATGTCTGGTACCCGGCTCAAAATTATTTATACATCTGGAGGATTCAGACATTGTGTTTTTAAATTTTAACCAAAAATGTTGAATCAAACTTTATAATCACAGCAACCAGAACCTTCCTCTGGTTCTCCTGGTTCTGATGGTCCATCTTTGGTGATGACCTCCGGGTCTTTGAGGTTGGTCATGCTGGATCATTTAATCTCCAGGGTTTCCTTTCAGTTCAGGACTAAACAAAGCGGCGGCCATGTTGACCTGCCAGCCGCTCTGGGGGCGGGGTCACATGACGTCCATCTCCTCTCTCCTCCAATCATGACTCAGATCTTCACATCAACTGGAGCTAAAGCTGCTAGCTGCTATCGTTAGCATTAATTACAGACACGGAAGCTGCAGCAGTGACCCAACAATCCTCCAGCCGGTCAGAACCAACAAGCGTTCAGAGCTGACAAGTCAACAAGAAGCCACGGTCTATGTTTATACCTCTATACATAGAGCTAGTTCAGTCAGAGCAGAGCTGGAACTAATCAGACATCTTGGTGATGGTTCCTCAGGTTCAGACCAAAAGCAGCCCTGATTGGTCCTCCAACAGGAAGTTGAACTAAAGCTAAATTACCCTGATGTGGAAAACTACTGCAGGGTTCTGATGGTACCACTGATGGTACCACCAGGTCTCTACTGAAACCACCTGGTCATGCTGGTGGTGGAGGGTTTATTGGGTCACTTTGGACCTTTGAGCATCATTCAGTCACCACAGCGGACCGCGTTCTGATCCATGTCACACAGCCCAGATCATCTCAGGATTCTAGGGCTTCACTATGATCAGTGGTCGGCACCGCTAACTAAAATGCTAACTATGCTAAATCTGAACATAAGCACCACTAACTAAAACACTAGCTATGCTAAATCTGAACATAAGCACAGCTAACTAAAACGCTAGCTATGCTAAATCTGAACATAAGCACCGCTAAATAAAACACTAGCTATGCTAAATCTGAACATTAGCACCGCTAACTAATCTGAACATTAGCACAGCTAACTAAAACACTAGCTATACTAAATCTGAACATTAGCACCGCTAACTAAAATGCTAACTATGCTAAATCTGAACATTAGCACCGCTAACTAAAATGTTAGCTATGCTAAATCTGAACATTAGCACCGCTAACTAAAATGTTAGCTATGCTAAATCCGAACATTAGCACCGCTAACTAAAACGCCAACTATGCTAACCCTGAAGGGATGATCATAAACATTAGCTGGAGGTAAAAGTGGGCCAACCTGATGCTGGAGAGGGGAAGTGGATCAACTTCCTGGGATTCTTTAGTCCCAGTCTAGTTTCACATTCCAATCTAAAAATAGACGGGAGTGTTTTAAATCACACTCCACCACTAGGTGGCGATCCCACTGGAGGCGTTTAATGGATAAAAGCTGGTTTTAGTCTGAACTAGAGTTTTCAGTCAGAAAACAGATAATCTGATCATTTCTCCCAGCTTTGAGTCTTTATGAAGGAATTTTAATGACCACCGTCTAAAACAATAAGGCCAACAATTATGTTGTTTTAGTGAGACAGAAGATTAAAAACAGTGATTGCCATTTTTACAAACTTTTAGTTCTCTAACTGGTTTGACTTCCAACAGAAGACAAACCAGTAGAGAAGCTCCAGTTAGCTGAGATCTGTGGGTTAATGCTCTAGACGTTCTTCATATGCCAGAAGTTTCCAGACGCCACGATGGACGATTGAACGAGACGCTGGAACCTTCCTGGCATGTGAGAACGTTTCAGAGGGAACTTCCTCTGGCGCACATCCAGGATTTTAGTGTGGGACGCATTCCCGATCGGGGAAACCTTCCAGCTGGGGTGAGTGTGGAGGGAAAGAGGTGGAGGCTGACTGAGGGTGGAGGTCCTCACCCAGCTTGTCGGACGATGTGATAATGTCAGTGGGAACGCACGAGTCCAGATCGGCGTCCATGATGCCCAGCGGGTCCAGCTGGGCCACGTGGTGCCCCCGGATCTACAGAGGGCGACACAGAACCCACCCAGGACAGGACAGGAGGAGGAGGAAGAGTGATGAAGAGTCACAACAGAGGGGGAGTGTTAGAGGGTTAGAGGAGGAGGAGGATGGGTGGGAGGAAGAGCAACATTAACACCAGAGTTCTGGTTCTGTTCTGGCGTCTCACCGACGTCCTGGAAGCCGGCGCTGACCGGAGCGTCGTCAAAATTCACACAGCTGCGTTGTGATGGCCCAGGACCTGAACACACACACACACCCAGCCCGAGCACACACACACCGTTAACACTCTCCAGCTGCGCTTCATGTGTGCCGCTAACGTGGAAAAACAGATTCCTGCTACGTTTCCATTAACTAAGAAAAAATTTGGAATCTCACGTTAAAGTTTATTCACGCGACATTAAAAAATGCGCAGCATCGTCTCCCTCCTTCCTTCCTGCTGTCGTCTTCTTCATTTCCGCCAGTAGTAACATCCAGTTGTTGATCACATGACTGGTGTGAAAAAAACTGTTTCCATGGCAATTTTATGAAATCCGGCTGAAAAACCACAGGATCCTAGAAAACATTTTATCAGAAAACTATTTTTGATGTGGCGTTTCCATTAAGCAAGTTTATTTTTATCCCAATTTGTGCATTTATACGATCAATGGAAACGCAGCTGCAGAGTTACGAAGGTTTCACCAGCAGATCTCATTCCAGGATCTTCTGGTTTAGTTTAATCCTCATTTTATTGGTTCATTTATTTAAAGGCAGCTCTACTTATTTCATAGACTTTTATTTCTTACCTCAGTTTAAATTACAGGCTAGGGTTAGGGGGGCGGGACTTTCTCTGGGGGCGGGGCTAATCAGAGGGCAGTGATTGGCAGAGTTCACATCATCAGATTTGTTCTGCTTCTAAATGAGGAACCAAATCGTATCCAATAGTTTTGTCTGCATTTTATCCGACCTTTACGTCGTTGATTGAGACATCTGCCAAAACTGAGCAGCAGAGGAAGCCAGACGGTGAATCCAAACGATGGTTGCTAAGTTTTAATCAGCTTCTGTTGTCTGGTGACGAGTAACGTTAAAATCCATCTGTAGACACTGGCAGCCATCTTTACTGCTGCAAACAGAGCGCTGCTGCGTGGCGTCTACGTTCTTCCTCTTTCGCTTTGGACACCGTTCACAGAAGTCAACATGGAGGCGATTCGACTGGCTGGATCATGAAACTGATTTAACATCTGGTTGTGTTTTGGTCGGAGTCGTGCCGACGTTCTCATCCCTGACAGAACTGCTTTACCTGAAGTTCACGTCTCTCAGGTGTGTGCGCTCAGATTAGCCCCGCCCCCAGAGAAAGCCCCGCCCCTCATTTGCATATGAGAACATGAACTAAAAAGGGCCTAAATACATGAAGCAGCTGTACAGTAAGACCCAGCACTGTGAGATTGATTTAATCTCTCCATCTGATCTTTGCTCTCGTCTTATGACTCATGATGCAGGAATATGAATCATTTCAAGTTCCTGCTCAGATTCACCTGGACTTATTTTAACCTGAAGCTCCGGCTGCGACTACTGCTTCCTGTAACAAACATGCAGTCAGTTTAAATGCTGCCACTGATCCCTGATCAGATGTTCAGCTGCGATGCCGTCAGCTGGGCTCTCCTCCGTGAGCTCTGGGTATTAGATTTGCTGCCGCCTCGTATCCGGGGTCAGGGTTTGTTTTTGCTCCACGGTGAGCGGCCAAACGCAGCTTTGGTTTGGAAGTGACTGGTTATGAATCTGCAGCTGGACTGAAGCAGCTGAAAACTGTCGGCCTGCAGGAGGGAAACTGACTCTCTGCTGGCTGATGGAGCGATGAACAAGTTTCAATATCACTGTACAGACATAAGCAGGCCGCTCTTGTAAATGAGATTTTGGATCTCAATGAGACAACCAACATAAATAAAAGTTATATATATATATACTGTGATAGATTCTATAATTTAGATTATATGTTCATAATAAAGACTTCAGCTCTAATTTTTATTTAAGCCACATCCCAGCTTTTCTTCTCCATATTAATTCACCTGGAAAATAAAAGCCTCATTAGTACAGTAATCTGTTACCATGGAAACAGTGCAGCGGCGCCTTCAGTGTTGCTTCAGTCAGAAAGCAGGAAGTATTTGTTTTCAAGAGAAGAACTGCTCCCTCTCTGACCTGGCTGTGCAGAGGAAGGTTTGATTCCTCCACAACGCTGCAGCAGTGGAAAGAAATGGCTGCTCAGAAACAGCTTCACAGTCTCTCAGTATGTAGAAAATAATCAACATACCAAGACTGAATGGGCAGTTGCTTTCCTTAAGTGCCTACTGTCGCTAATTAGCATCACAGCTAAAGTTACACTAATGGTGGGTGCAATGTTAAATTTATAGTCTATCATGTTGGACTGAGCATAATCACAAGTAATAACTGGAAATAAATGTTAAAGTGAGTCTGTGGATAAATCTGTGAATTATTTGTCGCAGACTTTAAAGCGTCGGATTTTAAATCTGTTTCCCATAAACACACAAACAGATACAGGTTTTTGAAACCTTCACTTTGGTCAGACTTTTTATAAATAATTGTTTTTAATATTAAACTGCGTTTTCATGTGGATGAAAGACCAAAACCAATGAAAATGTCTTCCCAGGTATCGGCTACATGGACTAGGCCCTTTTCTCTCATAACCCAGACAGAAACACTCGACATGTTCAGAGAAATCAGAGGAATCATGGCTGAAAGAAACAGAAAGCTAAAGATTTCAGCTCAGTTTCACACCGACGTTCAGTCAAGTTCAAACAATTTCACTAAATAATTAATCACTTTATAAATATGGAGATTTCAACCAGTTAATGTGCAGAAAAGGATGAGAATCTTTTCTGAGGCCGTTTTCATGACAACGATCCAACAAATTTTTTTTTTTCATTTCTATTAACACATTTACTTGAAGCCATTCCAATTACAATCTCTGTTTACACATCGAAAAGGTGCAGTGCCTTCGCCACGCCACTAGTGGCTGCTAGGTTCTGCATTAAACAAAGTTCTACCTGACAGTCGATTCGCATTTCCCCAGAATCTGGGCCAACACACACACTGATGAGAGCCCAGTTGCAAAAGAGTAAAAAAAAAGTGGGAAACTTTGCTGAAACATGTTTGAGCTTTCACGGTGTCCGTAGTTCTCTGGATAAAAGCGCTGAACAACCAGGAGCGTATTTTGCCGCCTGGCGGTGCAGAGCGGCGAGGAGACGAGGGGAAACGTATCTGACGGGGAAGCGCGGATCGTCGTAACACCTGTCGGCAGTTTCTTCTTCTGTGGATTGTAGCAGCAGCTGTTTTGCGTCATACTGCATGAGCCCATGATTCCCTGACAGAAAAGATCCATTTACTCTGTTTACAAGCGGTACGTTTGGAACCCGTTGTCAAACTGTGCCACTGTCAGGGAAAACATTCGCTATTTTCGTGTAAATGTGAAGCACAAACTCAGCAAAACTTCCATTTTCACCAGAACTTTTTATCGTGCAAACAGGGCCTGAGTTTACTGCAGTTCACATAAAAACCACAGACTTGTTCCAACTTCAGCAGAATCAGGTCAAAGTGACTGAAACTGAATCAGTTCAGGTTCATAGTTCACTGGTTCACAGAAGGTTACAGTTCGTACCTGGTAGGCTCTGATGAGGGTCTGGACAGCCAGATGATCCTCCACCAGCTTCTCCGCGTTGGGCTGAGCGCCGACCAGCGAGGACAGCTGAGGAGCCGCCAGACCCAGAGGAGACTGGTAGGCGGCGCCGGGGGGCGCGCCGGCGTTGGCGTTACGGAAAAACACGTCCCACGACTGGAGGGAAGGAAGAAGAGGTCAGAGGTCAGGCAGGATGGATGGGAGGAGGGTTTTAACGTATGCATGTATGTGACTTATCGTTCCCCACGTTGGGCGTAAATTTGTTGTGAAAATCACACAAGAGCAGGAATCAGAAAAACAGATTCATTAGCGCGTCGGCGCCACAGGGGTCAATAACCACAAAAATCTCTGACCCTCTTAGTTACAAAACTTTATCAGTCCCTCGGAGATTTCACAATAGTTTTAGTGAATTTTTTGGTGCTACTTTAGGAATATTTACAAGGAATTTGCAATATTTTGTCTTCACTCAAATTCCACATGTAGAAGAAAAAGTGTAGAAGTCCTTTGGTGGTCAAGAACTGCAAAGTGTGAAAAATAATTTCTCCCCACTCTCATGGAGAACAGAGCGATTATTCTGGGATGCTTATTAATAAACAGCAGAAATGATGTTTAACCATGCAGAGCAGGACCGGTTCTGGTTCTGAGACCCGACTCAACTCAGATAAATGTAACTTAATAGAAACATTTCAGACATTTTCAACTAAGCTGAACAACATGGCTGACTAACTGAGATCACAGCAATGGGAGCAATACTGTGATGAAGAGATGGACATCCTGTTTGGAGGGTTGTGGGGCTGAATGGTCCATCCTTCTGTGACCTTTAACCTTTATGGTGATGTCATTAATATCTGGTGTGAGGCTGAATATCACATGGACATGAAAAACACAAGTTCGTGACACTTGGACTCCAGACTCTCCTGTGAGATGCTGAAATGATGAATTCATAACATTTCATTCAGTCCTGGTGGTTACCGTAATTTCCCTACTACTGAGCCTGAGGATAACTATGAAGAGAAAAAGTTGTATAAATATGTTAAGCACCCTGAGGTTTTCCTTTGAGTTAATTAATCTTTTTATTTTCCCACCTTTATTAACAAAATAATGGAAAATAAATTAAACCTGGTGTTTTGTGTCTGAGTGAGGACGCTCTACTTCCTAAACAAACATTAGTTAGTTTATTTACCGGAGAGTTTGTGGTTAAAGCTCAAAGCATTTGAAACTGTAGCCGCTCATAGTCCAAACATTACGGTAGTGATCAGTGTACAGAGATCCCTCGTTTTTCTTAGGGGTTGCGTTCCGAAAATAACCCGCGATTAGTGAAATCCGTGAAGTAGTTACTTTTATTTTTTACGATTATTACACAGCATAAATAAATACTCTTCATTGAAACCAAAGAACAAAACCTGTTTCCAGGTCAGCGATGTGCGTGTTCATCAATCGGGCCTTAATGTGATCAGGAGTCGTGTCATTAAAGCGTCTCCTCCAAGCTGCCCTGTGAAATTCACAGCTGGATCTACGGCAGAGCGACGGATCTGAGCCTCCGGTCGGGTTCTGCTCTGATTCTGGCCAGTTTTTTCCAGCAGGCATTCAAAGTTTTCAGCTTTCATCTCCTGAATGGCCAATCTGTATTACTTGTATTTAAATACGGTAACATTATTGGCACACAGGTAGAGAAGAACCGCAGAGACTGTTTAGCCAATCAGGACGCAGAACACAATGCACTGTGAAAAAAACTGCACAAAAAAATAATCCGCGAAGCAGCGAGACGGTGAAAGGTGAACCGCGATAGAGCGAAGGATCACTGTAGTCCAAACATTACGGTAGCGATCAGTATAGTCCAAACATTACGGTAGCGATCAGTATAGTCCAAACATTACGGTAGCGATCAGTATAGTCCAAACATTACGGTAGCGATCAGTATAGTCCAAACATTACGGTAGCGATCAGTATAGTCCAAACATTACGGTAGCGATCAGTCCACGTGGTTCAGCGCCTCCGATTGAATTCAACTGAAACATTTAAAAACAGGCACCTGCAGGACAGCAGGTACATCCAGAGGGTGATGACCATCACTAATCTGCAATTATTGATTATTATTCATTCTAATTGATATTTTTTATTTTTATTGATGTTCTGGTGGAACCAAAACCCGTCAGTACTGGCACAGTTTAGTGTTTTAAACATGTTTAGAGGGATAAATAACTGAATAAAAGCGTCGCTGCTGCCAGGTTAACAGATTTAAACCCTCTTCCTGCCAGGAACCGCTCTGGACCCGGTTCCTGTTCTGACCTGAACTTAACACCCAACCGCTCCGGCAGGAAATATGGACCAGAACATGCAGAGGTTCTGGTTCTGGTCCAGTGCAGCAGCTGAGCCATGTGTCGGAGCGTCGGGGAGCTAAAATTAGCCGGTGTCCTTTAGCGGCGCTGGAACGATATCGGGTCGGTTCTGATGGCAGCTGAGTCGCCTTCAGACTCCCGTCTGGACGTGGGATTTACGGGTTCTGACCCGTCGGATCAGAACAATAGAGGTCATCAGGTCATGCCTCCAAACAGAACCTGGACCAGAACCGGCTGTCACATGACCAGACAGTAAAAGCATGTGGATCTTCAGAACCTTCTGGACCCAAATAACATTTCTCTCCAGAACCAGGGAGGATTCTCATCAGACCAGTAGGAGGCGCCACCATTTCTCCAGTTGTTCACTCAGGCCTGACCTCTGACCCCGGTCCAGCAGGGGGCGCCTCACCTTGTGGACACTCTTGGGATTCTCCAGCCAGGCGTAGTACATCTCCTCCACGTAGTTGGAGCTCGTCCCGTTCAGGAACGGCTCCGACGCCACCGGCGCCGAGAAGCTCCTGATTGGCTGAAACGTCCTTGAGCCAGTGGCGCCGGTGGCTGTGATTGGCCGCTGCTGGCCGACAGTCTGCGCCGCCTGCGAGGCGGTGAGCGGGCGCAACCGCGCCGCACAAGTCCTTAAGCGATGCATGAGCAGTCCTCACACACACGGTGGTGCCGATCGGTCCGACGGGCCGGACGTCCTGCGCCTCAGACAGTAAGCTCCACCCGGGCCGCCGCTGCACAGGAAGCGTCGAATCAAACGTCCACTGAGGGAGGGAGAGTGAGAGAGACAGAGAGTGTGAGTTATGGTCGTGATGTGAGGAACCAATCGGACGTTTGTTCTGATCTGATCAACCAATCTGCTCAAACGATTCAGTTTGAGCAGAAACTGAATAGCTTCTCCAGCAGGAAGTTCTGCTCCGGTTCTGCTGGTCTGGACCCAGCTGGTTCTGTTCAGAACAGAACCAGAGAAGGTCCAGATCATCAGGGCTGCAGCTAACCATTCATATAAACATTAACATGATCAATCCAGTGATTGATACACATTGATCCTTTTTAAATAAGAAAATCAACATCATTCCTTTAGTGAATGTTTGAACATGAGAAAATCTGATTATTGTTATTGATTACCTGATCAATAATTAGATGTTGAAGGTGATTATTGGGAGACTTTTTCTGGTTCTGGTAAAACAGATTCATAGACTAAACAGTTTTTATATTAAATGTAAAATGTTTATCTTATTGTACAGTTTTGGCTTCATTACTGCTAATTTATCTATATAATCCAGTTAACGATTAATCAATTATTCAAATAATCAATTAATCGTTTGATCAGCTGCTCCACACAGACCACCAGTCAGCTGCTGGTTTAACTGGTTTAAGATAACCCCCCAGTCCTGGCACTGGTTAAAACGATTAATCGCTTATCACGACGTATTGATCTGTTCAGATGATCGATGATGATCAGTTCTTGCAGTTTTCTTTGTAACTTTGTGATTTTGTTTTTCAGGTGAAACACCTGGAGCCGCCTCACTGCTGAATTTGATAAACCAATAAACGGATTGATTGACCGGACTGCTGATATGAAGTCTGTTCTGATACATTTTCATTCACATTGTTGTGATCTGACACCCAAACAATATTTCATGTTTATATGAACCAAACTAAAACTCCACCGATTTATCTCTGACAGGAACTGAAACAATCAAAGTAAAAAGTTTCTTAAATGATGGTCTGGATCCATATTTACATTTTGCATCGTTAATCATTTAATGGATATAGATGGATGTACGGTTACTCCCCTAACCGGGTCAGAACCAGGACGTAGCCATCAGCTCGTCGGGTTCCTGCTGGTTCTGGTCTCCTGTGAACCCGGACCGACTGGAGACTGAAGCTACAACATCTCAATGATGTAATCGAGACATTTTAATTGCTAGCGCTAGGCTAACGTGTGCTTTGGCTGCATTTACCCAGAATGCCCTGTTCTATAGTCCACTCCCTGTTTTGGGTGCGGTCCGGTCCGCTTGCTGTTCACATCTGCATCAGAACTGAACCAGAGTTTGCTTAGTGTTCACTCCTCCAAACAGAACCGGCCCAAAGGACCAGCGGCCAACCGTTTGGACCCGGCAGAACTTCAGCGGTCATCAGGTGTTCATCTCTGAACAGGTGAATCCACCAATCACGTCTTCAGATCAGGTTGTCATGGTAACCCGTTCGGAAATGAAACCCGGGATCTTGTTATTCCAGTACTGATCCATGAATGATGTACTGAGTGGAATGTAACAGAAGCAGATTACTGAACTTGTTCACCAGGACAGACCAGACCGGGGGAGGTTCTGATCCAACACGGAGGTTCTGTAACTGCTCTGAGACCAAACGCATATTATTAGTTCACTGTGTGGTCATAATGTTATGCCTCATCAGCATCTAGTCATTTAAAACGTTCATTAAAGAACGTTCATCAGAGTGAAACTCCGTTCTGGACCTGATGCTGCTCAGACACCCAGCTGGTTCTGGTCCAGTCACCATGGCAACCAGCTGGAGTTCTGGGAAGTTCTGAAGAACTTCTCCACAGTTCGTGTCCCTCAGCTGAAACTTGACCCGGTTGGTTCTGGTTCGGTCAGAGCCGTCAGAACCTCCGCCCAGACCCAGCTGGAGGTTCTGTTTTGACCTTGTTGTGCGGCTGCAGTCCCCGTCTGGACACGCCCACCAGCGGTCCAGCCGGCCCTCTGATTGGCTGCTCCTCAGAAAGCCCGTCCGGCTATTGGCTACTGAAGCTGTCGGTAACTTTGTCCTTTCACGAGTCATAAGTTCCTCAAAATTACAGACAGCTTATTAAAACTCTGGAAAATCAGCTGCTGGGAGGGATTCAACGGTTAAAAACTGCTCCAACAGGCCAAATAGTGCGGGATATTCCTCCGCAGAGAGGCTGATTACCTTCATGGCTAACACATCAGGTTATGTAATTAGCCGGTTAGCTCCGCAGATAACCTGGCGCTAACCAGAGTAACTCAGCAAATGAAAACGGACCGAACCGAACCCCAGAGTGACCGAGCCGCCTCAGATGGGGCTGCTTTTCACTGGTGACCTCAGAGTTCAGCTCGGACTGCTGTTAGCTCACACGAGGCTAGCAGCGCAGCATGCTAACACCAAACACGGTTTAGAAAATGTTTAAGCTCAGACTGAAATCCTCCTTCATCACAGAGACAGCAGCAGGCCGTCTCTACACACACTACAGCCCAGCATAGAGCACTCTGAGCCGGGTACTAACCTCCAGAAGAGTCCAGCGGCTCCGCTCTCGGCCAGTTACCCGGACGCCCTTCTCTCCCGGTGAAGTGATGACAGCGAGGACGTCGCTGACGTCACGACGTACAACAGGAGGAGCGGGACTCAGGAAAACTTCCAGTTAAACTTTATAATTTCTACAAGCTAATTTTATGCTGGTCTTTGGCATAAAAACATTTTTTCCACAAATACTGTATTTGAAATAAGAAAGACATACTTTTTTATAGAGTAACTAAACCCCAAGTCTATTTTTCTTGCAGATGAACTGTACAAATTTATAATAAAAAAATAAAATAAAATAAAAATCCCAGTTCTGCGTACAACGGGAACGCAGAACTGGATATTTTAAGTTTACTGCTTTTGTTTGGGTGATTAAGGTAACAACTGAGCTGTTTGGTCACAGTAACTAACATTGTCTGGAGGAGAAAAGCATGGTGGTGGCAGCATCATGCTAGAACGGCCTTTCCAAAGCTTTGACCTCTGCCTCATTAAATATTTAAGGTTTATGAGGCGTGTATGTAAATATTTGAGTCTGTGTAGATCAGAGAATAAGAACCTGAGCTTCCTGTTTTACCAAAAATAACTCAAACTGACCGTTACAATCATTTTAACAAACTGAGCGGTCCAGAAACATTTCTACACGTTCTTCATCAATGTTTCCTGCTCAATAAAAATGATTAATTATTAAAAGATGAAAAGCGTCTGACATGATTCAAACCAACACAATCAGATTTAATCAAGTTTATTAAATTACGGTTTGAAGCTGAAATACATCACTGTTGCCGTAGCAACCGCAGTGGGTCCATGAGCATCCTCGTTTAAAAACAGTCAGACTTCCTGTCAGGATGAATGAACGTATGAATTTCTGACCTCCAGTCGGGGCAGAAAGAGTTTTATTTAACACCGACATAAAAACATGAAATATTTTTGATGACCAGAAACAGAATCAAACCAAACAAACAAAAATCCCATAAAATCATTTTGTAACAGAAAATAAGATTCTGTGTCCAACTCAGGTTCACCATCAATGAAACAAGCTCACATCTATTAGCCCTACTTTACATTCAACACTCGTGAATTATATCCATATATATTATTGATTTATAAATGTAAAGAGAGAAAGTGAATGGATTTCCTCTCCTCTCTGCTCATGATCCCAACCTGAAGGACCGAACTGGGATCAGACCCGGTGAACAAACCGATCAGACGCTTTGAACAAATCTCACGTTTGGACTCAAACCATCAGATTTAAAGATATGGCTTTAATCTCTGGCCTCCTGCTAAACAAATCACCTCCAAATAACTTCTTTAATTTATTGTATTATTTATTTTGAATATATTTGCAGGATGATTGTTTCTACTCTTCTGAATGTACTTCGACATGTAACAGTATAAAGTTTAAATGCAACCAGAATTTCTGGTGAAAATTTGTCAGTTTCCGTGAATTTTCAGTTGAAAGGGTTTAATATTTTCTCAGTTTTATTATTAATGGAAATATTCTTGACCTTCATGTTTATGATCCTTTATTGTATTGTACAGTGACAACTGTGTGCACCAGCGCCCCCTACAGGTTCAGGGGAAAAGAAATTACCAGTGGTGGGCATGGCTAACTACAAAGTTAGCTGCGCTAACGCTAAACAGCTACACCAACATGGTATTTAGCATAAGCTAATGCTAAAGCACTACACCAACGCCGTTTGCTTGTTTGTTGCATTTTGCCAGTTGCTCAAAGTTTCTTGATTAAAAAAATAGAATGTGAGGAAGCAGAATTGCTGCATCTTCACCACTTTCAAAATAAGAGTATGACTATAAATGTCCAAATCACAGGCGTCAAATGTTATTCACTTGAAACTTTACAAAACAGCCAAATAAATCAGTGCTTTAGAATTTATATGGACACATTAATTTAGGGGAAGCTAAGTATGCTAAATGTTTTCAGAGCTAGAAAAAGCTAAAAAGGATGAAATATTAGCTCTAGCAGAGATGTGTCCACCACTGGAAATTACCAAAAAAGAAACGTGTATTAGCAGCTGATGTTTTGATAATATCTCTGAGTAATATTTTATATTTTTCATATTTAATTCTTGACATGGATCCTACCTGGATCATACATTAGATATCTGAGCCAGAGCTACGGACGGGACGAACCGTTCAGCAGAAGCTACGCAGCATTCTGTGAAACGCAGAGACATCTAGTAAAATGTACAGTAACGCCGTCTAAAGCAGCGAATCGTAGAATCAGCATCAAACCAGAGGTAAAAAGTAAACTAGAGGTCAAAATTATCCGTAAAAAATCTGATTAAGAGCCCAAGGTAGATTTGTCCCTTTTTGACTGCCGTACTGAAATGACAGAGGAGAAATAATGATTTTAAAAACCCAATCAGTTTCCAGCTTTTAAAGAGGAAATCTTGTCCTAGTGGTGGAGGAGTCAGGAGGAGTCGCCGTGTTTGAACCGGGCGGCCATGATGTCTGAGCGTTCAGCTGGTTTGAGCCTCAGCATGAGATCTGAGTCGTTTCCTCCAAACCGACCGGCCGGCCGGCGCCGACCGGACGCTTCTGCCCGCCTCACGTCTCGGTTTGGCATCCAAGAGTCAGTTGGCACAAAGTTAGCTAGCCCTAACGCAGAGTACTCAGGGTTCTGTGCAAAGAAGAGCAGGGAGAGTCCACCAGGTCCAGACCCGGGTCCAGACCCGGGTCCAGGTCCAGACATGGATCCAGATCCAGATCAAGGTCCAGACATGGATCCAGACCCAGGTCCAGTCAGTGCAGCGCTGCAGACACGTTTTCTTCGCTGCTGCATAAATCGTGCAGACGCTGCGTACCACACATGGAAAACCAAAAGTCTGAGCCGCCCTGAGCTCCTCGTGTTGCATACTGGGAGAATACTGAGTGAGCCGGGCGGGGCGGGGTGCTGAAACTAAACGCACCTCCACACGGCGCCTGTAGGGTGCGTTACATTCCTATGACAGTGCTGAGCGGAGCTGCAGTTCAACACGACTACACCGACTCTTTAACTAGAAAAGATTACAGAAAGCAGGTGAAGGCTCCGCCCCCTGCAACACAGACCAGCCAATCAGAGCGAGGCTACCTTCTTTTTACTGGCAAGATGTCATGCTCCTTTTTATTAAACATCTCTTTTACTGTGTGATGTAGACAATGACTCCAGTAATGTCCAGTGATGCAGGTGCAGTAATGCTAATGTTAGCATGCTAACACTTAAAATTCACACCCTCAACCACATTTTTCTGGTGTTTCCTGACAAATTCAAAACATGGCAAAAATTTACAAAAATCGCACATGCCATTAAGTCTTGATGCACTGAAGCGCTAATGTTAGCATGCTAACAATAAGTCCTCAGATAATTGTGGTTTTCAGATAAAGAAATCCATAATAATTAAAGATTATTGGTTGGATTAATAGATTATTTATTAAGCACTGAAACTTTTTCATCAAGTCTAATTCACTGCCACCAGAACAGAAGATGCTAATGTTATGCTAACATAATTGTGGTTTTCTGATATTTTAAAGATTATTTATTGAATTAATAGATAATACAGAATTGTCGCTAATAAACATCAATGAAGCACTGAAACAGTGTTTGAAACTTTTGTCATCAAGTCTAATTCACCGCTGCTGTAACAGAAGATGCTAATGTTAGCATGCTAACACTAACTAGACAGATACGGTGGTTTTCTGACAGCATTGTAAATATTACTGATTTAGTATGTTTTTAATAATATTTATTAGTAATAACTCAAACATTATATAAAACGTTTTAAATGGTTTGATTAAAAACACTGCTGCTGCTCAGTCTGGAAAATGCTAATGTAGCATGCTAATGTAGTTAGCATCACCTGCTAACACCCAAATTGGATATTTTAATAATTTTAGAGAATGATTGGAAAGTTAAAAAAGTATTTTCTGTCTATATTTAACTGCATAAATATCAAGGCTATAAGTTACTATATTAGCAGTCAGTTTATGAATTGTTAGCTTACAGGCTAACAGCTCAGCAGCTGATGGGAATGACATATTAGCATTTTATGGGTATTGTTGATTTGCTATGTAAAACTTATGAAGGAATATAATAATTTTATTGCATCATAAAGTTGCACTAGAGCTGGGCCAGTGCTTCTGCTAAGGTTTATCATCATGTAACTGGGAACACTGGGAGCCCAGTGTTCCCAGTTACATTCAGCCCCAGTAGAATCTGAATGCAACTGCTCCGTGTGGCAGTGGGTGAACTCAGCGTTATTTCTGCTCCAGTAACCGCTTTATGAACATGAACTGTTTGTTTAGCTGCTATTTGATTTATCTGATTGGCTGGTTTGGCTACAGCAGAGGTCACCTGACCAAGTTAAGGTGAACAAATGCAAGAGCCGCTTCGGTTCAGTCCTGCTGCGACCCGCCCGACCTGTCGGCCCAGTCCAAGTCCGGCCTGTCGGCCCAGTCCAAGTCCGACCTGTCGGCCCAGTCCAAGTCCGGCCTGTCGGCCCAGTCCAAGTCCGACCTGTCGGCCCAGTCCAAGTCCGGCCTGTCGGCCCAGTCCAAGTCCGACCTGTCGGCCCAGTCCAAGTCCGGCCTGTCGGCCCAGTCCAAGTCCGACCTGTCGGCCCAGTCCAAGTCCGGCCTGTCGGCCCAGTCCAAGTCCGGCCTGTCGGCCCAGTCCAAGTCCGGCCTGTCGGCCCAGTCCAAGTCCGGCCTGTCGGCCCAGTCCAAGTCCGACCTGTCGGCCCAGTCCAAGTCCGACCTGTCGGCCCAGTCCAAGTCCGGCCTGTCGGCCCAGTCCAAGTCCGACCTGTCGGCCCAGTCCAAGTCCGGCTGCACCTCCAGGTCGGCTGATCCGCCTCATTGATCCGTCCCTGGGTGTTGCTAAGGAACCAGAGAGAGCAGACTGAAGGTCAGGAGGAAGAGGAGGAGGGCGGAGTCGAGAGGAAGCTCCTGATTGGCTAAACAGGCGGAGCGGGGGCGGGTCTTTGAGGCACCAGAGGCTGAGATGCAGCAGAAGGTTTCGGTTTTCTACAGAAGACAAAGACAGAAAAGATGTCAGGTTTCTGCTCCTCATCAAGGTGTGTGTAGGTGTGTGTAGGTGTGTAGGCCAGGTAAGCGTTCCTACAGAGGAGGCGGCGGCGGCCTTGCAGCGAAGGGCGGAGCTCTCTCACTGGTCTCACTGGTCTCCACCACCTGAAAACACAACAGGAAGTAAAATATCAATTTTATGTCACTGTTTTGCAGGACATCAGGACATCAGGACATCAGGGACATCAGGACATCAGGGACATCAGGACATCAGGACATCAGGGACATCAGGACATCAGGGACGTCTGTCCAACAGACAGACGTCCAACTATAAGGAGCTTCACTTTCAGTCCAGCTCAGTTTATTTTTATTCAGCAGAACAGTGAAGTCAAAATGTCAGAAGGTTAAAGTTTGAGACAGAATAGACATTAGAGCTGTGACTGCATTATTATTATTATTATTATTATTATTATTGTTATTGTTATTATTATTGTTATTATTATTATTGTTATTAATATTATTATAACTCCTGCAGCAGTGAGGTGAGAGGATTTTACCTGCAGCGGCGGCAGCAGCTGAGCGTGATGCTGTGAGAAAACACCGGATGTTAGTTTATTTAAATTAGCTCCACTTAACAGTCTGTCACTCACACACACACACACACACACACACACACACACACACACACACACACACACACATCCCCTCAATAAGCCAATCTGTTTGAATTTTAAATCAAAGGTTTAGTGTCATGATGCGTCAGAATGCAGATGGATTATTGGTGGTGATTGATTACTGATCAGCTGCTAAGTTCATCAGAAATGAATCAATAAGAGCCAACCAACACATCAATATCTCAGCATCTCTTCCACCTGGAAGCTATGAAAGTGAAGCAGCAGCATCGCTGCAGCAGACTCACCCCGTCCCTGACGATGAAGTTCGCAGTGCCGCGGCCAGCAGGGGGCGGCTGTGCTCTGGGAGGCGGGGCTCTGCCGGGATTGGTCGGTTTGGTCGAAGTCGCTCCGTCGGCCCTGAAGACGAAACGGAGAAAAGTTCACAACACAGAAACACAAACAAACACTGCAAACTGCAGGGGGCGCTCAAGACCCGGAGATTCATCTCATGAAATCTCATCAAAAGCAGGAACTCAAACCGTTACAGGCGGGACTTCCTGTCTCGGGACTTCCTGTCTCATGACGGGCTGCAGCGGGTCGGTACTCACTGGTATCCCTGCGACCTCTTCCTGCGGCTCAGTCCGAGGCGCCGCAGCAGCTCGTTGCGGCGCAGGAAGACAAACGCTCCCAGAGCCAGCAGAGGAAGGACGAGGAAGAAGAAGACGAGGAGGCCGTCCCTGAGAGACGTGTCCTTATCTGTGGACGACACACCGAGTCAGCATGGAGCGGGGACGCCGCGGGACACATGGACAGTACCGTTCCACGTGGGTCCGCTGTCCACGCTGCCGCCGTAGCCCGACAGCTTGCAGGACGGCGGCGACCAGCCGTAGTCGCAGTGGCAGTTCCTGTTGCTGTTACACACCTGGGAGGGACACAGGGACTGGGTCACATGACCCGGTTCGCCTTGCAGGCCGGATCCACCCGCTGTGTCACCCTGATCCACCCCCATCCTGCCCCCTTTTCCCCCAACCTGCCCCCCGTCTCACCCCCAACCTGCCCCCCGTCTCACCCCCAACCTGCCCCCCGTCTCACCCCCAACCTGCCCCCTGTCTCACCCCCAACCTGCCCCCCGTCTCACCCCCAACCTGCCCCCCGTCTCACCCCCAACCTGCCCCCCGTCTCACCCCCAACCTGCCCCCCGTCTCACCCCCAACCTGCCCCCCGTCTCACCCCGTGTCCATGGCACTTTGTCTCCACATCACAGTCGTAGCTCAGGACGTCTGCACTGCGACACTCAAAGTTCATACACACCTGAACACGACATAAGAAGAAAAGCAGCTTCATCAGCGTCTCCTAGTAACCAGTCCTCCCAGTCCTCCCAGTCCTCCCATCACCTTGTTGTCTCCACACTTGGTCCCTTCGTTCACCATTCCCGGGTCGGGAACGTCGGATCCCAGCATGAAGTCGACCCCGAAGCAGGTGGCTCCGTGTATCGGAGTGGTGATGATGGACGGCAGGATGCCGAACACCGTCCCCCCCTTCACGTTCAGACACTGCAGCTTCCCGCACTGAGCGTTTCTATGGAGACAGAGTCATGTGACCCGGAGGGGATGGGCCTCGCCTGCGCCGGGGCTAGGTAGGGTGTGTGTGTGTGTGTGTGTGTGTGTGTGTGTGTGTTACCTGCTCTCACACTTCTTGTAGCCGGAGTGCTGGTAGCCACAGTTGCCGAAGCGATCTCCTTTGCTGTTGACGTCTTTGAAGCAGATGTCCGGAGCGGCTGTTGCCTCTGCAGACGAGGAAGAGTCAGAAGATTCCAGAACATCCCGACCGGGTCGAAGATGATCCAGAACCTACTGGGTCCAAACAGGGCCTGGCACTGTCCGTCCAGGTGCTGGCACCTCCCGTTGTAGCAGTAAGCCTGCTGGTTCCGGCAGGGATGTCCGTTCTGAAACGCACAACGAGTTAGAGGCGGCGCCACCCTGAGGACGCGGCGGCACCCTGAGGACGCCCCTGAAGACGCGGCGCCACCCTGAGGACGCGGCAAACCCCTCAGGACGCCCCTCAGGACGCAGCGTCACCCTGAGGACACAGCGTCACCCTGAGGACGCGGCGCCACCCTGAGGACGCGGCGCCACCCTGAGGACGCCCCTGAGGACGCAGCGCCACCCTGAGGACGCAGCGTCACCCTGAGGACACAGCGTCACCCTGAGGACGCAGCGTCACCCTGAGGACGCAGCGTCACCCTGAGGACGCAGCGCCACCCTGAGGACGCAGCGCCACCCTGAGGACGCAGCGTCACCCTGAGGACACAGCGTCACCCTGAGGACGCGGCGCCACCCTGAGGACGCCCCTGAGGACGCAGCGCCACCCTGAGGACGCAGCGCCACCCTGAGGACGCGGCAAACCCCTCAGGACGCCCCTGAGGACGCAGCGTCACCCTGAGGACACAGCGTCACCCTGAGGACGCGGCGCCACCCTGAGGACGCGGCAAACCCCTCAGGACGCCCCTGAGGACGCAGCGTCACCCTGAGGACACAGCGTCACCCTGAGGACGCGGCGCCACCCTGAGGACGCCCCTGAGGACGCAGCGCCACCCTGAGGACACAGCGCCACCCTGAGGACGCGGCGCCACCCTGAGGACGCCCCTGAGGACGCAGCGCCACCCTGAGGACGCCCCTGAGGACGCAGCGCCACCCTGTGGACGCCTGTGGGGAGGCAGACGGGGAGACGGAGACTCACCTGGACAAAGACGTCGCTCTGACAGAAGGAGGTGGAGCCGTTGCAGTACTCTGGCAGATCACACTCCTGGTCCTTCTTGGAGCGGCACACCGTTCCTCCAGGGAGGAACTGCAGACAGACAGATCCGGACCCGGTTTGGTTCTGAGGTTCGCTCCGGAGAGCCGTTCTCCAGCGGCCGGCGGCGGTTACCTGACAGCCGGAGCAGCACTCTCCAGACGCACACTGAGCCCCAGGCCTCAGCTTACAGGTCCGATACTCACAGCAGGGGTCCTCCTCACACTCCTGCACACAAACCATCCGGGTCAGACTCTAAGCTCTCAGAACCGAACTCTGGGTTCATAATACAGCTAATAATGCTAGCTGTAGCTAATGGTTTTAGCTCTAGCTGATAGTGTTAGCCCTAGCAAATAGCAGATCTCCAGCCAATCATGTTAGCTGGTTTTCAGCGTAGCTCATGAAACCAAAGGACCTCGATGAGCTGAAAGCTTCAGACCTTCTCTGATCCACAGTCGCACTCCTCCCCGACGTCCACCAGCCTGTTTCCACAGTAGGGGGCGCTGTAGGCCTCGTCGGGCCGGGGGACGTTCAGGAGACACGTTCCTCCCGTCGACAGGATCATCTTCTCAAAGTCGTCGGCGCTGCAGCTGCTGAAGTTTTTGGATCCTCTGCAGAAACAGAAGAGAGCGATGAAGATGGTGAGTTCTGTGGAACGGTCCGATCCAGACGGTCCGATCCAGCTCTCATTCCGCCCCGGACTTTCCCTCATGCTCCTCAGCGGTCTAACTGGGAACATCTCAGGTCTGGACGGGGGTTAGGAGAGGAGGTCTGTGTCCGACCTCTGACCCCTTCAGCAGGAGAGGGAGGCTCCGGGGAGGAACGAGGTCCGGACGGGCTCTGGTTCTGTCCGGGCGGCGTGGCGTCCTACGTGGCTCCGGAGTGCATGATGCAGGCGGCGGCGGGGCAGCTGCAGGTCCGCCCGTCGTCGTGGTTCATCCCCAGGTTGTGTCCGAGTTCATGAGCCACGATGGAGGCGAAGGCCGCGACGTTGTTGTTCAGGAACTGAGAGGCGAGAGAGAGGATGAGGCTCCGGCGGCCGACACGGGTCAGGGTCAAAGGTCATGTCAAAAGCAACGTTACCGCGTTGATTCCTCCTCCATGGCTTCTGGAGCAGACGGTGGAGACGAACGCCATTCCTGCTGTTACACCAAAGCTCTTCATCCTGCAGCACCAACAAGACCTTCATCATCATCATCATCATCACCACCTTCCTCCTCCTCCTCCTCCTCCTCTGACTCACAGGATGAGCTGGGCCGAGTCGTGGCGCCGCCGGGGAACCAGCTCCTTCTCCCTCCACTGGGTGAAGCGGCTCAGCACCTCGCCGGCTCCGCCCTCCGTGCTGATCAGGTTCTGCTTGGTCCAGATGTCCAGACCGACCAGAACCACCCGGACGTTCAGCTGCATGTAGATCTGCACCGGGTCAGACGCAGAACCTTAGCGACCAATCGGAGCGCAGCGCCGAGAGCCGATCCGGAAACCGTTTGTTACCAAGTTCAGTCTGACAGCAGAACCTCAAAAAGTTTCACTCGATTTTTCATTCGGAGTTTAAAACGGCGACACAGCTGATCGTTTGTATAAGGTCTGAAAAGTCTCAGTAAGCAGTCAGTGTGTGTGTGTGTGTGTGTGTGTGTGTGTGTGTGTCCGTGTCTGTGTGTGTGTGTTCTTACGCCGTCTATGAGGTTCGCCAGGTGAATCATCTGCTCTCTGACCGCCGTCTCGTTTCCATTCATGTGTTTAAACTGCAGAATAAGAGACGACCAATCAGCACAGAGGCTGAGGGAGGCGGGGCTTACTGACAGTACAGGTGCTGTGTGTGTGTGTGTGTGTGTGTGTGTAGGTGTGTGTGTGTGTGTGTGTGTGCGTGTGTGTGTGTGTGTGTGTGTGTGTGTGTGTGTGTGTGTGCGTGTGTGTGTGTGTGTGTGTGTGTGTGTGTGTGTGTGTGTGTGTGTGTGTGTGTGTGTGTGTGTGTCTCACCCTGTCGTTGTCGACCACCAGCAGCAGCTCCACATAGTGAGTCTTGTGGAGAACGGCTCTCTTTACCTGGAAGCAGCCATGTTTCTGATCAACGCGCCGTTTTCTCTCGGTCTTTATAAACAGCTCTGGTGGTCAACGTGTCTCTGTCCGCCTCCTGCCTGCCCTCGGGCCTGAACTCACCCTGCTGCGCCGGCGGTGCTGGATCTCCTCCGGGTCGTACTGAGCATGCTCCGCAGCGTCGCCGTGCCCGTAGTGAGGCGTTCCACATCCTCGGGGCTGTGATGTCACATCCTGCAGGCGGTAGAGCAGGTGCTGCTCGGGGGCGGAGCCTAGTGGCTCGATGCCGTAGCTGTCGTTGGTCAGATGCATCACTCCTCTGAGAAACCAGGAGACGGACCGATTACTGAAACGCCTGGCAGACAGAACTCAGGGCAAACTGAGCCCGTCTGTTCTGACCCGGATTCTGGTTCTGTCGGGTCGGTACCTGAGGCCGCTGCAGACGCTCATGGCCACAGCAGAGCCCTCCATGTCCTGAACGAAGCCCTGGTACTGGCAGTGGTTCTGGAACAGAGAGGATACCGGGTCAGGCCAGCAGGGGGAGCCGATCCTGACAGGAAGGAGCTGAGTCCAGCTTCCTGTCCCACAGGAGGCCACTTCCTGTATCACACTCAGTGTCTCTGAGTTCCTCTCCATCAGTTTCTCTGTTGCAGCTCAAAGCCTGGTTCGGGGGCCAGCAGTGGCCCTGCAGCCTGAGGCTTTGGGTCCCTGACCATCATCAATGTGTTCATCTGCACCAACCAGCTGACCCAGAACAGCAGCAGAAGCTTTAATCCTCTCAGCTTCCAGCTGGTTGTTGGTCAAACTGGATCAGAACCGTTGCTTAGCAACAGATGAGTCAGCAGATCACACATCAGCCTCCAGGAAGTGACACACAGATGATCTGCTTCCTGTTTCTGTCGGCTACAGACCAGTAGCTGCTTCACCAGCAATAAAACCTCCTCCAGCTTCTCAGCCGGTTCTGGACCCACTGAGGCTTCAGAACCAGCCGGTTCTGGTCCCTGTGGTTCTGAACCTGCAGCGCTGGGCACTGCTAACCAAAAAGCTAGCTGAGCTAAAGCACCAACCAAAAACACTCGTTAATGTTAAATCAACACAGACTGATGCCCCATGATGCAAAGCGCTCACCTGGACAGGTGGTCTGGATGTGATCAGGGATCCGTTTGGGCCGTAGGTGAAGACGGTGAAATGTGGAGGCAGCAGGACCCTGGAGGCGACAGCAGCTCATTAAACGGGTCGGAACCAGCAGAACAGAAACGAGGAACCAGGAAGATCAAAACTAAAACATTTAGCAGCAAAGAGGTTTGGATGGAAAATGTGGCACACACACACACACACACACACACACTCACACACACACACACACACACACACACACACTCACACACACACACACACACACACACACACACTCACACACACACTCACACACACACACACACACACACACACACACACACACTCACACACACACACACACACTCACACACACACATGTTTGTCTGGCTATCTTTGTGGGGACTTTCCATTGACTTCCATTCATTTCCACAGCCTAAACCTGACCTTTACCCTTTTCCTAACCCTAACCAACCAAAACTCAATTCATACCTTAGCCCTAACTCTGACCCCTGACCCAAAAACAGGGTTTCCCCTCGTGGGACCAGGCTCCGGTCCCCACGAGGAGCGATTGGTCCCCACAACATAGTATATGTCAGGAAAATCGTCCCCACAAGGTATTACAAACAAACGCACTCACACACACACCCCCACACACTCACACACACACACACACACTCACCCACACACACACACACACACACACACACTCTAACAGAAGTGCTGAGTCAGCCGATCATCAGGAAGCTGCTCCTGCTGCCGTTCTTCCTCTACATGCTGAGCTCGTTTGGCCTTCAGCCTCAGACTCTCTGGACACCAGCAGGTGAATTTCTGCTCTGTTCCTGCAGCAGCTCATCTTTTAACGCCGGCTGAGAGTCTTTGGGTCGGTTCTGGCTGAGGCACCGACTGCAGAACCTCATTACTAAACACAACCGATGAGACGGCATCACGATCAGGATCCACAGCAGGTCTGAGGATCCACAGGGGATCATCCAGATCTCCTCTGGATCACCAGATCAGCTTCTGTGAAGCATCATGGAGGTCAGAAACAGTTCCTTCATCCAAACTCACTCGTTTCTCTGCAGATGGACGAGGAGATCGTTTCCATCCACTGGGATGATGAAGGAAACCTGCAGAAACACACACACACACACACACACACACACACACACACACACACACACACACACACACACACACTCGGTTAATCCCAACAGGGTTATCTAGGGTGCACCGACTGCAGTTTTCTTTCTTTGAGAATCAGTTTCTGTGTGAAGTGCAGCAGCAGTCGGTAACAGTGGAGTGACTGTTGCTGAAAGGAGGCGGCGCTTTGTGGCAGTGAGTGTTTCGGCACCCCAGTGGAGGTTGCCATGGAGACGGCAGGATTTCTGAAACCGACTCCAGGTGTTTCTGAGGGAATAACGGAACTCGAAGTCAGTTTTACTTTATCCTCTCATCGTGTTTTATCGGCTCTAATGGCCTTTATTTGATACTTAATTGACGGGGAAGACATGCAGCAAAGGTCACCAGGCCGGGAATCGAACCGGCGACGGCCGCGTCGAGGACTGAGGCCTCCATATGTGGGTTGTGCTGAACCGCTGTGCCACCATGTTTCTCTGATGGATCAGTGAGGCAGAACCATCAGAGCTGGACCTGCAGCTCCAAGGTCAAGAGGTCACATGACTCACCTGGCAAACGCTGCTGATCTCTGCAGGTGTGTCATCACACACACACTGCGGCTGCCAGGTGTGTGTGTGTGTTAGAGGTGAGTCAGGACAGGAAGTCAGCATGGCCCCCACCCACACACCATCATCATCATCATCATCATCAGCTCCCTCTGTCCTCTAACTCAGCGAGGCCCGGTAGTCACAGACCGACCCGCTGGGCCCGGTTCTGGTCCAGTCCAGAACAGTTTAGTTTTGAGTCCACCTAACTTTACTTAAACGAATCTGAGAGACGATCACCTCCTCTGAAACCATGGCAACCAGGTTTCAGCTGGAAGCGAGTTGAATCATATCTGAGAGTCGGAGTCACATTTCAGAACCAGTGTGTGTGTGTGTGTGTGTGTGTGTGTGTGTGTGTGTGTGTGTGTGTGTGTGTGTGTGTGATGCCGTGGAAAACGCCAGTACCTGATTGGGCGGCCTGCCCTCAGCGTCCCGCCTCAGCCGGCCTCCTATTGGCCGAGGAGCAGTCAGCTGGTACGAGGCCAGATGCTCGGTCTGCTGAGAGTCTGAGGAAGGAAACATTCAGCTTATTATCATCCTGCTGCTAACCGCCGGACCGTTAGCCAGGTTAGCTAGACTCAGCTAACATCAGAATCTCACTTTACCGAAAACATTTACTTTACTTTTGCCAAACTGCCTGATGATTGGACTAGACCAAAGACACAGAAAGAAACTGAATTTGAGACGCCTACAACTGTTTATCAGCTTTTAATTCCACCAGTTGGAAAACTGGTCACATTCAGGAATCAGTTCAGTCAGGAATCAGTTCAGTGAGGAATCAGTTCAGTCAGGAATCAGTTCAGACAGGAATCAGTTCAGACAGGAATCAGTTCAGTCAGGAATCAGTTCAGACAAGAATCAGTTCAGTCAGGAATCAGTTCAGTTCAGTCAGGAATCAGTTCAGTCAGGAATCAGTTCAGTCAGGAATCAGTTCAGTCAGGAATCAGTTCAGTTCAGTCAGGAATCAGTTCAGTCAGGAATCAGTTCAGTCAGGAATCAGTTCAGTTCAGTCAGGAATCAGTTCAGTCAGGAATCAGTTCAGTTCAGTCAGGAATCAGTTCAGTCAGAGTTCAGTCAGGAATCAGTTCAGTCAGGAATCAGTTCAGTCAGGAATCAGTTCAGTCAGGAATCAGTTCAGTCAGGAATCAGTTCAGACAAGAATCAGTTCAGTCAGGAATCAGTTCAGTCAGGAATCAGTTCAGTCAGGAATCAGTTCAGTCAGGAATCAGTTCAGTCAGGAATCAGTTCAGTCAGGAATCAGTTCAGTCAGGAATCAGTTCAGTCAGGAATCAGTTCAGACAAGAATCAGTTCAGTCAGGAATCAGTTCAGTCAGGAATCAGTTCAGTCAGGAATCAGTTCAGTCAGGAATCAGTTCAGTCAGGAATCAGTTCAGTCAGGAATCAGTTCAGTCAGGAATCAGTTCAGTCATATATTCAGTGATTCTTGTGACAGATGGAAGAAATAAAACTGAACAAAGTTTCTGATCATTATAAAAGTAACCAAATGATTTTATTTACATTTTTTTCATGTGATAATTTTTGGTTCAGTCCAACTCTAAATCATTTTTAAAAAGAAAATGTTCTTTCATGTTAAAAATAAGGTTGTTAGTTTTGCTCATAATGTTTGAAGCTTTTTAAACCAACACCTCATAAAACCATCTAATATTCTGTTGAAACACAGCAGTTCCTTTATTTCGCATTTATGAAACTGAATAACACGAAGCGTTGACCTCCAGCTGTTAATTTAACAATTTTAAACCATAGTTACATTATTTTGGGTTTATAAATATGATTAAAATGGAATTTGGAAAATAATAAAATAGATTTCATACGGCCCTGAACTCAGATCTGTCGGTTTAAAACCAGAACGTGGAGTTATTAGCTGCTGCTAGCCGCTGTTAGCCATTGTTAGCTGCTGCTAGCCGCTGTTAGCCATTGTTAGCTGCTGCTAACTGAACCAGTGGCTCATGAATTCTCAGTTTGTTTCACATAGAAAAAGCTGAAAAGTTGCTACAGCCAATCAGGTTCCAGAACACGTCTGATTGGTTCTTAAAGGAGAAGCTCAGAGAGGGAGGTTTTGGTCGGTTCTGATCCGCTGAGTCCAACATTTAAAACACGACGAGTCCAAACAGAACCGAGGAGGAAAAAACCCAGGAAGTGAGTCATGAGTCCGGGAAAGAGATCACTGTGTGTGTGTGTGTGTGTTCAGTGTGTGTGTGTGTGTGTGTGTGTGTTCAGTGTGTGTGTGTTCAGTGTGTGTGTGTGTGTGTGTTCAGTGTGTGTGTGTTCAGTGTGTGTGTTTTTAGTGGGTGTGTTCCTGGAAATGTCGTCTTGGACTCAGATTCATGTTTGTGTTTCTCTATGAACAAAAAAGGTCAAATCCAGATTTATTCAGGATTTAACTAAAACGATCAGTTCCCATGTTACACACACACACACACAGGGTTTTATTTCCTGTCAGCACTGCAGCGTTAAGCAGCTTATCACAGCGCTTTGGAACAACACACACACACACACACACACACACACACACACACACACACACACGCAGACAATACGGCCTTAAAGGGACGGTACATGTTTTTCCTCTGAAGGTTCATGGAGTACTCCTGAGCAGTCAGTATTCTCCTTGCAGGAACCAAACAGGAGAGAGTCCAGATCTATGACCTCTGGAGGCGCCAGGTCACGTTCCTAGTCACATCGAGTCACATCGAGTCGTCGCTCTGCTGAGCATTAGCGGTGAGCAGCATGGACTCAGTTTTATCACCACAGTTTGAGGTAATATTGTGATAACGATAAGAACAATGTGCTGCTTCTGTTTCAGCTAGCTGAGACCATGTGCCACAGCAATTAGCGCCACACAAATACAAATTCTGATGATGGAAAACAACTCCAGCCACATAAAATAAATATTTTCCCATTTTTACTGTATTTAACCACATTTTCACATTTATTTTAATGTTTTCAACGTTTGTTCAACTGTTTGTTATCGGGAACTAGCGGATAATACGGACAGTTTGAGGTCTTTACACTTAATTAATTGGATTTTAATGTGACAACGATAAATTTAAATTTTTATAACGATAAATGATAATCGATACGATAAATGCCCACGCCTACTGAGCATGCTCAGTTCCGACTTTTAAGCCAACATGGCGGATAAAGCGGAACTTCAAGTCACGTGACCATAACCAGGATCTTTGAAACCATGGCAACCAGAGGAGGCGTCATAAAGTGCAGTGGACCGGAGGCGGACTGATGAAGGGAAACACTGAGTCAGAACCAGAACCTTTCGACCCGGTTCGGGTTTAACCCGCCCCGTCCTCACCTCGGCAGTGACAGCTTCCGGTCAGCAGCAGCAGAATCCCGCAGAGCTCCAGCAGCGCCGCTCCTCCTCTTCCTCCCATCTTCATCTTGTGCTCCTGTTCGGAACCGATTCTTCCTCCTCACTGCTCCTCTTCCTCCCTCGGGTCGGTTTCACTCCGAACACCCACAGGAGGGTTTCTTCCTCGGCCGACCCATTCCTCTGCGTTCCCGCTGAAGATAACAGCAGCTCCGGCCCAAAGCTCCGAACAGAACCGGCTCTCGGTTCTGTTCGGGTTCCGTTCGGTCCAGTTCTCGGAGGGTTTTGGGGCTGATTCCGGTCCTGTTGGGCTGAAGTCCTTCCTCTCCGTCAGCAGCGGGTCTTTCTCTCCTTGGAGCCTCTGGGACTCTAAAGTAACGGGGAAAATACTGTTTCCGGCCAGACCCTTCAGAATAAGAGCATCTTCTGCATAATTATTTCAGTCCAGTTTATAAAAGTTGCGCTAATTCACAACAAATGACAACAGGATCCAGTTTGTTTTTAGAAATGCATAATCAGAAAGTGATATTTAAATTAAATTTGATCCCATATATCAAACAATTCAGTCAAATAAAGTGGAGGAGTTTAAGTATCTGGGGATCTTTTTCATGAATGAGGGAAGAAGGGAGCAGGAGATCGACAGGCGGATTGGGGCAGCGTCTGCAGTGAAGTGGGCTGTACCGGTCTGTCATGGTGAAGAGAGAGCAAAGCAAAGATTTACATCTATGGTCATGAGCTTTGGGTCATGACCGAAAGAACGAGATCACGGATGCAAGCGGCTGAAATGGTGGCTGGACTCTCCCTTAGAGAGAGAAGCTCGGTCATCCAGGAGGGACTCAGAGCAGAGCCGCTGCTCCTCCACGTCGAGAGGAGCCAGATGAGGCTCGGCCATCTGGTCAGGATGCCTCCTGGACGCCTCCCTGGTGAGGAGTTCATGTCCCACCGGGAGGAGGGGAGACCCAGGACACGCTGAGGGACGATGTCTCTCTGCTGGCCTGGGAACGGCTTGGGGTTCCTGGAGGAGCTGGAAGAGGCTGGAGAGGGAAGTCTGGATGGATGGATGGATGGATGGATGGATGGATGGATGGATGGATGGATGGATGGATGGATGGAAAAAATAAAATCTAGGAGATTGAGTTATATTACTGAGGTTTTAGATTAAAAAAATGTGTACATAAATATTTTTTATTTATTATTGTCTTTTCATCTGCAGCAGCAGTCCCTCCTCCTGACCCTGTCGTTATTATTATTATTATTATTTATTTCTTACAAAAGGGACAATGCACATAAATAACCAGAGTCAGAGGTTAGTTTTCATCTCCAGGTCAATTTAAATCAGGTGTCAGACTCCAGCCCTGCAGCCTTCAGATGTTTCTCTGCAGCACCTGAACAGAACCATCAGGTCATCAAGGCTCTGGAGAGCCGATCCACAGCAGGAGGAGGAAATGAAGCCGTTTCATTCCAGTGTTTCCTACCTGAGGCTCATCTAAAGCCTGCAGGACAGCAGCCCTAAATCTTAAAACACATCCAGAACAACACCGACAACTTAACACGTTTCTTCCAAAAATAAACGTTGTGAAACTTAAAAGCTGCTGATGTCATTTATTTATTTTTTCCTGATGTATTTTTCATGTTTCAGTGATTATGATAGATAGATAGATAGATAGATAGATAGATAGATAGATAGATAGATAGATAGATAGATAGATAGATAGATAGATAGATAGATAGATAGATAGATAGATAGATATCCAACTGACCAATCCCGAGCTTTTATTTTGAAGGGACTCATGTTGAACCAGAAGTCATTGGTTGTTTTTTTCTCTCGTGACAAAACTGAGGATAAATTTCTTGTTCTTGCCGCGAGGCGCTGTAAAGCAAAGCGAGCGCTTCCTCCAGCGGAGCTCCGCCCCTTTGAGACGCGCCGACAGGATATTCAAACAAACCTGTGGAAGAGAAGAGATGCTGGGCTCTGATTGGCTGGGATTTGATGTAACTTTACCTGGGCTTTCAGGTTTAAATGCAGGTGGAAAACTAACCCAAACATGGTGGTGGCAGCATCATGCTGTGGGGAGCCTTTAATCCAGCAGGAAGAGGAAAGCTGGGCAGTTTTTAACCTTTATTTATAAGAAGTTTCCATTTAAGATCCAAGATCTCATTTTATAGAGTCATGTTTCAACGAAGCAAAAAATTACAAACAAGAACAATAAATGTAATTAAACCATTAAATTAGTTAATACAACCTAAAAACTGGAGGTCAGAGGTCAGATGGACGGAGCTAAAGTTCTGGAGGAGGAAACCCAGTCAGAAATATTATGGGATGGTTTAAATCAGAGCTAACCTCTGGGTTAGAACGGCCTAGTCAAAGCTCTTCAGACCTGCAGTCTGAATACAAACCAGTAAATCAGTAAACTGAGAGTTAATGTTTAAATCTGGATTAATTATGAGAGTTTAATAATTATTATTATAACCTGAAGACAGACGAGCAAAAAGCTTCGTGATGAACTTCAAACTTCCAAACTTCGATTTGACTCAACATGTTAAACATCAACACACCATCAGGTCAGGCTGCCAATATTTCCAATATCTGTAATCAATGTCTGATCATTTCTGTGTAAAAACCTCAGCGGCTGATAGTTTTATTTCTTTCCGTCTTGTCCAGTAAGTTATGATAATGATGAATACTTTTATCATTAGGAACTTTTTTGTGTGAACTTTACAGGCGGCCTGAGGCGCAGGTTCACTGACAGACACTAGGTGGCGCTCGAGCTCCCGCCATTTTAACTTTTTAGGTAAAAAATGCCCATTTGAAATTATCATTATTGTTTTACAGTGTACAGCGTGAGCCCCATTTATGGATTTATAAGTCTGTATCATCAGTGTCTCATATTTTTGTAATTTTTGAGACTTTCCCGCCTCACCCAAACTCACGTGACGTGTCCCGCCAGGTGCGCGCGCCTCTCCCGCCCTCCACCTGGCCAGGTGTCCGCTGCTGACCGTCCAGGTAACAAAACATTTTCCTCCTGAACTTCAGATGCAGAAGTTGAAAGTTTATTTTTCCCAAATGAATGTGAACGGCTCAGCCAATCAGCGGCCTTCAATGGCGGCCGCCAGGGGAAACTTTGAGGCAAAACTAGAAAATATTTTTATTTTAAAACATAACTTAATTGCTAACAGCTAAATTTGCTCTGGCTTCTTTTTGACTCGTTTTTACTGCAGACGCAGTAAGCTGCTTCTGTCTGTTAAGCATTTAAAAACATAAATTAGGCCAATTCTTAGAAACTAAAATGAGCTTCTGTTCGGTTAAAATGGGGCACATACATTAAGATGTTTTTTATTTCCGTGTGTAAAAACTATGATGAAGTATTTGAAAAATCAGATGCTGAAGTTTAGATCATTTTTCATGTTTTTGAAGCTAAACGGAGGTTTAAACTCTGTAGGATAAAAATGACTGATTAGAAAGTAGTTGTCATGTTGGGTTTTAATCGTCTGACCCACATGCAAGAACACCCACAGTACAAGGGAAATCAGTAAAATTATATTTATTGTAGAGAATGACAGTCAGAGAAAGGGGAAAAACTGGTCCGGAGAGGATTCGATGCTTCTGGTTGGAGCTAAGGGTGAGAGAGTATGGTGAGTTCGATGACTGGAGGAAATGGTAAACTGCTGGAAAAAACTTAACGTTCTTACTTTAGCTGAGATGATACGGACCGGGGGGGACGTCTGAAGGATCCTGGGTGGATTACTTGAGGTCGAGTGTAGCTGCTTCGCTTATGGTGGTGGGGCAGCTCTGGAGGGCGGACGAGATCTGGGCGGGTTTCGTTATGGCCGGAGAGAGGAGGGCAGCGAGCGTGGAGATCTGATCACCAAGGGGGGATTCAGGGACTTGGGCAACCGGTGGGTAATAATCCACCGGCGTCACAAGGAGAGGTTCAGCGCTGAATTTCCACTAGGGGGTTCACAGCTTCTGTAGTGAGAGTTCCTATGGAGGCACAAAAAACAAAGAATCACTAGAAATTCACAAAGTGCGATCACTGGAGAAATTCAGGTGGCCTGTAATACCAAAACTGGCAAAACACTGGCACTGGTGTGTAGGCTGCCTCCTCCTCTTATGCTCCTCCAAATGAGATCATGCAGTGCAGGTGATGAATATCAGCTGGTCCACGCCCTCCAGGAATGACTGCCAGGCGCCCCCTGAAGGATGGACAGGGAAACAGCAACCCCAACTACAGACAGGAAACACCCAGGAACCCAACAGTAGTTTTAATTTATTACTGAAAGCTTCTGTTCATTTTGGATATTATTCACCAAACATTGTACCATGAAGATGGTTTTTCTGGGTGAAGTTTATTTAAGCTGCTCTCTGGTTTATGAAGATCGTTTGTTTATTCATTTATCATCTTTGCAGAATCTTCTCAGTCTGTAAAGAGACAAATAAAGTTAATGTAAGTCTCACATTTTACTCAGAAAGTTAAAGTCTGGTTGTTTTCTACGTTTTTCATTTTATTAATCCTAAAAACTCGATCAAATGAACTAAAGTTCATATTTATTGAGAGACAGCAGGCGCAAATCGTGACACCGCACCCACTAATGGCACTTCCGGTGGCAGGTGTCATTAGGCGCCACAAGGGCCACTGTTTTCGGGGCTAGCGGTCAGTGTTGTCACTGACTTCGGCACCTTCCAGAGTTGCCGCGACCTCATACTGGCACCTCCCACGCCTCACGGACCGCTCTCGCCTATTTTCGCTGACGAGATTTAGGGCGGCCATCTTAGAGCGGTCGACCGCTCCACTCAGGCACAATGACGTATTTGCGCAGTTAATCTTTCATAACATGCTGTTTCGTTACTGGAAACCTTATACAAACAGCTGCATTTATAAACAATTGTATTTTTTAAAGTATTATAAATTGTATTATACATAGGTCAGCATATTTAAATATGCTTTGTGGGGAAAACAATAGAATAGGAATAGAATATTCTTTGGTGACAGCTTCTGTGTCAGATTTAATATGAATGAATTTATAATTAATGAAAACACTGGTGGATCTGGCACAATGTATTGCATTTCCTCTTAAGTGTTGTGTTCCCTCAGAAAAGCAAATACGCCCTGGTCTATTTTGGATACAGTCTCAAATTTCAGTTTCGAATAAAGAGCCTCAGTGAAAACATGTTGACAGCTGCTGTAAGATGCCACTTGTGCCACGGGCTTCCGGGGAAGGAGGCACAAGTGGCACAAGTAAGGTGGCACAAGTGGCCACTTTACTACCGGGTAAGGTGGCCATGGGTGCCACGGGCTGCTAACCTCATTCTATCTGTTTCAGACAGAATGTAGCATATGAATAACTTTAGTTCAAACAAATAGAAATAAAATATATCTTAATTAAAACATAATTCTCATACATGTTTAAATATACAGCCGGTGTTCCGACTTAACAGAGAAAGACAACTCCTGCACTGAATGCATGTCAGATGGGACCTCTTCTTATAGCTGCCACTAGGTGTCACTACAACTGACACTCGGTCGCCATGGTATGTCAGTGCTGACAAGCTCCTGTCAGTTCCGGATTATAATTATTTTCATACAATGACCTTAATATAATGCTATTGATTATTAAACCGGGTAAGTTCACTAATATTGACTTATTAGTTAATATTGGTGACAGTGGCAACATGAGATATTGACAATTCCAGAGTGACATTATGTTCAGCATGGTTCCATGACAGTTCACAGGATGTCATAAGTTATAGTGGGTGCCTGGTCTATTACCTAATAGACCAGGCAGCCACTATAACTTTCAGTGTTTTATTTAAGATAATGCAATTTAAAAAAAAAACATGTTATCATAATTTTCCAAAAATGCCTGTTAACCAGTTTTAAAGAGTTATTACTTATTATTTAATAAATTTAATCTCTGCTATTTTTCATTAATTGTGAAGTTCATTCCAGATTTGTGTGGCATACATGAAGGTTGCTTCTCTGTGTTTGTTTCTGGTTCTGTTCATTGTCTTCAAAGTTTCTTATTCAAAGATGAGAGAATGACTAAAATCTGAGCTACAAAATGCATTTCAACAGCATTTTCTAGGCAGCAGGAGGACTTTCACTTTCAAGTTAAACCACCTTCAAGTTTTTACACTAATATTGAATATTGATAAGTCAAAACACAAAGTATGTATACCTCAAAAACTTTGACAATGTGTGAATCCTAAGCAGCATTAAGAACAAGATTGTTACATATTTTTGAAAATAAAAATTACTTTGGGTTATAAACTTAAGATGAAAATGATTTTTCAAAGAAAATTGTGCTGTTTACATATTATTTTATTTGGCAGATATGTTTCAACATGTTTTAAAGTTTATGTCAAAGTATATGCATAGTAATTGATTTGTCAATATTTATTAGCCATTGCATGTAAATACTTTAAACAGCAATAACATATAATTAAGTTTTCAGTAGCCAAGAACTAAAATATTTGTGTATTATAAAATCCCTCTGAAATCATTTGAAGTCTTCTGTAAAATTCATGTTTAGTCAACGTGTGAATTTACTACATCAGGATCAAATAACTTATTATTCCTCCATGAGAAATTATAATTCATTAAACTTTATTAATTTCTACAATATACGTTTTACACAACTACTACGTATTTCCATCTTGGCCAAAGCCCAATCTGGCAACCCAACGGGGTTCAACAGGTTCCACTGTAATAGTGACACTTAGTGGTAGATTCAGTTACTTTGGCCATCTTCCTTCAATCAAGTCAAAAATATTCAAGGTGTGAAACGGATAATTAACCAATACAATTACCAGTGAATTAAAAATGTATAAACAGACAATATAAGTAACACGTTTTCCAAAAACTGTCATTGCCATCCCCCAGAACATCGGCACCAGTTGTGACAGCTCTGAAACATCCTGGACACCAACAGCAGCTCTAGTGGAAGCCAGACTCAGCTGTTACTAAGGTGCTGAAACCAATGGCATCCCTGATACCTGCTGTGTATTCGACTAATTCAAAGACGGAAGGAGTCGGCTGGATTATTCAGATGAACTTTAGTGAATAAATAGGATGAACGGATCATACATGATATACGAAAAGTGTAGGAATTCAGCTAACGTAGGTCTTTCTGCGAAAAAAACCCTGAAAAATTCTTTCTTCTTCGTCTGTCTTCAAGTTCTTCTTCTACTAGTAATAAAGCATCATGGGATATGTAGTCCGTTTGCCGAAGTCAGTGGCAACCATGGTGGCAACACTGGCAGCTAGCCCCGAAAACAGTGGCACTTGTGGCGCATAATGACACCTGCCACCGGAAGTGCCATTAGTAGGTGCGGTGTCACGATTTGCGCTCAGCCCTGCTGATAATTAAATTTATTCTGAATGTTTGATGTTTTCTGCTTCAGATTGATCAGATTTTTCTGGTCACATTCAGGAGAGTTTATGAAAAACCAGACCAGGTTTTCAGGGACTTTCCAGGCGGAAACCCCGAACAGGCGGATGATTTAACTAGGACACGCGGAGGCTGCAGGTGCTTCAAGGAGCAGCAGATGGAGGAGCAGCAGATGGAGGAGTTTTCCCTCAGGCTGAGGTCAGAAAACAGCTTTATTATCATCAGTCAGCTAATCCAGGAAGCATTATTATTTATTTATTTATTTATTTATTTATTTATTTATTATAATTTCTCAGATATTTAGTTCAGGTTTAGAGTTTTGTTATTATAGAATAACTATAAACAAGAAATAAAGAAAACTAGAAACACTAAGAACTGAACTAAAGTAAAACAGAAACCAGACGATCAAGTTTTCATCAGTTTCACTTAGTTTTAATTAGTGTTTTATCCCTCTATGGCATGGCGTTGCCCTCAGGCAACAAACCACATATATGTACCTCATGTTGCTCCTTTATTTTATTTTTGGGGGAATGATTTAAAATACCTCCAGACATATTTTTGTCCAAATAAAAGAGGTATTGAGGTTCATGTGACCTTTTACTTAGAAGAGCAGCAGTCGTTTTCATGAAGAGGAGGTGCATGCTACACCTTGCCTCCTACTTGTAAGTTATACATCACTTTTCTTCATGTTTAAATTTGGGTCACTCTAACTAAAAATATTTTCATATCTGTAAGTATGTAAAGAAGCATTATATAAATCATTTCAAGACAATTTTTTAAATTATTTATATGCTAAAACTGTGTTTGTTTTTTGTTGCCTCAGGGCAACATTGCGCATTTAGGGCCCTTTTGCTCAGACATTATTATTCTAGTGCGTTGAAATGCAGTTTATTACAAAATAATTATCACAGCCTATTTTTTTTTTACTTTATTATTGACTAACAGCAATAGGAGATGGATGCAAGATCATTTCATGGACAAAATGTGCTTGGTTCATAAGCTGGGGTCATTCCCAATGAAAACATGAGGATCCACTGTACAACCATTATTTCATTGTTTGTTTATCCTCAAAACTAACTTCAGTCCCAAAGGGTGAAGAGCTGGTCATCAATGAACAAATGGCCCCATTCCGAGGCAGGCAAAGACTGAAGCAATACCTGATAAACCCAAATATACGGGTCTGCAGGGTACTTCATATGTGAAGTGAAAATCTATACAGGGTGAGTCATGCAACCACCAGATCTACCAGATATGGGAGCTGATGAAAATATTATCCTGTGCTTGGCTCAAATTCTAACAAAGAATCAAAACTACAAACTCTTAAAAAAAGAACCTGCAGCCCTAACTATAGTGACTGATGTGAATCTGGTCGCTACAACCCATAGATAATCAGATAAACAGATGGTGATTCCCAGGTACGCCAATAATCAAGTGCCAAAAATGTGATATACACTTTTTTTCACATCAGCAAGCAATTCCTTCCTGATGTTTAACATATAATAGGGAAAAAGACTGATTTCAACATCCTTAGTGATTCTAACTCTGCCAACCATACACATGTACAAACACACAAATGCTCGTTTTAGTAATTTGCACAAATGTACCATTCATTAATGAAAGTTAGTCGTTTATTTTATATTTGGTGAGTTGGAACCATGTCTCATTTATTTTTGTCAAAAAAGGTTTTTTATGAATATAGTTTTTGTTTGATTTGTATTTCATTTCTCATAATCACTGTAGAAAACTTGCCGTTTTAGACCCCTTGTAGCGCAATGCTGCCCTGAGGCAACAAACCCAAATCCGGTTCCGGGAGGTTAGGGTCCAATTTTATGATTGATATGTAATTAGGAACCAACAAGCTCCCAAAGAATGCAGGAAAATATTTTTTCCCCAAAAAAACAAAAAGTCATGCCATAGAGGGTTAATTAGATTATTCTTGTCAGATTTTTATTACTTATTAGTTTAACATTGTTTAGTTTTAGTTTTGTTTTAATGAGTTATAGTGGTGGTTTTAGTTTTTTCATACTTTTCTTAATTTTTAGGTACAGAATTCAAAGAGGTCAAAGTGATTATGTTTACATCGATCGGATACATTTTCTAAAATTGTGTTAAATTATTGTTGAACAGCATCAGCAGAACGGAGCGCCGTGGTTTGCTGACGTAAACGTCATTTTGAAAGCTAATAAACACGAAAACAAAGGAAATATTTCTGTGATTTCAGGATGTTTCAGGTTTGTAAATACAGTTCCAGTCAGTTATAGTTTCTCCCCATTAATTTCTGCTTTCATTTATGAAAATGTTTTCTCAGGTTTTGCTCCTTTGTTAGTTTCAGTAACTATAGCAACCCTGGTTCTGATCCAAACCTTCTCTGCAGATCTCTGTCCGTCGATGCCGAACAGAAGATGGAAAAGCACAAAAGGTAATTAATTGTGTTAAATCGGCATCTGAAGGGCTGGAGGACAGAACCAGAACCTGGTGCAGGTTCTGGTTCTGGACTGGTTTTCCTGTAAACATTCTCATCCCACCGTGGAAAAGTCGGGGTTTATCTGAGTGACTCAGGTTTTCCTGAGGCGTTTCGGGGGAAAGGCTCCTGTGGAATAATTAAATCTTTTCCCATTGATGTAATTTAATGTCAGGCAAATGAATTTGCATCACAGCGTTTGATTTGACTGTTGAAATAATATTTAATCTCACA